>NC_058130.1:171553979-171562152 GCF_016433145.1 Gracilinanus agilis
TTTTTTCTATTTCTCTCCCTTCCTCTCTTTGTCCCTTCTTGCTCTCCTTCACCTTCCTTTTTTCCTCTCTCCCTCCCTTTCTCTTCTTTCTCTTCCTCTCTCTCTGTCTCTGTCTCTGTCTCTGGCTCTGCCTCTGCCTCTGTCTCCCTTTCCTCCTTTCCCTCTCCCTCTCTTTCTCTCTCCTTCCCTCTGGCTCTGAATCTCTCCTTCCTTTTTAATTTTTTGAAGTTGGGGACAATGGGTATGAAATATTACATATACTTTCTCAGTTGATATATTTGGTTAGTTTTGCTGAATCGCTCTTTTTGCTCATCTTTCTTTTTTGACTGTGTGCTTTAAGGGATGACTACCTGGGGATAGAGAAGAAAGAAGGATATCTTTGGAAATAAGATTCTTATAAAAACAAAAACTATCAATAAAAATTAGGAATTTTTTTAAAGCCAATGCTCTTTGGAGGGGTAGAAGATTGTCACTCATGTTCTGGTGTTAATGAATTTATGAGCTCAGTTTACTCCTTGGCTGGAGGGAGAATCTAGATTCCTGGGAGGTAGTAGGTAAGATGCAGTGTGAAGAATCAATCCATCAGCAAGTATTTATTAAGCCTTTTCTGTGTTCTAGGCACTATCGTAGGCGTGTGCAATAGACCACAGGAAAGGTACAGGAAGTAGAGATAATGGTGCTGGGAGGGGGCACTTATTGCAAACTTCCACATCATTTTGAGTTCAGTGCCTATCACCAGAATGCCCTTACTTGATACTTCTTTCTTTTCTGTGGCAATATAGGTGGCTCCTCAGCCTTCTCCTAATATGAGTTATTTCTCTATATGTCTTAGTTCAGAGGACCATAGACGGAAAGCTGGAAAGGAACCAGTCTAAAGTGTCAAACATTTGACCTGTGGGCAGCCCTACAGCACTTCCAAGTACCCCAAACCAGATGAAAATGCATTTGGGAAATATTTAACAAAAAAAATGGAAATACAACAAAAACCATAGAAAAATATTATAATTAAAAACTAAGTCAGTACACACCCATCAAGGATTCTTAAAATTTGATTTTGTGGTCCAGTCATATCCAATAATTCCTGATCCCATTTGGGTTTTCTTGGCCAAACTACTAGAGTGGTTTGCTATTTCTTTTTCCAGCTCGTTTTCCAAATAAAGAAACTGAGATAGTTAAGTGACTTGCCCAAAGTCACACAGCTAATAAGTATCTGAGGCCAGATCACTAGAGACAGGGGCTACTGAGTTTGGATCCATAGTCTCTGTTTCTAGTGGAGTTTAATAGATGAAGAACTTGAGTCCTAAAGAAGGGAAATGACTGGCTCAGGATAATACATATTTAAAATGAGATTTCAACTCAAGTAATATAATCATAAAAGCATAGATTCAGAACTGAAAGTGAACTCAAAAGCCATTTAGTCAAATCTCACCATTTTGTTGATGAAGAAACTGATTCTTGAACAAGTTATCAAGCAAAGAACAAATGGAGGAATTTGATCCCAGAGAGATTTGAGCTCTGACTCCAGAGCCAGTGCTCTTTCTGCTGGACCATGAAGCCTCCCCCACCTTCACTCTGCAAACTTTTATACATATCCTCTTGTATTTGCTGTCTCACCCTCCTATTCCCAACTTCAGAGCTCTTTGGTAAGAGTGTTGTTGTCATTTGATTGTTTAAGTGTCTGACTCTGTGACCCATTTGAGATTTTCTTGGCAAATATGCTAGTTGACCATTTCCTTCTCCGGCTTATTTTACAGATGAGGAAACTGGGGTAAATAAGTTAAGCACATAGCTAGTAAGTGTCAGAAGCCAGATTTGAACTCAGGAAGATGAGTCTTCCTGACTCCAGGCCCAGCACTCTATCCAATGTCCCATCTAGCTACCCTGGAGTAGATGAAGAAACCTAGATGGCAAAATAGCTAAGATTAAAAGAACAAAAATACCCTGAACATGGACCTTTGAACCTCTAGGGGGAAAAAAAGCTCTGTCTATACAGGCAAACTGAATTTGAAAATCAAATAAAGTTTTCTTGATAAGCTTGATCTATAGTGAAACTCAATCTGAAGAACATCAGCAAGAAAAATCTCCTTTGTGCATGCAAATAGGTATCAGTTTTAACTGCCTTCAAATCTCCCCACTTTTTTAAAGGCATTTGGGGTTCAGTGACTTGCCCAGAGTATCACAGCTAGGAAGTGTCTGAGGTCAGATTTAAACCCAGGTCCTCTCTACTCCAGACCTGGTGCTCTATCCATTGTGCCACATAGCGGCCCCTTCAAATGCCCTCACTTTGTTCTAAGCCAAGGTTCATGACTAGAGGGTTCTCAGTCCCATGTGTCTGTGTTAAGGTGGGACACACACCAGGCACAACCATATTGCTGGCTCTGTCTAGCACTTTGACAATGCGACATTTATTATATATTAAAACACAGCGATCTCCCTACTCCAGACAGGCCTCTGTTACTCAGTTAATTGTTCACCAAGAAGCCAAATTTTAGAATTATTTCTGACATGATCATCTCTCTATCTCATTGTCTGTGGTATTTTTTCTCTGGGTGTAAAGCACATCCATCACAGATCAAGTGACAGGTCTTTAAAGGACATTGAAAATTAGCTTGAGCACTACTCCATACTGTAAAATGTCACCTCCCATTAAACCTCACAACTTGCCAGCCCCAAAGAAGTCTCCAACTCTGTTCTGACACAATGGTGGATGAGAGGAATGAGAAGTGGCTATTTATAGTCTTAGGATATTTCTAGAATTTCAGTCTCTTCTGACATTCCCCCCCCCTCTGTGGCACAGAAGCTAGCGTTAGACTTAGACTCAGAAAGACCTGGGTTCAAAACCTGATTCTCTCACTTGCTGACTGTGTGACACTGGGCAATTATTTCATCTCCCCGAGCTTCGATTTCATCACCTGACAAATTAGTATTATAACAGATGTAGCACATCCTTCATAAGACTTTTGTAAGACTCAAATGAGACAATAATGTCTATAGAATACTTTGACATGGTAGAGAGAGTCCTGGCCTCAGTGGACATGGGTTCCATTTCTACCTGTTACACTTACTATCTGTGTGGCCTTAAACAAGTCATTTCATCTCCCTGGCCCTTAGTGTCCTTTTCCGTAAAATGAAGATTTCAAACTAGATAACTTGTGGTCTTTTCCAGATCTAAATCTATGATTCTGTAGCCTAGGTTTGGGTAACTAGATGGCACAATGTATAGAATGCCAAGGCTAGAGTCAGGAAGACGAGTTTAAATCTGGCCTCTCAGACCCTTACTAATTGGGTGACCTTGGGCAAATCATTTAACCATGTTTGCCTTGGTTTCCTCATCTGTAAAATGGAGGAAGAGGAAGAAAGGGCAAACCACTCCAGTGTCTTTGCCAAGAAAACTCCAGGTGATACCAAGAGTCAGACACAACTACAACATGATGCAACAACAAATGATCTAGGTTTAGTTTCCATTACTGATGCTCGCTACCTGCAGGACTTTGTAAGGTGCTGGACTAGCTGGCCTCTAAGGTCCCTTTCTGCTGTAAATCTTTAATCCTATGTTAATGTTATTATTCCTGTCATTATTCTCTAGTGAGTATTGCCTATTACAAAATTGCTGTCAGACAGAACAGGACTATGGAACAGGCAACTTGTTTCTCTAGGCCAGCCTTATCCTCCTTCCTCCCCTGGGCTGCTCTCATTGGGAATAATAAGGTACTCTGGGAGGGGAAAGAAATTGGGATCCATGAAGGTGAAAGAAAATAAATTTAGCAAATGGAGGAGGAAAGGGTAAGAAATAGGAAAAAAGAGAGACAGACAGAGAGAGAAGTAGTCAGAGAGAGAGGGAGAGAGAGACATAGAGTGACAGAGAAGGAGAGAGCATCAGCGAGAGACACAGACAGAGAGAGGAGGGGAGGGAGGGAGGAAGAGAGAAAGGCACACACAGAGACAGAGACAGAGACAGAGGGATAGAGAAAGACAGATAGACAGAAAGACCGAGACAGAGGGAGGGGAAAGAAACACAGAGACAGAGACAGACAGAGGGACAGAGAGAATGAACATATGAATATGAATATTGGGTGTACAGGCATACCCTAGGAGAATCACATATCAAAGTGACCTACAAATGAGTTTTTTATGATCTACCTAGAGGAATGCATTTTACCAGCCTCCTGCCAGCTGCAACTGACTTTTGCAAACTCTGTTGTCTTTGCTTGTGACCATTATGCCTGAGATAAAAAATAATTGCTGCAGCTGGAGAAATTTTTATGCTACTGAAGGGAGGTAACCTTTTATTAATTGAATTTCTAATGGAAATTCATCAAAGCAAGAGATCACAATTATTTAATGGGTGATCCATATTCACAGTGCACACCATTATGTAAATAATAATTTGACACCACTGAATGTGTCCTCTCAGCACAGGCTGACTTTCTAACTAAGTACAGATAAACTTGGGCCAATCTTACGAGTTTTGTCTGACACGCACCTGTGCTACGGATTGAACACAGGCTAGAGGGAGCATAAAGAAAATGTGTGGATTTGAAATTAATGAGAACAAATGCTTTCATTTTCTTTCTGTTTTTAATGCTCCTCGATGAATATAGGAATAACATTTGCTAAATACGGACTTGATAAACATGACAGAAAGCTATTTTTTTTTGCCAATAATTTTTCTTGACACACACTCTCCCCAAACCACACACACTTTTAATAAGATAGCACATGGA
The DNA here is from genome assembly GCF_016433145.1 of Gracilinanus agilis. Lineage (NCBI taxonomy): Eukaryota > Metazoa > Chordata > Mammalia > Didelphimorphia > Didelphidae > Gracilinanus > Gracilinanus agilis. The sequence continues at coordinate 171,558,704 of NC_058130.1, forward strand.
GTTTTTGAAAATATTAAACCTTGCAGAAGGAAGAGGTTTATCTCCTGACCAAATTCGGCCCGGCAATGTTTATGACAGCTGAAGAATTTATCTTAAATTCCCTCTGCTAGCAGCAAACCACATGGTCTTTTTTCCCCTAGCTGCCTACAAGAACCAAACTAAGATGTCACATACATAATATAACAGATAAATGGCCCAATTTCCATGTCCACATGATGAATGGAATGCAAGTTCAGCACACACATATTTGCACATTAATTGGCACTGTAGGATTTTATTCTGTTCTGTGAAGTCGCTACTGTATGTCCTGTAGACTATTTCCCCTTCAGAATCATTAAGCCTGTTTTATCACACAAACGCATGCACATTTTTTCCTATTTATCTTCTCACAGCTTGCCCTGCTGAGAGGGAACCGAGTTACCTGGGCACTGTGGTTGGATTGGAAATTTGAACACTTGGTTCTTCCTCCCACCCACCCCCTCTGGGTCACCCCCTCTCCCCAATTCCCTTCCATCACATTAACATGAAGATCTGAAAAAGAGGCCTGTGTATACTGAAATGACAACAAAACAAAGAGTTTGCAACTAGGGATGTTTGAAGGAGCAATTTCTTTTGTTAGCATTCAACTTCTCACCTCACCTTAATGATTTCCTGTTGATAGTTTAATGGCAAATAGAAACCTGGTGGAGGGCCACAATTTTGACAAATTGGTGCACTTGTAATTCACGGAAAAATTACTGAGCTGAGATTGATTAATATTATGTCTCCACGATCTCCCACGATTGTAGCATCAGAGACACAGGCAGCAAAGCCCAAAGGCCTTTGGGAGACAAAGGCAAAATTCAGCAAGAAGGAAAAGGACAAATTCTACTCTGCCTCCCCCTATTTTCCTCAAGAAGCAATGGGTGCTGGGCCAAGAGCCCTTTGATAGCAAATGAGCCAAGCCTGATGGTGGGTAGCCCAGTGTAGATTCAATGGCCCACCAAGGACAATGTTTTTATTCCTATTTGTCTGAAATCAGATAAGGAGTGTCTTTGTCCAGAGTACCATTAAAGATTATTCAAAAACCAATCTAGAAGTCAGCACCTTTTGGAAAAAGCCTTATAGGAAAGTAGCTATCAAGTCATTTCTGACTTGGGCTAAGCAGTGTGGAAGAAATGGATCACTATAAGTTTGGGGGAAGTACTGTAATTTTGGGGAAAACATCTCCCCAGAAAAAAAAAGTCTTCCTTAGTGAACAAATAAAATTCTCTCTTTTCAATCTGACTACTCATTTTTTGTCCCTCAGTCTTGCAATCTAGTGAATGAGAGAAATTCTTCCTGGGTTTTTCATGAAAGCAAAGTTGGAAACCTCCCATAGCAGCAGGATAAAGAGAAATGTGAATCAATCAGAAAATTTTAATGAGATTTTGTTGCTCGAATCTTTGCTCTGTTGAACCCGAGAAGTGGTTAAAAATTGTATTCCCACAGAGTAGGTCTTTGTTTATTTGGCTGAGACAGAGTCTGAGATAGATTGGACTGATGTTAAAAGTGCTGAGCTTAGAATCAGGAAGATATAGGTTCAGATGACACCTTTGACATTTACTATCTATGTGATAGTAGGACAGTGAGGTGGCACAGTGACTAGAATGTTAAGCCTGAAGTCACAAAAATTCATTTTTTTTAGATAAATGGGAGCTAGTTGACTTGTTCAGGGTCACAAAGCTAGAAAGGATCTGAGACCAGATGTGAACCCAGTTCCTCCTAACTCCATGCCCATATATTGAACTACCTAGCTGCCTCCAGAAAGACTTATTTTCATGAGTTCAAATCTGGCCTCAGATACTTCCTAGTTGTGTGTCCCTGGGCAAGTCATTTAACCCTGTTTATCTCAGTTTTCTCATCTGTAAGATGAGCTGGAGAAGGAAATGGAAAACTACTCTAATATCTTTGACAATAAAACCCCAAATCGGGTAACAAAGAGTCAGGCATAACTGAAAGGACTGAACAGCAACAATGTATGTGATCATATATAAATCTCTTCACCTCCCTATGTCCTAGACAACTTCCTAGAATCTATCTACCAAGTCAAATACTGAGTAGTAGAGAGAAATCCCATACTAGGAATTCCCTATGCTTCCTATAAATTAGAGCGAATAGCCTTAATCACTTTTCACCTCTAGGCTGGGGTTCATTTGGCAATTTGAAGGTGGAGAGGTAGATTTCATAGTTTGGAATGTTTATTTTTTAGTTTAGTTTTGGCTGTTTTTCATTTTTTCTTCTTATACCTTTACTTTGGTAGCAGTCTTCTTATTCCTTGGTGCTATCTGAGTGAAGTCCTTTAGAATTTCCTAGAGAAAGTTACCTGAACTGAAGGGAGGTCCTTAAAATCTTTCATTTGGAACCACATACCCTTATCAGTCTAGTTTGGTAGGCATTTAATTCTAACCTCAGTCTTTATTTGTATTTCCCAGTGAACTAGATGTTCAATGGCACTTGTGAAGGAATAAAGGAATGGGGTCTTATGGAATTGAGACATCCTACTAGAACCAAGGAGAATCTAGCTTCAAACACTTCCTACCTGTGTGACCCTAGACAAGTCACTTATACCTGTTTGCCTCAGTTTCCTCATCTATAAAATGAGCTAGAGAAGGAAAGGGCAAACCACTCCATGATCTTTGCCAAAAAAAAATCCCAAATGGAGTCACAGAGACTTAAATGTGATTGAAATGACTGAACAACAGCAACAACTAAGACCAAAGGAGAGTCTTTATGCTTTTCTACACAGTGAAAAACAATGGTTTTGAAAATGGGAATTTGCATCAGAGCCAAGATTCAGCCAAGTAATAGGATTATATGTCATACTGGTAGAAAAGTCAAGATCAACTTGAATCAGCACTCCACTTTTAGGCAGGAAGCCTAGGCTCATAGGATGTAAAGGAAAGAAAGGAATTTATAGGTCATTTAGTCCAAACCCTTTATTCAACAAAAGAGGTAACAAAGGCCTGAAGGGTTGAAGAGATTTGTTCAGGTAGCAAAAATCATCATTCTCCTATTTTACAAATGATGAGGTAGAGGCTTTGAGAGGTGAAGGGACTCTATCAATGTCACATAGAAAGCCAGGGGCGTACTACCAACATTTTACAGATGGAGCAACTGAGGCACAGACATAGCCAAAGCCACACGCCTAAGCTAGTAAACAGTAGGAAGGGAAGCTAGAATTCAAGTCCCAAGATTCTTAACAAATGTATTTTCCACTCCATCCTCATTACTTTCAGAGCAGAGTGCTTTGGCAGCATTTCGATCCAGAAAATTAATTATCATTTGAAAAGGTTGAGTCTTCTTTTCCTTCCTTCCTTCCTTCCTTCCTTTCTTCCTTTCTTTCTTTCTTCCTTCTTTCCTTCCTTCCTTCCTTCCTCCCTTCCTTCCTTCCTTCCTTCCTTCCTTCCTTCCTTCCTTCCTTCCTTCCT
>NC_058130.1:171565137-171610668 GCF_016433145.1 Gracilinanus agilis
CTTCCTTCCTTCCTTCCTTCCTTCCTTCCTTCCTTCCTTCCTTCCTTCCTTCCTTCCTTCCTTCCTTCCTTCTTTCACTAGTATCCAACTTAAAAAAGAGTTTTGCCATGCTTGTGAGTTTTCAGACTGATTTTAGGAGATTCCACTCTCCCAGTACATCCTGACATAGCAATATGTTGCAGGCCATGGTGTTGGTAGGCAAAAGTAGAAACTGATATAACTAATAGTATGTCACGGAGGTAATGACTCATTCCAGGAAGGGGTACATTATCTCTGAAATAGAGGTTGGATTTCATGTGATGCCATTTGGAACTCGACCTAAGTCTATGTCTGTGAAGCATCAGAGAGCATCACCAGTTAACATTGTCCTGCACCTCCCCTCTCCTCTCCACTGAAGAGGGAAAAGATGATAATGGTCTTTGCTGCATCCACGTCCATCTCTTTCCCTCTCTGTGTTTTAGGTTTTATTCATGTTCTCCTTCGATCATGAAACTAGTTCCCACACCATAAATTATTTCCTACAGTTTTGACATCATTTATTTCCATAGCATTATACATTCCAACCTTCTGACTATTTAAGATCAAAAGATTTGCTCCCAGGCTCATATTTCACTCCAGCGCTCAGACTTTATGAACCAAATTAGACTGAGCGGTAGCAGTCCCAGCTTGGCATTGTCTCTAATGGGGCAGAACTCCAAGGCTTCCATGAAATGTTGGATAGAGCTGAACCACTAGAGAGGAAAGAAGTCTGACCCTGGAGCCAAAGGGGAGATTAAGTCCCCCAGAAGGACTAGAGGTCCAGTCTCAATCTAAGACTACTTTAAAATATTCCAAAAGCCCCGGAAAATGCAACTGGAAACAGTGTTGGGCAGGAGCACAGAGGAGCACAAATAATATTTCAGCAAGTAAGAACAAGGAATCTGTGGGAGTTTTCTTACACTTCTAAGAAGTAGCTAAATGTTTGCTGATTGATTGATTATAGTATCCCAGATTTAGAGCTGGAAGGGACTTCAAAGGCCATCTAGTCTAAACCCTTCATTTTATAGTTAAGGAAAGTAAGGTATAGGATGGTTGCATGACTTGTTTAAGTTCATCTTGTTGTCATTTATTCTATTCAATTGTATGTGATACTTCATGACCCAATTTGGCATTTTTGTGACAAAATTACTGGAGTGCTTTGCCATTTTCTTTTCCAGTTCATTTTATTAATGAGGTAAATAGGTTTAAGTAATTTGCCCAAAGTCTCACAAGCTAGTAAGGTTCTGAGGTCAGATTTGAACTCAGGTCTTTCTGACCGCAGGGCCAGTATGCTAAGTACTGTACCATCTAGCTATCCATCTAAGATCAGATAGGAAGTGTCAGAGGCAGGATTTAAATCCAGATCCTCCAATTTAGTAATAATAGGCTTGATATATTGCCAGTGTATTTTCAAGAATTCCTTTTAAATGTTGTCTCTCACTTAAATCTTTAGCTTACAGTAATAATGATTTCTATAGCACTTTATGTTACAAAGAGGTTTTTTTTTTTTAATTTGAAAAAAACATTGTTGAAAACAATCAGTATTAGTGACAATGTGGCAGATAGGAGCTTTAGGTTTGTGGACTAGTTTGATGATATACAAGCTGGGGGACAAATCTTTAGACTGGATCTCTATGCTCCCTTCTAGTTCTAGAATGATGTGATGATGCAGTTCTAGAGATCTCACAACTTTGAGGGATTAAATCCATTTTACAGATGAGGAAACTACAGGTCACAGAAATCATTTGACTTGCCTAAGGTCATACAGCTGGAATATATAAGTAGTTTGGTAGAGAAGCAGAATCATTCAAAAGCTTTAAAGAGTTGAAAGAGAAAGGAATCGAAGAGGTGAAGAATGATGTTAGTGTAAGCATAGGGTAGAGAGGCACAGGAATATAGAGATGATAAGGATACAAGTAGCCTTGAACAGAGATTAAGCATAATAATTGTGAACATTGTTTCAAATTTTCCCTTGATTTCATCCAAATCTACTTCCTTTTCCCTTTTCCCTATCTGTCCTCTATTCCAGCTTGATGATTCTTCATATTCTGTACCAGTGATGGCAAACCTTTTAGAAATGGAATGCCAGGCCTCAGCCCCATCCTCCCCCCAGACTGGGTACCATGCCCCCCCCCACTGAGTGCCAGTCATGTCCTGTCCTCCCTTTACCCCACACAGGGGAGAAAGGAAGAGCTCCCATTGGGCTCCTGGGCAGAGGGGCAGGTGGTATGAAAAAAAATGTCATCTTTCACAGTAGAGAGGGGTATGGAAACAGCTCTATCCAAGTCCCTCTGTCTTTCTAGTAATGAACTCTGAGGGTGGTTGGCTGCATGCATGTAGAGAGCATTCTGTGTGCCATCTTTGGCACCCATGCCATAGGTTTGCATCACTGTTCTATACTATGAGGCACACCGGATTTGAAATAAGAGAACTCATGAGCAAAGATTGCCTTTTTACTCCTACATAGTACAGTGGATAGAACACTGGACTTCAGTCAAAAAGACCCGAGTTCATAACACTTGCTAGCTGTATGACCCTGGCCAAGTCATTTTCTCTCCGTTTACCTCAGCTTCTTCATCTTCAAAATGGGGATAATAATCCTCACCTCCTACTTCCAAGGGATGTTATAAGGATCAAATGAGATAACAAATGTAAAGCACTTTGCAAACCTTAAAGGGCTTTATGAATGCTGGTTCCTATTATAGTACCTTGGAGTGGTAATAATCACACATACTCTGCCTACCTCCCTGGATTGCAGGTTTAAGTTGCTTTGCAACCCTCAAAGTACTATATAAATGTGAGCTATTCTTATTCTTCTATCACTCCCCCATTCCATTCCGTGTCATTCTTCACCTCATCCTTCCCACAGCTGTGTAGGGAGAAGCAAATCTCTTTATCTTTCTCAGGGTCTCAGTTTCTTCATCAGTAAAGTGAGGATTCATAAAAAAAAGTACAATTAACAACTGCCTGACCTATTTCACAAAGCTGATGTGAAGCTCAAATAAGATAAAAGATGTGGAAGGACTTTGAAAAGCATTAATTTTTTACTACCCTTTCATTCTCTCAATCCCCTGACATCCTCATTCCTTGTTGTACTCTTCCTAACCGCATTCCCCACCCATCAGATTTTTTCTTTCACCTTCCAGCCCACTGATGGATGTCCATTCCTGGCAAAGAATTTGAAAAAAAAAGGAAAAGAAACTGAAATAGAGACCTTGGAGAAAGCCACCAGAGAAGTCTTTTGTTGGTGAACTCCAAGCAACTCCCAGGATGTTAATTGCCCTAGAGCATTAATCTTTAGAGACATCATAGAATCATAGAACAGAAAACAACTTTAAATGCCCTCTATCCAACCTCCCCATTTTACAGAGGAGGTAATTGAGACCAAGTTAAGGGATTTGACAAAGGTTATATAATTGTTAAGTGGATGAAGCAGGTTTCAAACCCAGGTCTCCCTGCTTCCAAGATTCCATCTTTTATGCCACAATCATTACTTCTGGCCATACTCGGGGAAGATTCTTGAAGGTAGGAAATAGATAGATAGATAGATAGATAGATAGATAGATAGATAGATAGATAGATAGATAGANATAGATAGATAGATAGATAGATAGATAGATAGATAGATAGATAGATAGATAGATAGATAGAACATTTATTCAGCGTTTATTATTTGCCAGACACAATGCTTAGCACTGGGAATTCAAGTAAGAGTAAAAAGAAAGACAGTCCCTGCCCTTAAGGAGCTTTGAGTCTAATAGGGGAAGAAAATACATTCTTTTATTTTTTGATTAATATCCTCAGAACAGAAGTTGCTTAATAAATGCTCGTTTATTGATCGATCGATTGTTGGTATTGGACATGGATCTCTCACAGCCTTTCCACGCTAGGAAGGAGCATGTGCCAGCTGCTAAATCCCCCATGGGTACCTGCTGTCTACTCTTATGTCCTTCACAGATGGTGGCAATTGGCTGACGTGCCAAAGAAAACCATCCCACATGCCATTTTTGGTGGGGGTTGGCAACCTCTACCCTAGAATTTGGTTTCATTGTCTATTGCTTGAAATAAGTAGGCCATTGGCCAGGGTTTGGATGTCTCTTTGTAAGACAGAGATTGCTGTTGGAATAGGCTTTGAACTAGATGCACTCAATAAGTGTTTGCTGAAAGGGTGAATGCAAAAAATACAATGCACTGTCACAGGGCTACAATGCTACAGTTCCCATCTTTGGCATGGCTTGGCATTGATCATCCCATTTTTCCTCCATTTGGGGTTTTGTCTGCAGCTGCAGTGGCTTATATAACCAGGGATATTCTTCCAGCTTCCTTATCTCAAGTGTCTGTGGTCTGTGTGCAGATCTTGCAAGTGTCCTGTCCTTCCTCATAACCTGAATCACTTGGTTTCCTTTGAGAATGGTGGGTGATATGTTGCCCAATTCATATCATTCCAGTTCAATTCAATAAAAATTGATTAAGTACCTCCTGTGTGGGAGACACTATGCTAGATGTTTGCCCAAAGAGATATATTTTTAAAATTCAAGGCATCCAAGCCAAATTTGCAGAGGATTCTATTTCAAAATTCCCCTTTCTCTCTGTCCTACGTGCACACACCGCAGATATATGTATGTACCCGTCTCTCCTTCCTGGTTCACGGTCCCCTAGGATGACCTCTATGCCTTCGTACAAAGCCCTTTCCTTCATGATCCCCAAGGGGCCATTTTGATCATGGATAAGTTTATGCCTTTCTCACCAGAACCCCTTTGTCCCATCATACTTCATTTCAAGTATCTTTTAAAAAAAACCTCTCCTTTGGGAATAGTTAGGTGGCTCAGTGAACAGAGTGTCAGGCTTGGAGATGGGATATTCTGGGTTCAAATTTGTCCTCAAACACTTGGGCAAGTCACTTAACTGCAATTGCCTGATCCTTACTACTCTTCAGCCTTTGAACCATATTCAGTATTGATTCTAAGACAGAAGATGAGGGTTTTTAAAAAGTCTCCTTTTATTTATTAATCCTGGTTATACGATTTAAAAAATTATTTACCAATGCTTTTAGCTCTCTTATGTGTGTCTCTAAAGATTCATTCATTCATTTAATCATCAAGCATTTTATTAAGAGCCTTAAATCTGCAGATCATTGTGTTAGGGACTATTGAGAGATGTACAAAGATGAATAAGAATGGTTACCTCTCTCAATGAGCTTGTAATCGAGTAGGTGAGGTAAAATAAGTCCCCCAAGAACAGTGCATGAGGCAGCCTGAGATCATTTCCATAAAAGATGTAGAAATAAAGATCCATGAGACTTCAGATAAGGACAAAATCATTTCTGACCAGAATCAGGGAAAGTTTCATTAAGGCAGAGATAGCTGAGATTGACATTCTAGGTGGAAGAGTTAGCTTGAACCAAACCAAGGAGTTGATAAAGGTGAAAGTTAATTGGAGGGTGCAGCTGGGTAGCTCAGTGTATTGAGAGCCAAGCCTAGAGATGGGATGTCCTAGGTTCAAATCCGGCCTCGGACACTTCCCAGCTGTGTGACCCTGGGCAAGTCACTTGGCCCCCATTGCCCACCCTCACCACTCTTCTACCAAGGAGCCAATACACAGAAGTTAAGGGTTTGAAAAATAAAAAAAAAAGAAAGTTAATAGGATTTGAAAGTATATTGAGAATAGGCATGGTAGAGGCAACATAGCATACTGGGTAAAGTGCTAGGCTTAGAATCAAAAAGACATTGAATCAAGTCCTGATTCAGGCATTGCTATGTGTCCCTGACCAAGTCATTGAATTGCTCTGTGCCTCAGTTTCTTCATCTATAAAAACAAGGGAGCTGTACTTGATGATTTCTAGGATCCCTTCCATCTCTACCTATGTGTATGTTTAGGCCATAATGATATGTAGGTTGGGGTCCAGTTGTGGAGAGCCTTGAACATAAGTCTAAGAAGTTTAGTTTCTTTCTTCTGGCATAGCCAGATGCTTTCCTTCTCTCTCCTACTATGGGATATCCAAGAAGTCCAGGTGAACTGTATCATCTATCATAGTTCAGTTCTGAAACTCAGGCCCCCAGAAGATGGGGGAGGGACTGCAGGGGGTCACCTCTGAGTGTCGAGACCTTATTGCTCTGAGAATAACTCAGGGCAGAGTCTACCAGCTAGAGCCCAGCCTCAAACCCCTCCCAATAAGTGATGGGAGAAAAAAAATGTGGAAAAGCAGAGCTGCTGTGGCAGGATATCAGCGTTAATGTAGCTTGACTCCAGGCTGATATTCCACTTATCTCTCCAGAATGACAATTAGAGAAAAAGAGTTATTGCTATTCTGGCTTCCTCTATTGAGCTATGAATAAATGATGATCGCTGTGAAATAGTGTGGTGTTTAGATCTTTTCTGGTAAATTAAAAAAAATAAAAATTGAATAAAGCAGTAATATATACAGTCGTTTAAATAAGAGCAGCAGAGCGGAATTAGGAAACTATTTCAGTATCTTCCCCTGTGTTGTCATTTTAATGTAATTAGTTTGCAAAAATATTAATTAATACTTAAACATCTGACACTTTTTACATGTTGATTTGAAATGTGTTGATTATATTTTTTCAGTTTGCCCTGGTGCTCTTATGCACTGGCATGGTTGGAAATCCTGAGCCCCCAAGCAAAAATAAATAAATAAAATAGACAGAACCCCTTTACCCTTTCTGAGCTGCCAAATAAAAGGATTTTCAGTCTGAAGGACCTGCTTTGGCTACATTTCTGTCCTTGGAGAGAGAAGGCAAAGGATTTTTGCATTTTTTCCAGTTAAGCATCATAAAAGTAATTGATCCTCTATAATCACAAATAACTTTTTTTTTCAATAAGGAGGCCTTCCTACAATTTATCAGTTAGAATCTAAGTTCCTTGAGAGTAAAGATTGCTTCATTCTTTATAATTGTATCCTGAGTGCCTAACACAGTGTTAGGCACAGAGTTGTTGAATGATTGATTCAAATGATGGAGTTAGCTGAAGTGGATTTTATTTGTAAAAACAATATTCTGGGGGCCTTCTAAGTCTCATAAAATAATAAGAATCACAATTAGCATTTATATAGTGTTTTACATCTTATGTTAACTCATTTGACACAGAAACCTTTTGAAATAGTTACTATTATTATCCCCATTTTCTGACAAGGAATTTGAAGGATGAGAAGTTAATGACTTGCCCAAGGTCATACAGCTATTAAGGGATTAAAGCTGGATTTTAACTCAAGTTTTCAACTCCCATGCACCATGCACCCAAACACTTGGGAAACATTCTTTGCTGAATTAGTAGGATTTTTCATTTGTCATGTTGGTGTAGAGAAGACTTTTCCAGGAACCCTACTAATAAACTGATTCTGGGGGTAGCTGGGTGGCAGAGCAGATATAGAGCAGGCCTGGAGTCAGGAGGACTTGGATTCAAATCTAACCTCAGACATTTCCTAGCTGTATAGCCACGGGCAAGTCACTTAACCCTAATTGCCTAGCACTTGCCACTCTTCTGTCTCAGAATTGATACTACCAAAGGTAAGGGTTATTGAAAAATAAAAATGAATAAGTAGAATGATTCTGGCAAGTATATAGGATCAGAAAGGAGATTGGAAAAGTCAAAGGAATCAGCTGAATTTGACAGTACTTAAGTAGAAATCCAAGAGTCCTAGTTCACACTAGTTAGGAAGAGATTCCAAAGTGATCCCTAATGCTACGGCACACATTGTTTGTTTTCTGTCTTCTATTCTTCTCCCTGTTGTGTATGTGTTAGCAGGGCTCACGAGCTTGTGCTTCCAGCTAAATGAAGTCAAATAAGTAGGTATTTATTAAGCATTTACCATGTGCCAAACATCCTCTTAAACACAAGGGATTCAAAGAAAGGCAAAAGCAGTCCCTGTCCTCAAAAAGGCAACATTCTAGTGCCAAAAGAAGAGGAAGAATTCCAGACTTAGCTAACTATCCATCAAAGTCCCTCTTCACTTCTAGTAATTCAGAAGAATGAAATGATCCTTTAAGAATCTGAAGGGGAACTTTGATTTGAAAAACAAAGATGAAAAAGGATGTGAGGAGGCAGAGTCCTCACCTGTGCCCAGAAGTTGGAGATTAGGAGAATGTGATGAACCAAAAAGAGACTGTGATGAACTCCCAGAGACTCAGAGCTAGGTATTAGATGTCAGGCTCTTTCTCCAAAAAAAAGGAATCTGAGCTGTCTGAGGAAGAAACAACTTCCTTTAGTCTAAGGAATGATCGCATATTTCCATGGTTCCTGTTAGAAGGCCAGTCTAGTAAGGATCAGCAAGAAGAGGAAAGTAGTGGTGAGTAGTGACTCTTCTGAGGGATACTTAGGCAACTATCTGGTGACCTGATAATTCATTTATATTAATGTCCTCTAGGATGTACTCAGAACACAACAGTGAGTTTTTCAAAACTGGTCAAGCCAAATGAATACCACCCACTTCTGGTGATTTACTTGGCACAAATACTATTGTCAGAATGAATGAAGAAAGCATTGCAAAAATTACATAGACTTTGGCAAGAAAGTGAAAACCATAGGGGCACAGGTACTGGTTTTATCACTATTGCTGGTGAGAGCTTCAGAAGAGAAAGGCAGATTTGGGAAGTGAACAATTGGCTAAGAAAATGGTAGCTGAAAAGAAGGTAGGTGGCTTAGTAGATTGAGAGCCAGGCCTAGAGACAGAAGGTCCTCAGTTCAAATCTGGCCTCAGACACATCTAGCTGCGTGAACCTGGGCAAGCCACTTAACCCCCACTGCCTAGCCCTTGCCACTCTTCAATACGAAGTATTGGTTCTAAGTGGGAAAGTAAGGATTTAAGGAAAGAAAATGGTATCTGAGAACATAATTCAGATTGTTGAGCTACATAGAAATGACTTGTTCTTGGACAGATATGGAATACACCTAACAAGAGATAATAATAATGCATTTGCTTGGGTTCTCAAAAATGTAAACAAAGGGGCCTTAAATTGAAAAGGAAAGAGCAGAGAATACCCCCCCCAGCTATGCCCACCAATATAGATACCATAGATGTCAGCAACAATAAAGAAAGAATAATAGTAGAGATTCCAGAATTCACAAGAAAAAGAAATCAAGAGTCAACAATAAAATCTATGGCATCAGATATCTTTGTTACAAATGTACCATGTATGGTTCTCATACTTTAAACTAGAAATCCTAATGTAAGAATGTAAATCTGACCTCATGGCAAGAGAAGGATATACTTTATTTAAAAGAAATATGATAAGTAAGAGAGATGGAATGGGGAACTGAATTGATCACTAAGATATATTCATCTGAAGAAATTCAGGAACCTCAAGAGAGAAACACAATGGAGAACATTTGGGTAGGAATCCATGAAGATACTGTCTTTTGCTAAAGATTAGGTACATCAGACCCCTTGAATGGCAAAACTAGATGAAGAACTTGGGATACAAATCACAAAAGTGGCACAAAGAGACTTTATGAGATTCTCTATCTCATTACATCTCCTCTATCTCTGTCTGTCTGCCTGTCTGTCTGTCTCTCCCTCCTCCGTCATGTCTATCTATATCTAGTTCTCTTTCTCTTTCTGTCTCTGTCCCTCCTATCTGTCTCTTTCTTCTTCTGTCTCTCCATCTTCTTTCTTTCTCTGCCTCTCTTTTTTCTCTCCTCTTGTCTTCCTTTAATGATCTTATCCTCCAAAAATGGAGAAACCAACAAGGGAAAATGATTCCCATCAAAGAATAACTGGTCAAGGTAACCACTCAGCATTTAAAATTGCAATAGAAAAGGGGAATAAAGTCCAGTATAGTCTTCTATTAATACTAGATTTTGAGAGAACTAATTTCCAGGGGTTTAGAAAGAAATCAGAAAGAATCTAATATTCTAGGGAGGAGTCAATCCAAGAGGGATGTGACACTTTCAAGAATGAAGTGCTGAAGACACCAAGAGAAGTAATACTGATAGAAAGGAAAGGAACATGTCTAAAGAGATGGATATAGATGGAATCAAGGATGGGTAACCAAGTATGAATACAAAAACATGACACAGTCCTGTAAAAATAAAGTCAGGAGTGAGCAGAGGATGGTGAGGAAAGCTAAGGACAAAACAAAAGGATGTGAGATTTTTTTGTTTGTTTTTTAGCTATTTTGGGAAGAAGAAGAGCATCAAATAAGGAATAAGAGCACTGCTTGTGGTTGATGAGAGGATCATAATCAATGACAGAGAAGGGGCTGCTACAAATTATTTTTCTTTTGTTTTCTAGCACGATATCAAGCATTTACATAGTGCTTTGTAAGGCTGGCAAACTGTTTTACAAAAATTATTTCATTTTATCTTCATAACCACCTTGGTAGGGAGATACCATTATTATCTCCATTTTATAGATGAGGAAACTGAGGCATAAAGAAATTAAAAGATTTTCCCAGGGTCACATAGCCAGCAAATGTATGGGGCAGGATTTAAACTCAAGGCTTCTTGAATCCAAGTTTATCACTATCTTTTCTGGGTCATTTTGCTGCCTCTGTCAAATAGGGACTAGAAAGGAACAAACATGAATGACTAATATGCAGCTAAAATGTAAAATACATCAGGAAAGAGTAAGAGAGCCCCTAACTGACTTTGATATGCTTATCAGTAACCCCAGATCAACTATTTTAAGGAGACTAAAAGAACTAGTGTATGTCATTACTGAATCACTGTCAATTTTTTTAACGTCCTTGATCAATGGAGGAGGTAAAGCAAGACTACAGAAGGGGAGATGTCCCAAGTGTCTAGAAAGGGAAGCAAATAGCCTACTATGATCTATTGAGTTTAACTTTGATTTCTGATAAAATTCTAAAATGTGCTATTAAAGGAACAATTAATGAACATTTAGTAAAGGAAGCATTCATCACAGAGAACATATACTTGAGCCTGAATGACCACTGGATCATTTTGCTCCCAGTTAGATGGGATCTGCATTTTATTTTTTTTTACATTTCAAACTGTTTTCCCATCCATCATTTTGCATGATCCTCATAACCACCTTGTATAGTATTTAGGGCATGGCATAACACTGTCTAGAAACAAAGTTTTCCCATAGTTATTTGGTTAGTCAGTAGTAGAACCTGGAGTAGATCCTAGGAATCCAAACCAAAGAAAGAGAATGGGTTCACAGGTTTAGAGCTTAGCAATTATTGAATCCAGCACCTTCATTTAAAAAAAAATTTTATCATTATGCAAAACACACTTCCAGATTGGTCATTGTTGTAAGAGCACACCAAATCCCCCAAATCAAATCATAAATACACTGATGTGAAAGACAGTATCCTTTGGTCCACATCCACCTGACCAACAGTTCTTTTCTGGAGGTGGATAGCATTCCCCATCATAAATTTTTCTGGATTGTCTCAGATGATTACATTGCTGAGAATAATCAAGTTTTCACAGTTGATCATTGTGCTATTAATCATTACTGTTACTATGTACAATGTTCTCCCGGTTCTGCTTATTTCACTCTGCATCAGTTCATGCAGATCTTTCCAGCTTTTTCTGAAATCATCTTGCTTATTTCTTTTAGTGCAATAGCCTTCCATCCCAAATATGTACCAACTGGCTTGCTGATTTATTCAAGCCTGATAGAAAATGACTAATTCTCTTCAACTAAACACAAGACATTTCCTGTTTGGCCTAATTTAAGATGTACCTAGCTTCTATTGTTGATTTGGTAATTTAGTTAAAGAGATGTTTTTATCTGACACAGTAGAGAATGGGATAAACTTCCTACACAGATAAGAAAACTGAGACCCCCAGATGGTAAAGTTACTTACTCAAGGTTACCTAGATAGTAGTTACAAGAGTCAAGATTAAACTCATATTTTCTGTTTTTAAAATTGGTAATCTTCCCTACATCATTCTCCTTCCCTAACACACTGTTATCTCATGTTTGTGTCTGACAACCTTGATCTAAGGACTTTAGGGCCATTTTATTGTGGAGTGTCTCTTGATTGTGTTGTCTGTGGATTAAGGCAATACATCTCTAGCCCAAGGTCAGTCATTGGCAACACTGAAAAGTTAGCAAAAATTGTTTTCTGTGCTCCAGTCTACTAGTTCTTCTTCCTAGGGAAATTTCTTCCACCTACTTAGTACACAATGCTAAAACCTGGCCAGTTACTACTTTCTGTTATTTTGTCTTTTCTTTCTTCATATTTCATATTTATTTATCTGAGTACATTATGTTTCCATACTAGTAGAATTCAGTCCAATTAACAAGCATTCATTAAGCACCTACTAGAGGGGCAGCTAGATGGCTCAGTGGATGAAGAGCCTGGAGATGGGAGGTCCTGGGTTAAAATTGGTCTCAAGTACCCTGGGCAAGTTATTTAACCCGAATTACCTATCCCTTACCACTCCTCTGCCTTTGCACCAATATTTAGTATGGATTCTAAAACGGGATTTTTGTTGTTGTTGGTTTTTTTATAGCACCTATTGCATGTCAGGCATTATGTGAGGCACTGCAAGTTATAACTCTTTGTTCATGGATTTCAATTCCATAAAATAAGCTATCTCCTTGGTGTCCTCTCACCTCACTTTCCTGCTTCTTTTTTTGTGTTTTCTCCTTCCATTAGATTATAAACTCCTTGAGGGCATGGACTATTTTTCTTTTCATTAATTGTATCCTCACCCCTAACACAATGCCTGGCACACAGCAGACGCTTAACAAATTATTATTGGCCTGCATTGGATACAAAAAACCCTCTCCTTCAAGGAGCTTACCCTCTATATACTTATTTTTTTAAACCCTTACTTTTTGTCTTAGAATTAAATAATAAGTTTCAGTTCCAAGGCAGAAGAGTGATAAGGGCTAATCAATTTCCATTAAGTGACTTGTCTAGGATCACACAATTAGAAAACACTTTACTGTGTTCCTCCACAGATCAGATCCAAATGAAATGATATGAAGCACATGAGAATGATGGAATGAGGTCAAAGAGATGGCTGGTTTCTTGCCTTTAGGTAGAGATCACTTCAGTAGAAGTTCCTTGAGGACATAGGGTTATCTTTTTTATGTCTTGATTCCCCAGGCGTCAGCACAACACCTGGCATGCCATACACATTTAAGAATTGCTTCTTGTACCTACATGAATTCTTTTTTGCTAGGAGCCTCTCTACCAGTCAGCATCTTCCTCAAGTTTGTTTATTGACAAGAATTGACTATTTTCAATCAATCATTGATAATCTGTTACCACCAATGACTACCATCATGGATAGGGGAAAAATAGTCTTTTCTTTTGTAAAAGATCTAGTTTTAACTTTATTAAGTTAACTAGACTATTTAGCAGTAATTAACATTTCCCTTTTCTCAAACTAAAAATTAGTATAAGATTTAGATCTCTTATTTTTTGGTTTTTGTGATTTTTTTGTTTCAACCCTTACCTTTTGTCTTAGAATCAGTACTAAACATAAGTTCCAAGGCAGAAGAGCAGTAAGGGCTAGGCAATTGGGGTTAAGTGACTTGCCCAGGATTATATAGTTAGGAAGTATCTGAGGCAAGATTTAAACCCAGAACCTCTCAACTCCAGTCCTGACTCTTCACTAAGCTACCCCTACACTATAATTTCTGAATAATGGATCATTAAGTTTCAGTTCAATTAGTCATTAATATTATATCTAAACTGCAAAATGTAAGCTCCGAATAATTAGGTGCTTTGGTTTTGTTTTCTTGTCTTTATATCGCTAGGATAGAAATAGTTCCTGGCTCAAGATAAGTAGCTTGGGAGTAGCTAGGTGGCTCAGTGGTTTGAGGGCCAGTCCTAGAGACAGGAGATCTTGGGTTCATATTTGACCTCAGACACTTCCTAGCTGTGTAACCCACTTAACCCCACAATGCCTAGTCCTTACCACTCTTCTGCCTTGGAACCAGAACACATTATGGATTCTAAGACAGAAGGGAAGGGTTTTTTTTAAGTGTTTGTTGAATGACTTGTATATTCACATTGAGTTATAATTGACTGATAATTTAAAATGTTATTAAGTCCTTAGCTAAAGGGTAAAACTCTAGTGAATGATAACAGAGGTGAGGTAGGATGGGCCACGGAAGATGTCATTCAGCACCCTGAAATCATATTATATATGCAGTTAGTCAGAGTCTACCCTCTGCCTCTGAGAATATCATTTAGAAATACCGTATCACCTTCGGTAGTTTATCCATATGAAGGCAGAATGGCCAAAAAGTCAGAGCTGGATGATTTCCAGAGACAGCTCTACTTATAGCTATACAAAGCAGAAGAGAAAATGAAAATGTAGTCAGCACTTCACCAAGCTCTTTAGAAGTCATGCCTAGGGGGCAGCTGGGTAGCTCAATGGATTGAGAGTCAGGCCTAGAGATGGGAGGTCCTAGGTTCAAATCTGGCCTCAGATACTTCCCAGCTGTGTGATCCTGGGCAGGTCACTTGACCCCATTGCCCACCCTTACCACTCTTCCACCAAGGAGCCAACACACACAGAAGTTAAGGGTTTAAAAAAAAAAGTCATGCCTAATAGTAAATATTTCCTGGGTTCTAGTTTATCCTCAACCTGCCTATAGGGGCACGATCCCAGAGACCTACGTGATGGCATGTTCTCATTCCTTTTAGTGGATTGTGGATGGAGTTTATTGCCAAATAAATTATCTCAAAGGAGAGAACATGAAAAATCACAGCCCCTGAGGATTTGAGTATTGGATTTATTTTTATTAAATATGCATATAATTTTCAGATGAAATATGTCAAATGGAAACTAGATTAAAACATCTTATTAGTAAATTACTATAAATTCAAATAAATATCAAAAATTAGCATTTTTTTGCAAGGAGGATAAATACATAGATTTCTTTAAATTGGTAAGAGTCTAGATTCTCTTAAATTCTCCTGAATTCTAGGTGTTAGAAGTGGGAAAACCTGAAGAAGAAGGATAGGTGAAGGTGAGAAGTGAAAGCAAGCTGGGGGTATTGCCATGTCTTGTTCTTGAAGCTGGATTCCCAACCAACCATACTTCCTGAGGCTTCTTTTTGACATATCATTCAATCAGCACAAGAATAAGTAAACCATTCTAATCTTTTTTTTTTTAGAACTCTCATCTTCTGTCTTAGAGTCAATACTGTGTATTGGTTCTAAGGCAGAAGAGAGTAGTAAGGGTTTGGCAATGGGGGTTAAGTGAGTTGTTCAGGATCACACAGGTAGGAAGTGTGTGAATCCAGTTCCTGAACCCAGGACCTCCTGTCTCAAGGTCTGGCTCTCTATCCTGAGCCACCTAGTTGCCCCCAAACCATTGTTAACCTTAAAAATCTAGGGGAGAGATCGTCCCTTTAAGAAATAAGGAGAAACCCACAGTTTTCTGAGGATGGCAGGGATCACAATTAAAAATCAGACCACCCAGCAATAATCCTCCCTAGTTAATAACCTTGAATTTGTCCCTTTTTTAACAAACTAAGTAAAGATACTTTCTAAGGCTTATTTTAATTACTTCTCTCCAAATTCTTGTGGCTCCCGATTGAAAGGCAATGCTACAGTACAGTGGAATGAGTTCTGGGTTTGCAGTCAGAGGAGTTGTGTTTGAATCTAGCTCTGCTACTTATTCAAATCACTTATCATCTCTGAGTTTCCTTCTCTGTAAAATGAAAGGGTAGAAATGGACAATCTCTAAATCTAAGATCTATTATAGCTCTCAATTTAGGCTCCTATGATCCTTGCTTCCCAAAAAAAAAAAGAGTATCCATTGATTTTGTGATAAGAATTTATCTCACAGAACCTTGAGGAAGTTGTGTTAATATCAAACCAAAAAATTACTCTTAATTTTCATAGCAGATATGGAATCTGGATTTTTGTTTTACTTAATGTAACATGGAACCATAACTAAAATGGGTCCACTAATGGCATTTGAGGGAAAAAGATAAGTGACATGCTTCTGCTTTGAGGTAGTCACAAGGTGATCAGATGACTAATGTCCCACCAGATGAGGGGTTCTTAACCTAAGTTTCATAGAACCTCCCCAAGGGGCCCATGGATATATTCAAGGAGGGAGGGAGTCTGGGAAATTGGATGGGAAAAATATGTACTTTGACTTCAGTGATTTCCTTTGAGATCTTATATATTTTATTTTATATGTTTAAAATATTCTTAGAAGGGGTTCATAACACAAAAATAGTAAGAACTCTTAAAAGAGATATTGGGATCTAAAAGAGAACAAACATCCTCCTTTCCCAGCTGGGTCACTCTGTCTACACACCCCTGAGTTCCATCAATGCCATACCCTTCTACAAAGTGATCCCATATTTCCTCACTACTATGCTAGTGCAAATGCCACCCACCTAAGACAAACTGCTCATAAACGTGGCATGGGGACTCATACTGTATGGGGCACTTAGGAGAATATGTGGCAACAGCAGCAGTCACCCCCTGTGGCAAGTCTTTGGTTTTTCCATTCCTCATCCCAAATTTAATTTTGGGCAGAATCTAATAGTCTTGGTTACAGCTCTAGTGCAACACAAATTGATGGCACTTGTGATCCCTTCCAGAGCAATTAACACACTGGAATACAGATGCCCTAGAATGTGCTTTCTCTCATTGAAGTTGTAGGATTTAGAATTGCAGCTCAAAGCTCCAGGTATTAGCTCATACCATTCTCCAAAGTTCTTTATTCTACAAAACAATACTCAATCATTTTAATTAGGACTTCTACTCAGGTTCTCTACCCACCTACCCCCCCTTCTCCCCAATGTCATTACTCTCATGAGTACAGTATTTCTGTTTGAGGACATTTTTCCTCCTAGCAAAATATTAGAGCAGTGACTGATCTTGCCAGAAGCAAGCTGTAAAAACACTTTTCAATCCATTTGCGGCAGCTCACTCCTCATTCCCCAACTTTAGAAGTTCTTCTGTTCTTGCCCCTTTTGTATCTCCATGCAGCAATGTGTTTGGAGAAGGGGAAAATTGCCCTTCGGGGAAGGCTACAGAAGGCTTTGAAAAAAGAAGGCTCTCTAGTAGAAACAGGCAGTTACCAAAGGCATAGGAAAAGGCAGCTCAAGTGAAGTAGTCTGTTTGTGGAATCTGAAAAACATGTAGGAAGAGCCCATGAGCTGGGTCTCAGGGATTATTGGAATAAAAGGAAAGCACTAGTCTCTGTTCTCAGAGAGTAACAACTCTTAATGCTGCTGCCCAAATTACCTGAGCTACATGCATGGAGAGAAGCACAATGGAGAGCTGAGCTGATTAAGAAATTCAGGGCAGAGACCAGATTCATTTTGGATATGGGCCAGCAGAATGTGAAACGTGGAAGGCAAAACAACAACAACAACAACAACAACAACAACAACAACAACAACAACAACTACTACTACTACTACTACTACTACTACTACTACTACTACTACTACTACTACTACTACTACTACTACTATTACTATACATACAACACAACTGATATGAACATATGGCTTTAATGTTTGCAAAATACCATCCTCAGAAGTACCCAGTGATATAGGTAGGGCAGGTTTTATTACTTTCATTTTACAAATGAAGCAGCTAGGACTTAGGAGAAGTAAAGGGACTTCCCATTGTCTCAAAGCAAGGAAGTATCAGAGCAAGAACATGAAGTCAGGTCTTCTAAATCCAAATCAGAACCATAATATTGGAGGGTTAAAAAACACTTTTAAAAACTACCAAGTCATATCCATACTTAAATAAGAAAATAAGAATCTTCATATATATGAATATATATATACACACACACATAATCATATATTATATAAATGTCATATATGTGTATATTTGTGTGAAGTTCAGTCATTTCAGTTGTTTGACTCTTCTTGACATGATTTAGAGTTTTCTTGGCAAATACTGGAATGGTTAGCCATTTCCTTCTCCAGCTCATTTTACAGATGAGGAAACTGAGACAAACAGGGTAAAGTGACTTGCCTAGCATCAAACAGCTAGTAAGTGTCTGAGACCAGATTTGAACTTAGTAAGATGAGTAATATAGATAGATAGATAGATAGATAGAGAGAGAGAGAGAGAGAGAGAGAGAGAGAGAGAGAGAGAGAGAGAGAGAGAAAGGGAGCTGTATGTGTATAGATATAGATATAAAATACATATATGTCTGTATATATTTATAAATGGCCTCAAATGGGAATATTATACTCATGAGAGTAATGATATTGAGGAGAAGGGAAGTAAGTGAGTAGAAAACCTAGGTAGCCTTGCCTTAATGGGAAGCCACAATTTCTCCAGTTTATACAATTTTAAAACAGTTCTAATTATTAGGAAGTTATGCATTACACTAAACCTAAATATATACCCCATCTTCAGCTTCCATCGAATTCCTCTGGGTCAAGCAGAATAAATCTAATACCTCTTCTACATAACAGCCCTTTAAATCCTTCATAGCTGCCATGACCTATACTCCTACCCTCCTCCACCTAAGTCTACCCTTTTCTAAGAGAAATACTCCTAGTTCATGGGAACATAAATTTAAAACTAGACATGGCCTTAGAGGTCATGAATTCCAGTCCAATTTTTTCATTGAGGAAACTTACTTCCAGAGAGACAGAATGAATCCAGAGACTTGTCCTTTGGCACACAGCTAGTAAGTAATGATGGAAGATTCTAACCCAAATCTTTCTGACTCCCAGTTCAGTTCTTTATCCATTATACCATGGGACCTTCGGGTAGCATTTCTATGGCATGGTATCTAGTCTTTTCATTATATTGAGGACCCTTCTCTGGCCTCTCTCTAGCATATTAATATCCCTTTTCAAATATGGAATTCCACACTGAACACCATTCTCTAGATATGGTCTAACCAAGGAAGAGTAGAATAGGACAGATGCCTCATCTAGTCTATTCCATTTATATTTCTATTAAAGCAACCAATGATTGTGGTAGGTTTTTTGGCCTCCATGTTGCATTGTCAATTTATAGTAACTTTGCATTTTGGCAAAATTCCCAGTTCTTTCCCATAGGAATTATTATCCAGCCACTCCTTCCCTACCTTGCTCCAGTAAGGTAGATTTTAGGGTTCCAAAGTGGGACTTTACATTTATCACCCTTATGTTTAATCTAAGTACATTTGGAATATTTTTTTTTGCCTGTTGAGATTTCTCAGGAATCTGACTCTGCTATTTCTCCTAGTTCATGTGATCTGGAAAGTTGACAAGCAAGTATTTTCTGCTGTTATCTAAATCACTGATAAAAATGTTAAATAACACAGGGCAAAGGATAGAACCTTGGCTTACTTCACTGGACTCTCCAAGTCAATATCAAGGGATTAATGACTACTCTTTAGAACTAGTCATGGAACTATTTCTGTGCTATCTCTCTCCTCTTCATCTCTGCATCCTGTAAACAAGGAGACCATGAAAGACTTTGTCAGATTCTTTGCTGATATCCAACATTTATTCTAACACATGAGTTTATATGACCAAGTTCGATTTATACCAGGGATGAAGGCAAGAATCATTCAACATCAGGAAAACAATCAACATAATTAATCACATTCAAAACTAACATAGAGGTTCATGTTAATTTTTAAGAGTAAGATATTTAATGCTTGGACAGGCCCCATTTCTGAGCTCACCTACTAGCCCAGAATTTCTCCTTTTCTTTTTGTTCTAGTAACAGATTTTCCTTTGTAGCATTGTTTTCATTGTTGTTTGTGGTTGGATTTGAACCCCAGTGTGACATAATATAGTTCAGTGATTCCCAAAGTGGGTGCTACCACCCCCTGTTGGGTGCTGCAGCAATCCAGGGAAGCGGTGATGGCCATACTTTTTTTGAATTACATTCTATTCTGAGTTCAATAAATAGTTTCATAATTTCCAGGGGGCGCTAAGTAATATTTTTTTTCTGGAAAGGGGGCAGTAGGCCAAAAAAGTTTGGGAACCACTGAGATAGTTGAATATGAAAGTCACTCTGATTAGTTATTTTCTTTTAGATATTTTTTCTTTTCTTTCATATTTCATGGTTCGAATATTTTATAAAAATATTTTCTTTCAAAGTAAGCTAATGGTGTGGCTTAAAAAATGTGATTTGAAAGAAGAAACACTGATATTTCCCCCCTGGGGGAACTACACATACATATTCTTTGGCTATGTGATGGAATTATAGAATAATAGAGTTAGCAGAGACAGAGAGATTAAAAAGCAGATAGAGAGGCTACAGTCACTGAATGTGACTTTGGAAGGTATACCACTATGCATTAGAAAAATCACTGACCTGAGTGTCAGAAAGCCTCAGTTTAAATCCCACTTAGGCCATTTACTAATATGATTTAGAGTCTGGTCTTACTTCTATGTTTCTGCCCAATTGGTAAAACCGTCATTACCTCTCACCTGAACTGTGCAAAAGCTTTCTGGTTGATTTATGCACCTCAAGACTTTTTCTTCTCAAATTTAGTCTCTATACAATTTCCAGAATGACATTTCCAAATGCACTGGTCTGACTATAGCACTCTCCAGCTCAAGGAATCTCAATGATGTTGCTCAGGTATTTGAATAGTGACTCTTCCTGACACCAGTTGGAGTTTTCTTAGCAAAGATACTGAAACTGTTTGCCATTTGTTTCTACAGCTCATTTTACAGAAGAAGAAACTGAGGCAAACAGAGCTAAGTGACTTGCCTAGGGTCACAGCTAATAAGTGTCAACTAAACAGATTTGAACTCACTAAGCTAAGGCTTCCTGCCTCCAGGCCCAGCACTTTATCCAACTTCACCACCTGGATGGCTCTCTATGTTTCTTAAATGCCTTTTTGGTGCCAAACACTTTGCTGATTTCTTGAGATACAAAGAAAGGGAAAAGACAACCATGTTCTGAAAGTGTTCAGTACTTCTGAGATAAAATAAAAACTCCTCTGGCATTTAAAATCCTTGCTCTTTTAGCCTACTTTTCCTGGAAGATTACACAGTATTCCCCCTCACAAACTCCTAGTTATTAGTCAAACTGCCCTATTTGATATTTTTCCTATATAACATTCTATCTCCCATCCTTTATGCCTTTGCCTAGGCTATAATTCATGAATGGAATGCTCTCCTCTCCCACTCCTTGGAACCTATAACTTCCTTCTTAAATGTTATCTCCTCTTAGAAGCCTTTTCTTATTCATCTGGTTGCATTTTCTCCTCATCATAATTTGTCTAGGCTTTGAATTTACTTAATTGTGTGCATGTTATTTCTTTCAAATAGAATATAAGCTCCTTGATATCAGAGATTGTTGTCCTTTTATCTCCAGTGCCTAGCACAGCACTTGGCACAGAGTAAGAGCTTTAATGCATATTGAATTTAATTTAATTTAACAAGTTAGTTAACCTGCTGGGCCCCCATTGTCTCATCTATAAAATGTAACCGTTAGATGAAGTGATCTTTAAGGATCTTTCCAGCTCTTAATATTTTTTTAATTCTGTGAACTTAAATAACCATCAGTCTGCATACTTTTCTTACTGCAAAAAAAAAAAAGGACTACATTAAAGAAATGAGGGAGGAAGGTAAAAGAAAGGGAAAGGAGTAGAATAGAAGACCAAAACAAAACTCAGAATTTCTTCCTTCCTTCCTTCATTTCTGCCTTAGAGAGGAAAATGCTATGGGCACTCTTCCTTGCCCAAACTGACCTCGTTCTAGTGAATCCTAATCCCTCTAACTCATCATTTTGTGTTCTGCATACCTGGCCTATACCAGTTCTTCTTTCCCTTATTCAGCACCCATAAACGTCCCACTTTTCTGATTGAGTGGAGTCCGACAGGACATCTTTCTGAGTTTATGGCCCCCTGTTTCAAGCATTGAGCTCTGTTAAAAACTCGTTCCTGGAAGGACTAGATTTAACACAGCTAATGACCAAACACAGATTGTGTACCATGGCTACGGACTTCCTACAGAGGATTTTAAAAATTGGATTTACACAGCACACGCTCCTGTCTTAAATTTAAATATTTGCCTTTTGATTCAGTGCTTAGCTGTGTCCATTGCACCGATGAAATTGAAATTAAAGTCCTTCTGAAATCTTACTGTTTGCTTTTGTACTTAACCTGGAACCAGTAGAAGGAAATCCAACAATGGGTGCCAAGCTCATTGTATTTGGACTGACAAGGGCATCTTTCCCAGAGGCAAGAGCCAGATGTTCTCTCCTCTATCTTTCTTGGAGAGAAGGGGGGCAGTGTTTGGTCAGTTCACAGCTTCCCAATGGTGAGGAGGGTGAGATCTGAGCTTAGATTTTTCACTTCAGAAGGGCTTTTCAGCCTTTGAGGTCCTGGAGTCTCACTGAACTCCTTGGAACAGCATTTCTCCAGGGGCTTCACTGGTAGGCATGAAGGAGAGAGTGGGTAGACTACTAAGGTGCTAATTGTGTCCTTGGATACAATAGGCTTAGTAAATTAGAATATCCTTAGTGTTCAACAAGGGCTTATTAACCATAGAGGACTGTGCCTCCCTACTTACCCACTTAGGATATAATTGATATATGTATCCCATTAACCTTCTCACTCTCTTCCTTTCTCCTCTATTTGTTTCTTTCTTCTTTCTCTCAAATCTTCCCTAATTCCTCCCTCTTCTTCCTTTTTTCCTCTTTTCTCTTTCTTTTCTATACTTAGTCTCTTCTATTCTTTTTTTTCTCACTCCTTTTAGCATTTCCTCTTTCTTTTTTCTATGTTCTTCTTTTTCCCCTCTCTTTGTTTGGTTTTATCTTCCTCTCTCTTGATCTCTTTTTTATTTCTTCCTCTTTTTTTTCTCCTCCATCTCAATTTATTAGGAAGAAAGAGGTCAGCTGGGTTTCCTCTGTGTTTACCACCTACTTTCAGGCATCTCTGAAAAAAGCCATGTGCTCGCAGGCACATGCATGCATGTGCACACACACACACACACACACACACACACACACACACACTGTAAAGAGACAGAAGTAGGAGTGAGGTATTTCAACTCTTCCAGCTCCAGGTTAGGCAGAGACACATTGGGCATAAGGCTAGCTGGGGCTTCCAACTGGGTGCATATTTATGTGATGTACTAACATGAAGAGACTTATTATATCATTGAGGAAGATGTCATGTGCTAACAACATAATGCTATGTCCTTAATCAAAATGTCACACCAGAATCCCAAAGGCTTGGGGGGAAAAAATTTCAAGTACAGCAGTAAAAGGTTTTTTTTGTTATTTTTTTTAAATAACCCCATCTGCCATCTTATCCCCAAAAAGAGAAATGCTGGTAAAATATCACATATCAAAGTTAAGGGAAAAAAAGTTGTTGGCTAGAAATGCGAACATTTGCAAAGTGTATTTTTGTTATTAGCATTATATACTCATATATATGCAAATATAGACAATTCTTGGCTTGCCCTCCATATTCCATAGTGCCTTACACATGGTAAGGCCTCCATAAATACTCTTTTATTGATTTGTTAATTTCTTTGATAAGTGAAGTTTTAATCTGAGTGTTCTCTATATGACCTTGGGCAAGTCACTAAAAATCTCTGGCCTTCATTTCCTCATATTTCAAATAAAGGGGTTGAGCAAGCCAACTTCCATGGTCCCTTGCAGTCCTCAATCTATAATAATAGAATCCTTTGATGAAAATATTCCCTTAAGTGTCTTTTGGGTTTGACATTTTATAATTCTATGGTCATATGATCATGATATTTCCTTGGGCAATGTGTTTTCTTTGAGCCAAAATAATGAAAGAAATTGAATTTAGTTTTAATTGCCCAATTTTTGTAAAAGCACAAAGTGATCTCCTTGGTTATGAGAGGGGAAGAAACTTGGAAACTCTAAGTGGAGGGTGGACAGAAAGGTAATTGATCTCAAAGGTATAGACAATGTAAGAATTCGTTTTATGTGACTATGCATATTTTAACAAGGGTTTTGGGTGCTCTCTTTGTCTCTTTCTCTCTGTCTCTATAAATCTCTCTCTCTCTCTCTCTCTCTCTCTCTCTCTCTCTCTCTCTCTGTCTATATAAATCTCTCTCTCTCTCTCTCTGCTTGTCTCTCTCTGTCTCTCTGTCTCTGTCTGTCTCTCTCTCAAATTAATTCTTGTTAATTTTTTAAAATCTAATTTAAAAAATCTCAATAGAAATCATAAGGAACTGAAAATTAGAAGTACTGACGTTTTGTCCCAGGTCTGCCACTGACTAGTTAGAATGTATCTTTAGGCTTCAGTTTCCCCATCTGTAAAAAAGAAGATTAGATGACTATTAAATTCCTTCCTAGCTCTAAATTGTATTTCTACACAGCTGGGGATTACTTCCTTTTCAGGAAGTCCCTAAAGTCTACTTCATCATGGACCAACTAGTCCAGTGACTGTTCCCTGATTGGCTCACTAGGATTGAGGACCATTCCACAGAACATGGCTGGCAGATAGGAGGAACGTATGACTAAAAACTTGCTCTTTAGGGGCTAAGAATCGTCTGCTTTCTTGTCATTTAATTTGCTTTTATTGTTCATAAATGAATAGGGAAAGACTTTTAGGGAAACATGGCAGATGTATAACTATAGGGTGGCTGAGTTTAGGATGCCTCCTAGGTTTCAAAGAGCATGAAATATTTATTGACCCTTGAGAAACATTTGTCTCATAGTGCAGGGAAAAAATGTATTATTTTCCCTTATAATAACCAGCATCTCTCTCCAATATTTTGAGGCCCCCTACCAAAAACATATTAGAAAATATCAGTGATTTTAAAGCTCATGTTGCTTTATATATTACTGTAGTGATAATATCAACAACTCAGATGTATACAATAATTGATTGTTATAAAAATTATTCCATGTGGGAAGCTCTTAATGTGGAAACTCCCCTTCACTGAGGCAGATTGGCAACTTGTCTGTAAGTTATAGTTTCAGAGAATTGCCTTGGAACACTAGAGATCAAGTTACTTGCATGTAGTCAGCCTCCTAGTATGTTGCACATTTTACTACCCCATACTGCATTGCTAAAAGAATTATTATTCTCATTTTATGGAAGAGAAAAGGTTATTCCGGGAGGATGGGAACTTTTTTGTCTTTGTATTCTTGGTGCTTTGCATATAGTAGTTGCTTAATAAATGTTGAATAGTTAAGGCTTATTTAAGTATGTATGGATAGAAAGTGACAGATTCAATTCTAGACTTTCTATCATCACATACAGGACTTTTTCCATTGCAATAAATTGCCTATTCTTGTTGGCTATCAAAATTATTTAATAATATAAATTCTGAGTATATAATTAAACAAATAACAATTTTGTGCCCATGGAGTATATATATATATATATATATATGTATATGCTTATACATATATATTATATTACCAAAATATGTGGAGATGATGCTATTAACATATCGTTGATAGAATATGAGCTTTGTGTTGTCTTTTTGTGTAGTATGAAAGGGTTGCCTTAAGCTATCCAAATTCTCTTGCTCCCTCTTTATGGTGAATTACATGAAGGTGAAAATAACTGATTAATGTTATGCATAAGATTACAAACCTGTTACATATGGAAGAAATAAACTCACTAACTTATGTGACAAATTGATTTCATGTTCTAACCAGCTAAGTGGCATGGTGGTAGAATGATGGATTTGGAGTTTAAAAAACATGAGTCTGAATTCTCTTTGGCTTTAGATACTTAATTAGCTATGCCCTGGAGAAGTCATTTTACCTCCCTTTCTCAGTATTCTAATCTGCAAAATGGGGCCGGTTTTCAAGAGCTTCCTAACCTTTATCAAAACCAATGATGACTACCTATTTTGGTGAGTCATATGGACTCAAATAACATTACCAGAAAGAAACTAGAAAGTTTTACCAATGATTATTAAGGCCCAAATTGTGTATTTCTCACTTTTTGGCCATGGTAAACAAGGGATGCAAAAAAGAAATGAACTACATTCTCAAGCCCTGAAAGAAGTGGCAGCTGCCATTGCTGAGCCTCTTGTCAGTCATATTTGTAAGATTATAGAAAACAGAAGTACTAAAAGATTGGAGAACAGCAAGTGTCTCCGTTTTCAAAAGTGAAGAAAATAGAAGAGAAGAGTCTTCAAAATCTAGTCTAGTGAATTTGACTTTGATTCCTGGGGAAAAAAAATAATAGGATAAATCATTCTAGGTTAATGTTGGGGAACATTTAGAAAAGTTTGCAATGATTCCAAAGAGTGGTTTCATCAAGAACAGGTCAATATAGAATGATTGGGAAGCCAAGTAGAATGCCAAGATATGAAATCATGGGATAGTTGGTCAAGGATCTCAGTGTCTTAGAAAGGATACATGATGAAGAAATCAGGAAGCTTGTGTTTTAGGTCCTTTAACAACATATACTATGTGGCTGAGGGCAGACCTCAGTTTCTTCCTGTATAAAATAGGGACAATAATACCCACCTTGTGAGGATCAAAAAAATCCAGGTACTTTGAGCACTTTTGTAAGAGTATTAAGTACCACATGAAGGGAAAGGGTTAAGAGACTTAAAGAAATAAGGAAGCAAAAGCAATGGTTTCCTGGCTATTACTGTGGAGTAGACTATGTGGGTGGTGGGACAGGTTTTCCCACAGGTGGCTTTAACACAAATCTGGAAATGGTTGGGGAGGGTGGAGGGCAGCGGGATGGGGGGCGGATATCCTTGGTCTAAAACTTGGTCTAATGTTCTTTCCCCCAAATCAGGTTCCTACAATGCCATGTAGTCTTCTCTGCACAATACTTTAATTTACATCTTTTAATAACTTCAGTTGCCATGGAAGCATAGAAATTCAGTTTTAAAATAGACAAACTAATTGTTCTAGTCAGTTTGGGTATTTGCTGTCAAGGAAACAAACAGCTTTTTCCTTCCCTCAGAGATGCCGCCTAATTGGATGTGTGAGGCAGCAAAATGGTAGAGCAACTCACCCACCCCCAATCTCAGGAGAAAAAGGAGCTGTCACCCGAAGGCTCACAGAGGCCACCGTGGGGATGCTCCCCTAAGCCAGGAGAGCTTCTGGGCTAACAAGGGGGCCCCGAGTGGGAGGGAGGCCACGGATGGCTCCCGGAAATGTTCTGTCCGGCAGAGGCGCTGGAACAGACGTGCCGGGATTTGCTGAAGCCAAGAGCAGTTCGAATAGAGCAGTTACATAATTAGGGCTATTTTCACATCTTCACTCTGGTCAGTCATTCACTCTGCTGGCCCCAACTCTCGCATTCCCCTGGTGGCAAGGCCATCTGCTCTCATCTCTCGTCTAGAGAAGGAGTCGGTACGGTGCAAGACGAGGCGGCAAGGGGCTGTGTTCTGAGTAATGGGTGTTCCTTCTTGATCAGTCTTGACTGACTCATTAATGGAGATGAGCCATTATAGAAGTAAGAACATCAGGGATGCCAGGCTGGATCAGCCCTGTGGTCCCTCTAGCCCAGGATTCTTTCTGACAAGGGCACCATGGAGCATTTTATGGAAGGGCAGAGTCATTTTCCTAGGATCACAGGATTTACAGCTGGAAGGGACCTCAGAGATCTAGGCCAAGCTGCTCATTTTATGGATGAGACTCCAAGAGGGGAAATTACTTTCCCAAGGTCACACCAGTTCCATGGCGGTCAGGATTCAGACAGAGCAAGGTTTTCTGATTCCCAGCCCTATATTCTTCCACTGCATGATTTTTGTATCACTTGGTTAAGGATATATCCCTTGGTTACCTCATAAAATGTTCATACTGAAAGGAATCATATGTATTTATATATACACTCATGTATATATAAATAATATCTATATTTATTTACACATATAAATATATATGTGCATATGCATATATGTGTCTATATTCACATATATATTATTATGTATATATATAATAAAATGTAAGATATACTATAGTATAATGTGATATAATAATATATGCTATGATATAAATATTTATAACAACATAATTATAATAAATATATAATACAATACAATATTATAATATAATGTAATAGAATAGAATAGAGCAATACAATATAATATAATGTAATATAATACAATATAATACAACATAATACAATACAATACAATATAATATGATATGATATGATATGATATGATATGATATAATATAAATATATGTGACTCCAACCCCCTTCATATTGGCATTGTGGTATAGTGGAAACAGTACTAGATTTGGAGTCATCAGAAGATGCAAATTCACATTTGCCTTCTGCATGTGCCCAAGTCAGTTGACCATTACAGGACCCCACTTTCCTCACCTATAAAATGAGGGGGTTGGACAAGAAGGCTTTTAATTTCTCTTTTCCAGCACAGAGAGTTGGGTCCTATTATTTGGCAGATGAGGAAGCAGAGGCCTAGACAAGGTAGAGAGACATACCGAAGGTCTTGTGGTGACTTAGTTACAGATCTGAGATGGGAACTCAGGTCCTCTGATCATCAGAAATGCAAGAGTTTCATTATACCAGGCTTGCTCTAAATGGATGGTTTGGCAATATCTCAGTTTGTTGGTAATATCAACTAGATGTGGGGAAGCCAGAAACTTGTATACTTTTTCCTTTCTACTTTCCCTACCCTTTATTATCCATAAATACATCTTAACCCTGTACTGAATGTGATTTTATGACTCTTATACCTTTGGCGACAATGGGCTCCATGATTTTATGCCAATATCAATATTTCCAAGGAAGAAGTTTTTTGTTGTTGTTTTTTAGTGGGGAGGATGGATGGAGATTGGGAGATACGAAAACAACTTCTTTAGCTTTCCATTTTATACAGTGTAGAACATTAGCTTTCTCCACTAACAGATACCATTAAAATCAAATCAAAATTACTCATTTCTCAGTATAGGGTTATCCCTTAAATCGTTAACTAGAGGCCTAGTCCTTCCCCAGAGAAAGGGAAGATCTATCTAGATGACTTCTTAACCTATTTTGTATCATGAATCCCTTTGGCAGTCCAGTGAAGCCTATGAGCCCCTTTGCAAAAGTTTTTTTTTTTTTTAATGCATAAAATATGTAGAAAAACAAAGAAAAACTATTAGCCTGAAATATAGAGAAGAAAATAGTCAGAAAAAAAGATCCCAGATTTTAGGTGAAGAATCCCTAAATTAAACTTAAGGAGACACAGAAGTTGTGTCCAAAATATCCTTCAGGAGCTTTAAAGTTGTTATAAAAGGAAATCTCATTATCTTAAGAGACAATATAGAAGGGGTACCTAAGTAGCACAGTGGACAAAGCACCAGGTCTGGAGTTGTAAGCGCGTAGGTTCAAAACTGGCCACAGACACTTCCTAACTGTGAGGCCCTGGGCAAGTCATTTAATGCCAATTGCCTAGCCCTTGCTAGTCTTCTGTCTCAGAACTGATACGAAGACAGAAGATAAGGGTTTAAAGAGAGACAGACGGACAGAGACAGACAAACAAGAGAGACAGACAGAGAGAAAGAAAAAGAGACAGAGAAAAACAGAGAGAGAGAGAGAGAGAGAGAGAGAGAGAGAGAGAGAGAGAGAGAGAGAGAGAGAGAGAGAGATACAGATGGACAGAGAGAGAAAAAGAGAGAGACAGATACAGACAGACAGAGAGAAAGAAAAAGAGAGAAACAGAGAGAGACACAGGCAGAGAGACAGAGACAGACAGACAGTAAGTTGACCTAAGAATCAGAAAGGTTAGGTATGAGTACTATTTTTAATACATACTAACAATATGACTTTCCCAATTGCTTAATTTCTGTGAGTCCTAGTTTCCTCATCTGTAAAATGGTGATAATAAGAGTTTTTATGGTTTTTATAAAACCATTTTGTATGCCTTAAGGAACTATGTAAACATATGTTATTGTTATTAATATTATTACTTGCAGCGACTAGGCAAAAATCCTCTATGAAGTACATCTGAGTGACTTAGGCCTCAAAAAAACTCCATTTTGGCCCCAAATTGAGAAGAGTATAGCAACTACACAAAATTGGGGCTTAATAAGTAATCATTAATTAAATAATCAAGTTAGAACTTTTTTGCTGTTACCACCAACTAACTTCAGCCACTATCTTATGTGTTCCCATCCCCTCCATCTTCTCTCAGCTAGGGATTTCTTTTTTTAAGACTTACACTTTCTGAATTTTCCTTGATTCCCATAGCTGGCCAGCTTGGGTATCATTTAGGATTAATTTAAAAAAAAAACCCAACTTCCTTACATGAGAGTAGAAAAAAAAGAAGAAGAAAAGAAAAGGAACTTTCAAGAACCTTGAACTGTGTAATGACCTACTTTTCAAACTTTTGAGCAATGAATTATTTAAAAAGTTTTTTTTTCAAAAATGCCTTATTAAAAGGAATCTATGAATTGCTCATTCCAGTCCCACCTAATCAGAGAGGGATCTTTGAAGTGCAAATTTTGTTATGTGCTCTCAGAACCTGTCTTTTAGTTTCTGAATGTTGTTAGATTTCTCCCCTACCCCTCAGTTCTACCTAACCGGAAGCTGGCTCTGAATTGAGAAGCCTATGCAAGCTGTGGAAAGTGGAATATTCTCAAACAATCTACCTATAGTAGGTAGAGTGTAGTGAAGCATACATCAGCCATGCAGTAAGAGAACTTGGATCATTGCCCCACCTGGGTGGCTCCATTCTAAATGTCTTTGTGGCCAAAGCCTCAGAATTCCTCCCTTCAGTCTGAAGACCAGATGACTCTGGCACCATTGCTATGTCTTGAAAGAAGACATTCAAGAAGAGTAATCTTGAGCCTTGGGGTATCTTGGCAATGGCCATGTGAACCTGAGATTAGAGAGGAAATGGAAGTGGCTGGCTCTAGGCATTGCTTACAACATTTTACTGAAATACATCAAGGATCTGTGATGTCACTTATGTGGCTTCTCCATCCACCTACAAAAATGAAAACCTTTCTATAACAGTGGATGATTTCTGAGAGTTGCAAAAAATAAATCATCACTCTGCTGCCAATCTGATGATGATATTCTCAGATGACATCCATCACAGGCCCCTGATCACAGCCTTTCTACCTTCATCTTCCTGAAAACAAGGTCACCACCAAGAGAAGTTAATTAGGAGTTTCCCTTCAAATGACAGACCTCTGTTTCTGAAGGTTGGAAGGGATTAGGGAAAGTGGTATACAGACACAGAGAGAAAAAGACAAAATAGGGTTTTAGTAGAGGCAGCTAGGTGGCATAGTGGATGGAGTGCCAGGCCTAGAGTCAGGAAGACTTGACTTCCTAAATTCAAATCTGGCTTCAAACACTTACTAGCTGTGTTGCTCTAGGCAAGTCATTTAATCCTGTTTGCCTCGGTTCCCTCATCGTTAAAATGAGCTAGAGAAGGAAATGGTTAACCACTCTGATATTTTTGCTAAAAACAAACAAACAAAAAAAAACAAATGGGCTCACAAAAAATTGGGCATGACTGAACAATAAAGAGACAAAGTATGGATGAATAACGATAAATAAGAATCAGACTTTGGGGGGGGAGCGGAGGGAAAGAACATGAATCTTGTAACCATGTAAAAATATTCTAAATTAAAATAATCAAATAAAATTGTACAAATTCAAAAAATAAAAAAAATAAAGTGAACAGAGAATAATATGCCTGTCAGATATGTAGTAAAGGAAGGAATTTAAGGCCAAGCAAGAGATAGAGAACATTACAAAATGTAAAATGAATGACTTTTATTATATTAAATTAAAAAGTCTTTGTACAAACAAAACCAATGCAACCAAAATTAGAAGGAAAACAAAAAACTGGGAGAACATTTTTATAACAAAACTCTCTGAAAAAGGTTTAATCTCCAAAATATATAAGGAACTAAGTCAGTGATGAGCAACCTTTTGAGCTTGGTGTGTCAAAATTTGCCAAAAAAACTAGCTTAACTCAGGTAGTGTGTCACTTTGAAAAAAAAAGCATAATTTCGTGATATTTATAGTTTAAATAACAAAAATGTATAATTGTAATAAACAACTGTATTTAATAAACCAAAGTAGGTAAATTAATATAGGTATAATTGTCATCTATAGTGCACAATGTCTACACTACACTATATAACAAATATTTCATCCTCGACATGCAGCCCCATACTTCTCAATGCAGCCACGTGTCATTGAAAATGGTTACATGTATCAGTACTGACACACATGTCATAGGTAGAAGAATGTTAAGGGCTAGGCAATTGGGGTTAAATGACTTACTCAGGGTCATGCAGCTAGGAAGTATCTAAGACCATATTTGAACCCTGAACCTCCTGTCTCCAGGTGTGGCACACTGTCCACTGAGCCAACTTACTGCCTTGCTTTACTTTCTAAAAAACTTTTTCATTCAATTCAATTCAAGGCAGAATTATACATATACACACTCTCATAAACACACACACACACACACACACACACACACACACAGAATATTATATACACCCATTGCAGTTAGTCTGTATGTTTTCTCTCCTCATTGGTCTGCGGAAGGGTCATTACTGATAAGCTCCAAATATATATAACTTGGATATAAAAAGTATCATCAGAAATGAGAACCACAAGGAAGAAATTATCATTTGGATCTATAGATTAAGGTGGATCTCATAACTAAACATGTGATAAAGAGGATGAGACAAGATAAAATAGAAAGTTTTTGTTACATGTTTGGACAAACAAAGGTAATGAAGTGAAAACTAGAAGGGAAAAAAAATCTTTGCAACAATTTTTTCTTATAAAGATTCCATTTCTAAGACATGCAGGAACTAATCAAATTTATGACTATGATCCATTCTTCAACAGACGAATGGTCAAAGGATATAAACAATCAAATAAACCCAAGCTATTAACAATCATTTGGCAGTGCTCTAAATAACTAATTATTAGAAAAATGTAAATTGAACATCTTTGAGGTTCCACCTTACAGCTTTCAAACTGACAAAGATGACAAAAGAGAAAAATGACAAATGTTGCAGGGAACACAGCTATACTAGTGTACTGTTGATGGAGCTGTGAATTGATCCAATGATTCTGGAAAGCAATTTGGATCTCTGCCCAGAAAGTTACTAATCTGTGTAGGCCCTTTGACTCAGCAATACCACTTCTTATCTTACACCCCAAAGAAATCAAAGAAAGAAGAAAAGAATCTATATGTTCAAAATATTTGTAGCAGTTCCTTTCATGAAACCAAAATTGGAAACTAAGGGAGTGTCACCTTCTTAGGGAATGAGGGAACAAATTGTGGTTGATCAATATAATGGAATATTATTACACTACAAGAAATGACAAAATGTACAATTTCAAAAGAATCTGGGAAGAACTTTATGAACTGATACAGAGCAAACTAAAGAAAACTATAATAATTTATAAAATAACAGCATTAAAGAGAAAAAACAACTTTGAAAGAATTTAGAACTCTGATTAATGCAATGTTAAAGCACCAATCTAAAAAAATGAAGATTAAAGAAATGTCTTCACCTTCAGACAGAGAGATGGTGAATTTAAAATGCAGAAAGAGACATAAATTTTTGAATATGGCTAATATGGAGATTTATTTCCTGGAATATGCAGCTATGAATTGAAGGATTTGTTTTTTAATTGCTGAATTGAGGTACTAGAGATGAAAGTAATAAAAGTATTATTTGAAAAATAAAATAAATTAAAATAGATACAGGAAAATGACCATTATTATTAGAGAACAAAATGAGCTTTCCTTCTCATATTAGTAGAATCATATTCCTGAGAAGTAAGAGAAGTGTAAACCATTCAGAGAGGAAGGATGGGGGAGGCAGTGGAATGGGGAGAGAATGGGAAGGGAATAAAAGAGAGAGAAAATATGAATAGGCAGGAGAAGAGTAAAACACCCTGAAGAGGTCACTGACAAACATAAAAAAATAAAAATAGATTCTCATTGCTGGGAAATGACTAAAGAAATTGGTTTGTGTGGTACATGAAAGAAATGGAGTATTACTGTGTTATAAGATACGATTATAATGAATATAGAGAAGCATGGACAGAGTTACCTTAACTGACACAAAGTGAAGTGAGCAGAACCAGGAAAACAATATGCAAACTCATTACAATAATGTAAATATAAAGAATAATCACAACAAAATAATAAAAAAATGAATTGAAAAAATCTTTAATTGTTTCCAAAGAAGAGATATGACAATATCTCCCCCTGCTCCTTTGGAGAGATGTAGGATTCACACAAGTATGGAACATTGCATATGACATCAGATTTTTCAATGTATTGATTGATTTTTAATGATTTTTCCCCCTTCCATTTTTTCTTTTAAAATATCCTTTATTTTAAGAGATAGCTCTCTCTGAAAGGCAGGGGAAAGGGGAAAACTAGGGAACAAAACAAAAACAAAAGATACCAGTAAAACGAAACTACTTATAAGAAGTACGAGCCACAGAGAGAAGCAGGCAGAGAAAGAGACAAAAAATGAGCAACAGCCCAAACACCCCAATCCACCAAATGGTAGCTGAGAGGAGGAAGAGGCTGCCTTATTATTCCTTTCCAGCTAGAAAGGGCCTTGTGAAAGTGAGGGTGATCATTCCACCCTGGTGTCAGTTCCATCTTAGAGAACAAGGCTCATGAAAAGTCCCTGCTTGTCATGTCTAGCTTTATAAGAGCCACTTCTGGAAATAGCTCTGTGGATGTGTGTGTGTGTGTGGATGTTTTTATATGCATTGTGTGGGTATGTGTATTAGTGTAGATATATGTGTATAAGTGCATGTTTTCCTTAGCCTGGAAAAGCGGTTTGTTCCAATGACTAAAAGTCTGAAAACAGAAATGTAACTTACTCTTCTGAATTTTTCTCCCCCACAAGAAGT
This sequence comes from Gracilinanus agilis, assembly GCF_016433145.1. Classification (NCBI taxonomy): domain Eukaryota; kingdom Metazoa; phylum Chordata; class Mammalia; order Didelphimorphia; family Didelphidae; genus Gracilinanus; species Gracilinanus agilis. The sequence continues at coordinate 171,599,839 of NC_058130.1, forward strand.
CCATCTGGGAATAACTGGCGTCCAAGTGGATGGTCCAGGCCGACTGTAAGAGTTTGTTTGTTCTGTCAGTTCTCTGGCTGAACTAGCTCCTTCTCATAGATATTCTGGGCAGGCCACCCCTCCAGCCTGGCGATCTGTTTCTGTCCTCCTAAGAGGCAAATAGGACAGAAACAAATCATTACTCTCCAGACTTTCACACACGGTTCTCTGGGAGGTTACTGTTTTTTAGAGTTTGAAGAAGAGGATTTGAGGAAAGGGGAAATGCAAAGAATACCAAGCAAGCCTGCACCCAGCTGCAGAGGCAGGAAATTGTCCCTGAGATATTTAAGTGGCCTCAAAACAACCTCAAGACCCTGGTTCTAGTTCCAAAAAGGAGCGATAGATTAGCTTTGTATGACTCCAACAAACTGAATAATAGAACAACAAAAGACTGAAATATTCAAACAGGAAAATGGCCTATCACCCTTGTAATAGAGAAGTGGGTTGTCTACACTGCCCAACTCATTGCCCAATTCATTTTACTTTGTCCTATAGTGATCTCTTCTAGCAGCATTACGCTATCCTGTTTCCACAAAACTTGAAGCTCATGGTAAGTATCAGGGAAAACTGATACTTAAATTGATTAAATTAGTCATACCAAAAGCTCGTGTCAGATTTAGGGATTTTTAGAAAAATCTGGGAGTCTTAGCCCCAATGCCTAGGCTTCTACCTCAAGATTACAATGATGCTTGAAATGTTTGAAATAGTGCTTGTCCTTTTTCACTGTCATATCTTGGCCTCATTGCCATGACTATCTCTAATAGTGTGTCTTTCAGCTACAAAGGGAATGGTACTAATACACCCTCAGTAGATCTGGTTAAGATCATGAAATCATATATTTTCATGCTAGAATGGAGCTCCTTTTACAGTTGAGGTAGCAGAGACCCAGAGAGGTCAGATCTTGCTCAAGGTCACTTTGAAAATAAATAGTAGAACTGGGATTTGAACCCCAGTCCTTTGACTCCAAGTCTAAGATTTGTGCTGTACTTGTTCAGTTGTGATAGCCCTGCTTTGCCACAAACCATCCTTTAGCCTAGTGATTCCCAAAGCGGGCACCACTGCCCCCGGTGGGTGCTGCAGTGATCCAGGAGGCGGTGATGGCCACAGGTGCACTTATCTTTCCTATTAATTGCTATTAAATTTTTTAAAAAATTAATTTCCAGGGGGCTAAGTAATATATTTTCTGGAAAGGGGGCGGTAGGCCAAAAAAGTTTGGGAACCACTGCTTTAGCCTTTCTCCTTTTGTGACGCATGGTATTTCCATGATGGCAAGCCATGGCTAAGGTGTAGGCTTGCATTCTGGATTCAAGGAAAGTGAATTGATCCACATAAGAAACAAACTCAGAACCTTGATCCTATACATATACTTCTCTAAACAAATGATCTCATTGATAATGAATGTTGATGAGAAAATGCAGAATATCATCATGAAGCATATTGCTATACACATCTTCTAGAACATCTAGGGATGAATTTAGTGGCAAAATTGTGTATTGCTGGGGGAAAATAGTCAAACCCCTTATTACCTGTGTGACCTTGGGAAAATTGCTTCAATTCTTGGGACCCTTCTGTGTAAGGAGAAGGTCCTTTACACCTCTAACATTCTATGTATGACTCAGTGATTCTCCATACAAATGACAGTGCTCTGATCCCTCATGATCCTTCCACTTGATATTTCTTTGTAGATTAGAAGAGAGCTATAGTGCTACTCTCCTTCCTCCCCTGCCTTTGTCCTGTGTATTGAGAGTAGCATCAGTGGTAAAAACTGGAGGGAAAGTTAAGTTCTGATGGAGGACCCTGGAGAGCGACCAGTGGTCTCATCTAAGAGTATATATTTTTGTATCCATCATCTTTATACTGCACTGGAAAGAGAAGAGATGTCAAAGTCATGGCCACCAGTGGCAAGGATCCCCACAAAATTCTTCATTGGCCTGAACCAAATTAAAATGTATTGAGGAAATATTTAACAAAATAAACAAAAATACAATAAAACAAAGATAACGTTAATTTCTGGTTCTCTAAGTCAATGTGCTAAGGACTACAGGGACGATTCCAATTTGACACCACTGTCCTAGTCTATGGTCATAACCCTAAGACTTTATTCATATTTTGTTAATGAATAAAGGATGGCAATGAGAAGGCAGAGAGGAAGGGAGAAAGAAGTGACAATTAGGTATTGAAGTGGGTAGTCCTGAACTTGGAGTTAAGACGACCTGAACTTGAATTCTGCTTTGGATATTTTAAAGCTGTGCATCCTTGGGCAAGTCACTTAATCTCTATTTTGCCTCATCTATAAAATGGGGGTAACAATGGCACCTATATCCCAGGCTTATTGTCAGGATTATATGAGAGAATATTTGTAAAGTACCATGAAAACCGTAAAGACATGCATAAATGCTAATTGATGATTATTATAATGATTTTACCAAAAAATATATCCTAAGATCTTAAGATATTCCTTTAAATCTTCAGAGATTCTACTTGGATCTGGCATCAGAGAGATTTGCTCAATGTTCTAATAATAACAATTCCTTTTACCTGCATATCATTTTATAATTTTAAAAAGTACTTTCACTCCGCAATTAGAGCAAAAAGTAATCCTGCTACAAAGGGCTTTATACGCACACAAACAAGACATATACATATACAATTATGCTATTAAATTCTTTCACCAGACTTATGAAATAGATGAGCCAGCACTTACTATTATATACTGTTTATCAAATAACACTGGGCTGTGTGATCATAAGAAAGTCTCTTACCCACCTTGAGCCTATTTTCTTATGTGAAAAAAAGAGAAAATGACCCCTATATGAACAAAAACTCACAAGGTGGTTGAGACTTAAATGACATCATGTATGTGAAAGAATTTTGCTGATGTTAAAGTGCTATGTAAATGTGGTTCTATTTCCACTAGAGCACATTGCTTTTTACAGAACTTGTTAAACCTGGGAGTGTTGGGTACATCTGGTAAGGTATGGGCCTTCATCACTACTAAGAGAATAACACAATCATTTCTAGCTCCAAGACATCCCCCTTTCTGTTTTGTATGCCTGGCATACTTCCCACCTCCCACCCTCCTTTAAGGACCAACTTAAAATGTGGCTTTTATCTTCTATAAAAATTTCCCTGTGTTCCAAGCCACTTAGTGACAAGTACTTTTATGGTGATGGAGAGGGAGAGAAGGGGGAAGAAAAGGAGAAAGAGAAGGAGGGAGAGGGAGAGAAGCGATGAGGGAGGAGGAGGAGGAGAAGAGAGAGAGAGAGAGAGAGACAGACAGACAGACAGAGACAGACAGACAGACAGACAGACAGACTTATTAAGCACTTACTAAATGTTGGGCACTGAACTAAGCATGAGGTATTACAAACACAACCAGTCCTTTTTGTCCTCAAGAAGCTTACATTCTTTTGGGAGAAGACAATACATAAAGACTTGAAGGGCAGGGTGTGGAGATCCCTAGGAAGCAGTGAAGAGGCTTGGTTCCTGGCAAGATAAGGTGAAGTCTCTACTTGCAGAGCCTGGGAGGCTTGGAGTTTTTGAGGGCAAGGAGCCGGTTTCCAACTTTCCTTTCTTCTACAGCACCTAGCATGATACTTAGAGCATAGTAGGTATTTCATAAATCAAATGCATAGCTGTGGGATGAGCTCTGGTGGCTCCCTATTTTCTCCAGGAACAGAAACAAACTCTGAATTTATAACTCTGCCAGACTTGCCTCCTTCCTCCCTTTTTGGCTTCTTATACTTTACTTCCCCCCATAAACTCTGGGATCCACCCACAACGTTGCATTTGCCACTTTTCCATCACTCTTCTCTGTATCTTTGGATTGGCCTGGCATTGGGTCCCTCCCTTTCCTCTGCCTTTTGTTTTCCCCAGGTTTCTTCAAGACTCACCTCAACTTCCTCCTTTTTTGCAGGAAGCCTTTCGCTATTAAAGAATTACCTTCTATCTCTTCTATAGATATCTTCTGTTGCCTTCTGTTTGCATACTGTCTCCCCATTAGACTGCATGTTCTTTGAGAGCAGGGACTGTTTTTCTTTGTTTTTTTTTTTTTGTTTTTTTTTTTTTGCCTTTCTGTAGCATACTGCCTAGCATATAACAAACACAGTAAATGCTTATTGACTGTCCCACAGTCTCTACCATTTTATCGATTGATTAAAAATGGAAATGGATAATAACTTTAGAGCTGGAAGGTACCCTAAAGAATATCATCTAATCCTCTCATTTTACTAATGAGGAAATTAAAGCCCAGAGGGGTTAAGTGACTTGCCCAAGGTCACACAAGTAGCAAGTAAGCAGATGGTGATTCAAATCCGGAGTGGCCCATGCCCCTATTCCAATCGGCACCAGTTCTTTCCCATCTCCACTTCCCACCTGCCTGTACTCCCAGAGAAAAGGGAAGCCACAGTCCTCAAATGCAAGAAAAAGGAAGTTTGCAAAGCAGTCAAATTGAAGGACAATGTCCCAGCAGCTTGCCCCTTAAACTAACCTACTGGCTCCAATCTGAGCTCAGAAGGCAGCCTGGAATCCAGGCACGATTCATCACCTTTAGCACATAAATCCTGGAGGCTTGTTGTCTGGGCTCTTAGAAGTAAAACCTTTATGCCGTCAGCCTCACATTCAAGTCACCGAGCAGATGTCCTGCATTCCTTGTAGTGGGAAGTTGATAGAGGCATATTTTCCCTATAGATCTGGGCATATGTCACCTTCGGGCAAAAGATGAGCTAATAGAATTGAAATTAATGTAATTGGCAGAAGGTCAGCCAGGGAGCCATGTGTGTCTAGGGCTTCCCGAAAAGCCCAGCTTGTTTCAATGTTCCCCTATCGCTTGATTAGTATGCAGGTAAGGCGATTGTGCCTCAACAGAGTAATTGGATCATTCAAATATCTCCAAGCCCTGGTGTATGTACAAAGCCTGAACAGTGATTAGATCCTGCCCGTTCATCTCAGCAAGCCTTGAAATTCTTCCCACTGTGAAAAACTAATTTTCTGTGGGAATTTATTAAATAAGAAATCTGCATGCCACTTTACCTTGTAAGCATAGCTAGCAGAATACAAAGATTCCCCTCGACTTTGATGTATGCACTTGGTGAGGCTTTTATTTCACTGGGGGGTGGGGCACGGGAGGAGTGGCTGGAGTTTTCGGGGGTTTTTTTTCCCTTTCTTTCTCTTTCCCTCCCCCTCTCCCAAATTGTGGCTCTTGGTGCAAATCCATGGGCACTCTAGGAATGAAAGGGTTTCTAAAGGGACGTTGGAGTTTAAATTCCGCTGGAGAAAACCAGTCGGTACAACTGTGTCAAAGCAAGGGAAAGAAGGGACGTAGGGGACAGACCGTCTTTCCAGTGCTCCCAAGCTTCTAGAAGAGGAGGAGCTAAGAAACTTCCAAGCTCCCCCATCTTGCCCATTCCATTCCTCTGGGAATGGTACCCAATCTCTGATGGATGCCCCGTGAGTCAAAGGAATTCACCAAATTCTGAAGCTCTACTGCTTGGGTGCTGGAACACAGATCCCCTGGGATATCATCCTGTGCTGGACAAGTCGCCAGAGCTGGGAAAACTTTGCCAAACATCCTGGCCTCTACCCCTGCCTCTGCCCCTCCTCCTGTCCTGCTGGAGTTCAGCCAGGCCCCCTCAGAAGGGGGTGACTGCTTTCTTTGCTGACTTCTCTGCTGAGATGGTGAATGTAAATTGAACTGTGGCTAATGAGCACCTTAGCTCAAAATGTGAATGTGAAGCAGGGTCAACCGAGCTGCTGTTTAGCCTGGATCTCCCCATGCCTGCAGCCGGGCTCCATGTGCTGTCCACACAGAATCCTAAATTAGCACCTGGCAGGTGTTAGGAGTATCTCTGCCAGCTCCCTGGCACACATCACAGCATATACACCCCAGCCCCTTCTTCCCATCCACCCGAGAGCAGACTGAGAGTTATGGGGAAGATAATTAGCTTAAAATTTGGAATCTCACGATGCTTTCTTATTGTCTCCAAATCCTCGGCCTCAAGAGCCCACTGAAGGTCAACATATATATATCCTCTTGAGTTTAGACAGGTTGTAAAGACTGCCAGGGACAGAGATTTTTTTTTACCACCTCTAGAGATGGGGCTCTGATGTCAGGAATCAGTATAGTATTTTTAAGTACTTCACTGTCCTAAGTATTTGGAGTTTGTACTAAATAATAGATAATAAGTATGGTTCAATTCTAGGCTTTGCCACTCACTAACAGGGTGACCTTAAGTCATTTACTTCTGTTCTCCTGGCCTCAGTTTCTTCATTCATAAAATGAGGGCTTCAGTTTGCATCATTTGCCTTACATCCACAGGGTCTGTGGATAGATCTCAGGATCTGTGCATTTGGGGGGGGGGGGGATGACACCTTTTCTTAAGAATAATCGGTTTCCTTTGTAAGCCTACTTAAGTTTATGCATTTAGAAACATTATTATTTAAAAAAATGATTATTATTATAAAACATTTCTTCTGTGCATGCCTTTGACAGAGTCTCTAGATTTTGCCAAAGGGTTCTATGACCCAAAAAATGGGCTAGATGATTTTCTAAAGTCCCTCTTACCTCTTGATTATCTAATCCCACGCTCTCTGTCTTTAAAGAATTTATCCTCAAAAGAAGAACCTTATTCTGGGGGGAAAATGAGGATAATAATAGAGCCTCTTTCTCAGGGGTGGTTGTGAGGATGAAATGAGAAGATATATGTAAAGCACTTTGCAAATATGAAAGTACTACATAAATGCTAGCTATTTGTACAGTCATTACAAGAGAATGACAAAAAAAGAAGAAGATTTGAGCTGGGATTAGGTAAACAAATTGGGGTGCTGCTCACCTAGAAGAGGCAGCCTCAAGGAAGAGTTGGTATAGTGGTGTGTGTCTATGTGACTCCTTTTCTAATACCTCCTCTGCAGTCAACCTCTGGCTTTGCCTCTATCCTGTCTTGTTGATTTTGCAAAGATTGGAAGCTAAAAAAAAATGGTATATGTTTCTGCAAATGAGCAAAACAGGTTCCTTCCCCATTCCCCTGTCTCCTCTCTTCCCCCTCCTCCTATCTCCAGCCCCTTCCACTCAGTCTTTCCTTGCTAATCACTGAAAAGCACTCAGGAGTCCTTTCAGATCCCAGAGCCCAAAGACTGTTACTGTTGTCTCACACTCTGCAGCCTGTTTTCTCCCCAGCACCTCTTTCTTCCTTTCTGTTCCAACCCTGGGCTTATCTCTTCAGGGGAATTTCACCAGATACTTGTTGAAGATCTGAAGCACACTAGAGATCCCTTTCCCCTTATCTTGTGCAGCAGTAATATCTTCAAAGACCTAGAGCAGATTTTGATAAGCAGAGCTTCCCCGGGGCTCAGTCCAGGTTGGCTCTTCTTAGCTGCTCTCCTGGCCCCTGGAGTGCTGGCTACAGGTTCAGACCCTCTCCTTTGAAAAAACAATCATTCCACTGAGCTATAGAGGCTAAAAGACTGAATACTGCTTTTCTGCCCCCAGGATCTGGGGCTCTCTGGGTGGTACCAGGACCCAGATCTCTAAGCAAATAGAAATAGAAACCTAAGGGCATCTATCACTTAGACAGTGTAATACTTCAACACAGATCTGTGATCTCATTCACCTGGGCATTCCCTCCATGGGTGCTGATCACAGCCTGTCCTGGCCTTCTCATCCTGCCTACTTTTGGTCAAGAAGTGTCTAGGTAAGCCAAGTAAAATACCTACTTTCTTTCCTTTTATTTGGATGCTTGTTTGTTTTTCAGCAGGGACTTAGAGCAAACCCTTGATGTGAAAGCTCCTGGATCACCTCCACCCCAGTTCTGTGCCCCTTGCCCCCTCAATGGCATTTCTCCCCCACTCCTCTCCACCTAAAACCTCTCCGAAAAGGATCTGAAACTCATTCATGCTAAAGTATAACCCTTGGTAGTAGCTTAAAGTGTTTCTCTCCCAAGAGCATTCACATTTAAACAGGGATCAAAGCCTTAAGCTCAGGGAAAGAAGCTCTTACCAGAGAGTTTCAAGCATCAGTAAGCAGAGGGGGGGAGAGAGAGAGAGGCAGAGAGAAAGACAGAGACAGATAGACAGACAGACAGACAGACTTTGGGACAGCCAGGCCTTCTTGTACACCTGAAATCATATAACATGGTTGTCTACTGTGTGTAAAGCCAGCCAAGGTGGCTATAGAGGTAAACACTATCTCCTTATAAAGATAAAAGGATCACAGGCCTGGAAGGATCCTTAGAGGCCCTTATTTTCTATAAATGAGAAAACTGAGGCTCACTTAGGTTGTGATTTGTTCAGGGTCACATAACTACTAAATATCTGAGTCAGGAGTCATCTCAAATTGTCCTCATTCTAAAACCAAGGCTCAGTCCATTACACTATGATCAGGTCCCCAGAATCCTTCATTTTTCCAAACTATTTTTTTTCAAATTATAGAGACAAGGAAAGAAATGATTTTCTTACCTCCCTTCACCTAAAACCAACTCTTGCTAGAGTAAAATTCCTATGACTTCACTTTCTTGCCAGCCCTACTTAGGCAGTCGTGACCCTCCTTTGGGAACAAGGCATCAATATTAATTGTCTTGCTTCAGAGAAATTACTTTTGTAATCAACTTTGCCTGTAAGAAGCAGTAGGGAACAGAAAAATGCTGGATTTAGAGCAAAAAGACCCGAGTTCAAATTCTGACTTTGTCATTTACAATCTGAATGAACTGGGACAGATCTCTTAACCTTTCTGGGCATCCCTTTCCTCATCCATAAATTTAGAGATTTGGACTAAATGACCACCTTCCCCATGTTGACGACCCCTTGATGAACCAGTTCCTCTCTACACTTTCCTCTCTCCAATCTCCTGTCTCTTGACCTATTGAAGGAAGATTTTGACCTTGGATTACTCCCACCTTTCACTCCCTTCACTTTTATTCATATGCGGCTGAAAAAAGCTGAAGAAAATCATGAAATCATGCTGTGGTGGGTCCACCACAAATTTGTGTTATATTATATCAAGGTTGCTCTCACTGTGGCATGGTAATTTTTTTATACCTCCCTAATTGATTTGCTATCTCATTCACCACAGAACCTTTTCATCCCTTCTCAAAATTCCCAAGGCTTCCCCTTCCCCTCTTTGTTAAAAACTTTGCCTCATATTTCAGTGGAAAAAAAAGCCCTTTGTTAAGAGTTCCCTCTTCATTCCTCATCTCACATCACTCAGATGATTTCTGCAATTATCTCTTCCTTTATTTATTTCACCTGAAAAGTGACAAAGGTAACCTCCTTACATATACCAGTGGTAACATTCCATCAGGTCTTCTCAAGCATAGTGCCCTCCCTGGTATCCCTACCTCACTAATCTGTAATCTTCTCCTGTCTACTGATTATTTCCCTAGTGCCTATAAACATGCCCAAATCTTCCTCATCCTTAAAAAAATCCCAAACAACCCCCCCCAAAAGCCCTCTTTCTTGACCCTTCTCCATTAGTTCCATATCTCTCTTCCCTTTTGTAGCTAAATCTTCAGTAGGCAATTGGCGCCTATGCTTTCTTTCCTTTAGTTCTTTTCATGACTCTCATAAGTCTGGTTTCTAGATTCCTGATTCAAATGAAACTGTTCTTTCCAAAAATAGTGATGATTTCTTGATTGCCAAATCTAATGGCTTTTTCTCAGTCCTCATCCTTCCTGACCTCTCTCTAGTCTTTAACCCTATCATTGCTCTTCTTCTCTTTTATTCTCAGTTCTCTCTAGGTTTTCAGGACACTACTCTCTCCTCATTCTGTTTTTATCTAACTCATCTTCTCAGGTTCTTTTGCTGGATCTTCCTCTAAATTATGCCCACTAACTGTCTCTCAAGGATCTGTCCTGAGCCCTTTCCTCTCTCACCTATATATATCCTTTCTCTTGGTGATTTCACCAGTTCCCTTGAATTTAATTGTTATCTTTGCCCTGATGATTAATAGGACTGCTTTTCAAGCCCAGATTTCTCTAATAACCTCAGATCTTATTTTCTGCCTATTGGGCATTCCAAACCAGAGGTCCTATAGTTATCTTAATCTCACTATATCCAAAAATGAACCCACTATCATTATCCCTCAAATCCTTTCCTCTTCCTAACTTCCCTGATATTCCTGTGGAGTCATCATACACCTTGTCACCTAGATTTTTTTTTAACCCTTAACTTCCATCTTAGAATCAGTACTGTGTGTATTGATTCAGACAGAAGAGTGAAAAGGGCAAGGAAATGGGAAGTGACTTATCCAGGATCACACAGCTAGAAAGTGTTTGAGGCCAGTTTTGAATGAGCTAATTAGCTGCCTCATCCCTAGATTTGCAAACTGTGTGTCATCCTTGACTGCTCACTCTCTGTGGCTCCAGTGACACTTGGAATACTATAATTAGAAATTAATTTCTTTGACTTAAGCCTTTTTTCCCCTCCTTAATGACACATATTCTCTTGTGTCTTGGAAGGATAAAAATTAAGCCTGTTAGTCATTATTACCTCAGTGTGAATGAGTTTACCAGATCATTTCAAGAAAACTATTGTTTTTAAAAGTGGGGAATAGGAGAGAAAAGAGAGGAGAGAGACAGAGACAGAAAGAAAGAAAGAAAGAAAGAAAGAAAGAAAGAAAGAAAGAAAGAAAGAAAGAAAGAAAGAAGAAAGAAAGAAAGAAAGAAAGAAAGAAAGAAAGAAAGAAAGAAAGAAAGAAAGAAAGAAAGAAAGAAAGAAAGAAAGAAAGGAAGGAAGGAAGAAAGGAAGGAAGGAAGGAAGGAAGGAAGGAAGGAAGGAAGGAAGAAAGAAAGAAAGAAAAGA
>NC_058130.1:171610986-171659262 GCF_016433145.1 Gracilinanus agilis
AAAGAAAGAAAGAAAGAAAGAAAGAAAGAAAGAAAGAAAGAAAGGAAGGGAGAAACAGAGACAAAGAAAGAGAGGTAATTCCTGAGATGGTTTGGAAAAGAGTTAAAGGCAGGACTATGCTAGCAAATTTTTAAACAACTGTCACTCTGAGGGGGCAGCTAGGTGATTCAGTGGATTGAAAGCTAGACTTAGTGATGGGAAGTCCTGGGTTCAAATTTGACCTCAGACATGTGTGACCCTGGACAATTCATTTAACTCTCATTGCCTAACCCTTATTACTTTTCTTCTTTGGAACCAATGCACAGTATTGATTCTAAGATAATAGGTAAACAGTTTTTAAAATGCACAACACACGTTTACATTTAATCTGCATTATTAAGATTGTCTCCATCACTTTCTTCAGTATGGTCAATCAACAAAACAATAAATCAAGCCTCATATGAAGTGCTTGCCTATTTCAAAGGTGTAAATACTCATGCTGAAAATTTGAAGATTACTTTTTCCAAAAACAAGCTGAGCTGGTTCCAGCACCACCCTACTTAGGAGGAACCTACAAATTAGAAAAGGGTAAAGAAAGGATTTAGGAGGGAGAGAACTGAAAAATAAACCTCACCTACTTCCTAATTTTACTTGGGATCTGGCCTGCTCTCAAATTCTAAGAGTTTTAGAGTTCTAGGACCCTTGGCCAAAAGCAGACTCCCCTAAAGCCCTGGACCATCGCTGCCCAACTAGAACAGGTTTTCTTCGGAATTGGGAATGATCTTAGCCATAGGAAACAGAGCTTCGAAAGCTAGTAGGAGATTTGTGACTCCCTTGCCAAGCATCTTTCCCAGAGCCAAGGCTCTTCTTTAACTTGGATTGTTTAGACAACCAAGTTTATTGAGAGCACCTGTTCCACTTAATTACTTGCTTTGTTAACATCTCTGTTTCCTGCCTGGATTTAATTTACATGGGTCTATAAGCAAGGCTAGCCCTAGGCAAACTCCCCTTTCTTCACTTTTTTTCTCTTTCTTCTGCCCTTTTTTTCTTGTAGCAGCTTGTTTTTCTCTTATAGAGAAAGCCTCTCATAAACCTGTCCATACCAAGGTGACAAGATCTTAATGACTTCGACAGGTCTCCAGGAATTTCTTTTAAAAAGAACTCAAGAATAAAACAATGAATCTAGCTAGATGGGGATTAGAACAAGAACCCCCAAGACTCAAAGCCATAGAATTAAAAAGTCAGGCAGGGTCTCAGAAACGATCAACTCCGGGTGAAAATAGTGGAATTTCAGGCATAGGGATACTTACATTGAGTGATATTTACATTTCCTCTCAGATTCAATTTAATCTAGTTCGATAAATAGAATTATGCATCAGGCACTATTATGGAAACAGATATAAAAAGACCAATCAACCAACAAACAATAATAACAAAAGCCAATAGTCTCTATTCTCAAGGAACCTACATTCTATTAATATCTAGTCTACCCATCAGTCAATTAATATATATTTTTTAAAAATATACCAATACACAGTATTGACTCCACGATGGAAGGTAAGAGTTTTAAAAACAAATGAACAAACAAACAAACAAACCCTTGCCTTCTAGAGAGTAGTTAGATGACTCAGTGGTTATCTTCTGTCTTAGAATTAATACTTTGTTTTAATTCCAGGGCAGAAGAGTGGCAAGGGCTGGGCAATAGGGGTTAAGTGACTTGCCTAGGATCACACAGCTAGGAAATGTCTAAAGTCACATTTGTATCCAGGTCCTTCTATCTCCAGGCCTGGCTCTCTATTTCCTGAGCCACCTAGCTGCCCCCAGTCATTTGACATTTAATAAGCAACCATTCTGTGACAGGCACTTTGCTAAGCCCATATAATACATCCCCGAAATGAAATCATAGGGGGCAGCTATATGATTCAATGGCCAGGGAATCCAGCCTGAAGTGGGAAGGACCTGAATTCAAATGTGGCATCAAACACTTCCTAGCTGTGCGACCCTGAACAAGACACTTAACCCCCATTGCCTAGACCTTACTGTTCTTCTGTCTTGCAACCAATACTTGGTATCAGTTCTAAGACAGAAGATAAGGGTTTATAAAATAAAATCTGCATACAGGTAGCCCATTTGAAATCCTCAGAGTTAAATATATTTGGCATCAAGAAAATCTTGAAGTAAGTAAATCTGTTTAGGCTGTTACATGGCATCAAAGATTCAGTATCTGATAATAGCATTGCATCATCATAATAACAGTGATAATAATAGCTGATATTTATACAGGACATTAAGGTTTACAGTACACTTTACCTATATTACCATTTGATAATAGGAATAGGGACAGAGACAGAATAGGGAAAGTTGGCAGCTTTTTAGATCTCTACGGGTATGGCTATTTTGTAAAAAGAGAAAACACTCATAACAAATTGGAGAATTTTCATGATAATCTTTTTCCCTTTCTGGATTTCTTGTTTTTATACAAAGTATTGCAAAACTTAATAGGTATCTGGCAAAACATCAGAATCTACCAAGATAAAATATAATTATTTCCTATTTACTTGCTGGGATTTTCAAATCAGTGCAGTAATTTAAACATGACTCTTGGAAGCTTACAATAAGATGTTATGATTGGTTTTATCTTTTTTTTTTTGTTAAAGAAAATAATTACAGTGAAATAATTAGAGGCAGCAGAATTGACACAAGATTAACAGATCTGGCCTGGAAATGTAACTGAAGGTCTCCAGGAAAGGTATAAAAAAAATAAATTTGTCCTTGAATTCCTAAGTCAGGGGTATCCTAAAGAGTGGCCATGGAAATAGAGAGGACTGGGCTGGCTAAAGTCTGCCTTAGGAAGTGAGCTTTTTATTTTAGTTAACAAATTTGATAACTGGGTATCTCAGAGACTCCTCAACTCAAATAGAAGGTCAGGTTGTCGACTCAACCTCAATGCCAAAGACCACAATATGAGGACATCACTGATGTCCCAACTAGGTTGCAGACTCTTTGAGGGCTGTGACTTAAGTCTTTATATCTTTTCCATAGTTAACATATATTTATCAACTGCCACTTACATGCACAGCACTGTACCAGGTCCTAGAGATGAAGAGATAAAAATAAGTCAGGCAGCTAGGAAGCAAGAATTTACCATTTACCGTAGACCACACACTGTATCAAGCATTTGAGGAGACACTATAAGCAAAAAGAAAGACAATCACTGACAATTTTAATGGGGGGAAGATAACAACACATCAAGAGTAACTGTTTGGAGGGCATGAGGGATGGGATGGGGGTGGGAGGGCAAAGTCATTAGAGTCAGAATTACAGCCAGGAGGGAAATGAAATGTCAGTCTGAGCCTGTCCCCATAATGGAGATACTGGAATGACTTCATCCATGGAAGAAGGAGACTAGTATGACAGAAAGATCTCACAGGGTAAGGAGGCCCAGCCAAGTCATGATGGCAAAATCCTAAGAGAACCAATCCTTGTCTTTAAAAGGTTTATATTCTTTTTTCCACATTGAATGATTTTATTTAATTAATTGATTTAGAATATTTTCCTATGGTTACAAGATTCATGTTCTTTCCCTCCCCTGCCCCAACCCCCTCCCGTAGCCAATGAGCAATCCCACTGGGTTTTACATGTGTCATTGATCAAGATCTATTTTCATATTATTGATATTTGCACTAGGGTGCTCTTTTAAAGTCAACATCCCCAATCATATCTCCATCGACTCATGTGATAAAGCAGTCGTTCTTCTTCTGTGTTTCTGCTCCCACAGTTCTTTCTCTGGATGTGGATAATGTTCTTTCTCATAAGTTCCTCAGAATTGTCCTGGATCACTACATTGCTGCTAGTAGAGAAGTCCATTACATTCAATTGTACCACAGTGTATCAGTCTCTGTGTACAATGTTCTCCTGGTTCTGCTCCTTTCACTCTGCATCAGTTCCTGGAGGTTGTTCCAGTTCACATGGAATTCCTCTGGTTCATTATTCCTTTGGGCACAATAGTATTCCATCACCAACAGATTTGTTCAGCCATTCCCCAATTGAAGGGCATCCCCTCATTTTCCATTTTTTTGCCACCACATGGCTATAAATATTTTTGTACAGGTATTTTTCCTTATGATCTCTTTGAGGTATAAACCCAGCAGTGGTATAGCTGGATCAAAAGGCAGGTAGTCTTTTAAAGCCCTTTGAACATAGTTCCAAATTGCCATCCAGAATGGTTGGATCAATTTACAACCCTACCAGCAATGCATTAATGTCCCAATTTTGCCCTATCCCCTCTAACATTTATTACTTTCCTTTGCTGTCATATTAGCCAATCTGCTAGGTATGAGGTGGTAGCTCAGAGTTGTTTTGATTTGCATTTTTCTAATTATAAGAGATTTAGAACATTTTCCATGGCCTTATTGATAGTTTTGATTTCTTTATCTGAAAACTGCCTATTCATGTCTCTTGCCCATTTATTGATTGGAGAATGGCTTGATTTTTTGTACAACTTACTTAGCTCAAAAGGCTTATATTCTAATGAAGAACACATATGGGAAAAAATAGAGAGAATTTATGCCAAGTAAATATATACAATTTCTGGGGGAAGAACACTAGCAATTGAGAGATCAAGAAAGGTCAGAAGTAGAATATGACACTTGTAGGAAAGTTAGAGGTAGAACATGAAATGCTATATGTGGGGAACAGCAAATAGGCCTGTTTTGCTAGAACATAGATTTTATGAAGCAGAATAAAATGAAAGGAAGACGAGCCAGACTATGAAGGCCTTTAGATGACAGGTAGAGAAATGTGCATCTTATCCTAGGGTCAAGTTGGAGTCCCTGCAGCTTTTTCCTTTGGAAAGTGACTTCTTCATAATTGTTTTCTGGGGACATCTAGTTGGTACCTGTCTGTAGAGAGGGGAGATACTGGAGGCATATCAATTAGAAGGATACTGCAGTGATCTAAATGAGAGATGAGATCTGGAAATAGGGAAGTGGTAATAGGAGTGGAGAAAAGGGTATGGACTTGAAAGATGTTGTGGCGCTAGAACAGATAAGACTTGGCACCTGGTTGGATATGAGGAATCAGGCTATAAATCTGTATTATTGGAAGAAAAGAAGTATTCTTTTTTTAATCCATTTTGTTTATTTTTGTAAGTAAATAATCTTATAAAACCAAAACATCAAAATATAAACCCAAATAAACAATTGAAAAATTGTATACTTTCATCTGTGTTCCAACTCCAACAGTTCTTTCTCTGGAAGTGGGATAGCATTCTTTGTCATTGGTCCCTCTGAATTGTCTTGGATCTTTCTATTGTTGAGATTAGGCAAATCTATCATAGTTGATCATTCCACAATATTGCTGTTACTATGTACAATGTTCTCCTGGTTCTGCTTATTTCACTTTGCTTCGGTCCAGGAAGGTCTTTCCATCTTGGAAAAAAGTATTCTTTTTTTTTCTTTAACTCTTACCTTCCATCTTGAAATCAATACTCTGTATTTGTTCCAAGGCAGAAGAGTGGTAATGCCTAGGCAATGGGGGCCAAGTGACTTGCCCAGGGTCACACAGCTAGAAAGGTTCAAATCTGAGATCAAATCTGATCTCAGATTTGAACCTAGGACCTCGCATCTCTAGACATGGTTCTCAATCCACTGAGCCACCCAGCTGCCCCCAGAAAGAAGTATTCTTAAGAGAAATGTGGAAGGCAAGAGCTAAAGAATACACCATTTTGGAGACTGGAGGACCTGGATTCAAATCTGGTCTCAGACATATCCTAGCCCTGTGATCCTGGGCAAGTCATCTAACTCCAATTGCCAAGTCTTATTGCTCTTCTGTCTTGGAACTGATACTGTTTAAAAAGAGAGAAAGAAGTGGAAAGGGGAAATGATCATGCATTTTATATTGGATATTATTAGTTAGAAGAATAAAACTCAAAATCTGAAAGAAATTTTAGAAAAAAATTTAAGAAATTTAGGTGTGGCTCTCCTCCCAAGCCTCTGTGAGGTTACATTATATAAATAGCCCAGAAAAGGGCATTAGGATATTTGTCTGCTTGGCCTCATGTAGGCAGTAGGTATTCTGTAGACTTATAATGCCTGCTAACTCAATCTAATCTGAGGAATCCAAAGTACAAGCTTTTGATAGAACCCTAAAAGCTTTGGATGGACCCAAAAAACCCAGCTGAATAGAGCCAAAACAAGCACTGGGTGTTATCTAAGCATTAGTTAGAGCCAACCAGCTTCCCTGGAGCATCACTGAGGTCAGCCTGACCTCTACAGTAAGCTTTCGGGTTAGATAATTTTCTAGCTATATAAGCTTGGTTCAAAGAATATGAATAAATGATAAATAATGAAATATTTTTCCACAACATACTGAGTTAGAGATACCTCTGGGACATTCAGTTCAAAACGCCCAATAAGTGATACAGGACTGGAAGTCAGGAGAGAAATTGCATAATTAAGTCTGACAGTTATCTCCATTAAGATGACACTTATGGGACCTAGTGAGATCACCAAGAGAGTATAAAGAGAAAGGAAGAAAGACCAGGGCAGAACGCTGGTGGATACCAAGAAATAGGGAGTAGAGCATGATTCAGCAAAGACTGAGAAAGAATGATTAGATAGGTAAAAAAAAGTGAAAGCTTTAACATGATTACCTAATTAGGGAAGAGTATCTATGAGAAAGAATTGGTTAACAATATCAGAGAGGTCAAGAAGAATAAGAACTGGGGAAGAAAAAAACAACAGCATTCAGTCTAGAAAGTTAGAGGACATCAATGCTTTTGAAAAGAAGAGTTCCAAATTAGTTATTAGATCAGAAGTCAGATCATCAGAACTGAGAAGTGAGTAGGTGAGGCAATATAACCAACTAGGATGTACGGCATTTTCTAGGAGTTTAGTTGTCAAGCAGAGAAGAGATATGTAACTCTCCCCATCCTCCGACTCATTAAACTCTAATCACTCCCTATTACCTCCAAGATTAAATATAAAATCTGCTGTTTAGTAGTTAAAGCCCTTCTCAGCCTCAGCACTTTCTACCTTTCCAGTCTTCTTTATACTTTTATTCCCCTCCACATACTCAAAGACATCAACACTGGTCTACTTTCTGTTATTCACAAATTACATTCCATTTCCCCATTTTGTGCATTTCTATTAGTTGATCCCCAAGCCTGAAATACTTTACTTTCCATATCAAACTCTTAACTTTTCTGATTTCCTTAAAGACTCAGTTCAAATTCCACTTTCTATAAAAGAATTTTCCTTGATGTCCCCAACTCCTGTCTTCCCTTTGAGATTACCTTCTATTTATACTGTTTATATCATGTATGTTACTAGTGATTTTCATGTCTCCCTCATTCAAATATGAAACCTATGAAGTGAAAGACTCCCCCCCACCCCTTTCTTTCTATCTCCAGATATTAACACGTTGCCTGGTATATTATAAGCACTTAATATTGATTGACTGATTGATAGTTTGAGAGATTAGTAACATTAAGTAAAGGAGTGTTTTTAAGAATAGAGAAGATCTGAGAAGGTAAGAAAGAGGAACAGAGCCATGGTATAAGAAGGTATTAATATTAGATAAAGGGGGATGGAGTCAGGATGTTGGAGTGAAAGAAAGTATTTTTGCCTAGCTTACCCAGCACACTTCTTCCACAATGACCTAGAAAATATACAAATCAAATTCTGATCAGGAAAATCAATTAAAAGCCAAAGAGAGTCATATTTATCAACCCAGAGCATTTTACAGAGATGGACAGAGAGTTCTGGGGACATTGGGTATAGACGCAACTAAGAAATGTGCATGATGGAAATAGAGAGGGGCATTATTGCACCAAGGGGCAGAAAAGGGCTGAGAGAGAACATCACAAAATGAAGCCCTGATACAGAAAGAGATCCCAGGAGATCCTGGAGGAATAGGTACCATCTCATAACTCTGTAGCCCATTAACTAGTTCTAGGTCATAAATACATGATAAAGAGAAAAAAAGGAACAAAATGACTTGAAAACATCTAGAAGCAAAGCCTTAAAGGAAGTACAAGGATTGGGCACAAGTCCAACTAGAATTTTTAGATGAACTAAAGTTTGTTGTTTCTTTAAGAGAAAAAAAGATTTAAAAAAATTACAGTAGAGGAAAAAAATAGGAAAAGATGAGAAAGATATAAAAAGAAAATAATCAGCTTGATAAAAAAGGTATAAAATATTACTGAAGAAAATAATTCCTGGAAAATTTAAATTGGCCAAATTGAAGCTAATGACTTCCTAAGATATCAAGAAATAATAGAACAAAGTCAAAAGACTGGGGGGAAAAGTCTGAAATATCTCATAGGAAAAACATGGACCTAGAAAATGAATCAAGGAGAGAGAACTTAAAAATCATGAGACTACCTGAAATCTTTGAACAAAAAGAAGAGCTTAGACATCATATTTCAAGAGATTATTTAGGAAAATTGCCCAGATGTCCAAGAACCAGAGGACAAAGCATAACTGTCTACTGGTCACTTTCTGAAAGAAACCCCCCAAAAGAAATTTCTTAGGAATATTAGGGCCAAAATGAAGACTTCTCGGGTCAATGGTAAAATATTTTAAATAGTCAGGAAAAAGAAAAAAAAAGTACTGTTGACCAAAGACAAGATCATGCAAAACTTAGTAGCCACCACTATAAAAAAAACCACAATAAAACAACCAGAAAGCTTGGGATATGATTTTCCAGAAGGCAAAAGATTTAGAATAATAACCAAGAGTAACTTATCTAGAAAAGACAAATATACTCCTACAGAGGGAAAAAATACACACAATGAAATACAGGACTTTCAAGCATTCCTAATGAAAATACCAGAGTTGAATAGAAAAGTTGAAATTCAAACATAGAACTCAGGAGAAGCTTAAAAGATGAAAATCTGAGTGAGAAATTATAAGATGCTAAAGATTAGAACCTTTACATTCTTATTTGTGGAGATGATACTTATAATACCCTCGGAACTAGAGGGTGAATAATTTGACAGAGGACATAGGTATGATTCTATTATGTTTGGATGATCTCAAAAGAAGAATGGACCTCATTTTCTTCATGCTTTTTAAAAAATATGTATTTTTCCAAAGCATGAGGAATATGGGAATATGCTTTGTATGATAACACATGTAAAACCAATAGCAAATTGTTGACCATCTCCAGAAGGGAAAGGGGCAGGCAGGGAGGGAGAGATCATAGAACTCAAAATATCAGAAAATAAACCCCAAAAATTTAAATAGGAAAAATAAAATTGTAATTGTGCAAAAATAAATAAATAGATAATAAATAAATAAATAAATAGATAGATAGATGATAGATAGATAGATAAATAAATAAAAAAATATCCACCCCCCAAATAGAAAGGTGAATAAGAAGAATGCACTGAGAGAAGGGGGGAAGAAGAGGAAAAATGAGGAAATTATCTCACAAAAATGAGGTATTCAAGGAAGAGCTTAAGTAATGGAGGTAGCAGTAAAAACCAAGCGTCATTTAATCTTCACTTTTATCTGAACTGGTTGAAGAATATTGACTGAGAAGTATTTACAGAAATTCTTCTTAATCAACAGGAAAGTAGGAAGGATAATGGTTCAAGAGAAGGAAAATAAGAAGGAAGGTAGATTAATGGAGACAGTGGTTAGAGGCAAAATAGACTAAAAAATAAATAAAAGAGACAAAGGAAAAGGAAGAAAAGGTAAACTTAAAAAAAATAATAAGATGGCAGACAGCTTGGTGATTGAGAGCCAGGCCTAGAGACGGGAGGACCTGGGTTCAGTTCTGACCTGTCACTTCGTAGCTGTGGGACTCTGGGCAAGTCACTTAACCCCAGTTAACTAGCTCTTACCATTCTTCTGCTTTGGAACTAATATTTAGTAAAGGAGAGTGCTAAGTAACTATGTTAGGGGGGTGATCTACAAATAACAGGAATACAAAATATGATCATTCCTCCTTGTGGTCTCTTGTGTCAAGGGATATGAGGGAAGATAAGAAAGAGTGACCATGGATATTGTCAACTGGAGAGAATCAAGGTTTCATGATTTTAGGAAGCTGGAATAAGTATGACAGAAAAGAGGAAAAAGACAGGGAAACTTGTTAATTATAAGAATTGCATAGGGCACAATGGAAGGAGGAATGGAATAGAGTGAACATGGAGGAATAGTGATGGGAAGGACTGGTATGGGAGCAACAAATAGTCATAATGGGAGAAGGAAGTTTCTTGCCTAGGCTAACTCTGTCTCTAAAACTAAGGAATTCTGAGTGTAGCCATGGGACTACATGTCTTTCCAGCAATAGGGATACAATAGATTTGACTATTGTTCCCTGAGCAAAAGTAGAAAGGGTAGATGGAATGGGGGGGCACACAAGCACATTCACTCAAAAGGCAGCTGACAAATACTTGGACCTACCTTGAGCTTAATGGCCAAATGGGACAGCTAGATGGCTCAGTAGATAGAGAGTTAAGCTTGAAGTTGTTAAGACCCAAGTTCAAATATGACTTCAGACACTTCCTAGCTGTAGGACCCTGGGCAAGTCACTTAACCCAAAAGTGCCCAGTCCTTACCATTCTATCATTCTACCAGGGAACCAATATTTAGAATCAATTTTAAGACAAAAGATAAGGGTTCATAATGGTCTAAGGCAAAGGTCACAGACCTGAGTCCAGCAGTTAGTTATAAGGAGGGGGAGGAAAGGTGTGGTTGCTTCACTCAAATTCCAATCACCCATCAGAGCAGCTCCACCCCAGGGCCAACTCTAATGTCAAATTAATTATCTCTGGTTTATGGATGTAGAGATAAGTAGTGAATTGATCACAATAGACACTTAATGATCTTTTTTTTTAATGAATAAATGGCAGCTGCTCTACTTGAGTTCCAGGTACTAGAAACAGAGGTAGAAGCCAAGATTAGGAGAGAAAGAAATTCTGCCTTCACTGAGAAAAAAAAAAAATCAAAGAAAATCTTGAAAACATATCATGATATTCAGAATGAGAAACAAATTTAAGTCTCCTTCCTAACCACTGTACACCATTTTTTTTTAAAACATTCCATTCAGTATTATAGGGGACAACAAAGTAGCTCAGTGAATAGAAAGCTTAGTTCAAATTAGGCCTCAAATGCTGGGGAAGTCACTTATCCCAATTGCTTAACCCTCATTGCTCTTCTGTCTTAGAACTGGTACATAGTGTTGAATCTAAGACAGAAAGTAAGGGTTTAAAAAAATCAAAATCTTAATCAATGACACTTATAAAACCCAGTGGAATTCCGTGTTGGCTATGGGAGGGGAGTGGGAGGAGGGGAGGGAAAGAATATGAATAATGGAACCATGGAAAATTTTTCAAAATTAATCAATAAAAGAAAAAAACCTATAACCAAAAAATTAATAATAAAACCCCAAATACCAATATTATAGCTGTGTCTGGGTGCTATGAAGCATTTGGTCTGGGCATGGAAAAATTGGGTCCATTCTCTGTTTATTCTCCATTATATTGATGTCTAGTGCCATGGAGCGAGGATTGCTATGGGTTTGACTAAATTTAGTCCCCTTCAAATCAAAGATTCATATTGTATAGGGAGGGTCAAATGATAGTCTAGTCTTGAACTGTGATGTTGTGTCCCAGCGCTCCGAAAACTCTTCCAAGGGAGTAGAATGGCAGACTGGAGAATGTTGGGCCTTGAATAAAAATCCTCCCTAATTGTGTCTCAGCTCTGCTGGTGTGTGTTGGTGTCTCTGCCTTCCTGCCCTTGGAAGGCAGCAGCTGGTTCAAGATAAGTTCCTTTATGAGGAACTCTAAACTAGGGATAGGGCTGGGGGAAGGGGGATGCTGAGTAGTGATGGAGCTCTTGTCAGAAAATGCAAATGCAAGGGCCCAGCATCCTGGCTGCCAAGACATCTGAAGAGTGAATGTGTGGAACAGGCCTTTGTGACAATCAGCCCGGAGCTCACATCAGGCATCCTTAAGATGGCCAGAAGGAGGTGGGTGGCGCTCAGCATTGTTTTTATGAAAAGTCAGGATAATTACCAAAGAAGGAGGCAAAAGGAGGAAAAATCAACAGTTTTTTGTTAGCCTCACTCCAGCATTTTTCGGCTGGGTAATGCCTAAATAATGTGCTTACTCATTTTGTTTCAGCCTGTGAATTGAGGTAAAAAATGCTTGTTTTGGAGAAGCTGGTCCAGTTCAGTGGCTTCCTCAAGTAATGACTCTCACGTTTGGCCTGGATGAGAAAAACCCCCTGCTTGAAAGTCACTATGGCAGCAGGCCCTTTCCTCGCCTTGGTCTTCCATTAATGGCCATATGGACAGCACATTGCCTCACTGGGGGAATAGCAAATTGTCTTGGTTTCAACTCTCTTTCTCCCTGATAGTGCTGAGGCTTCACCAACTTGACCCAATAAGGATTTATTAAGCTGTACTCTGGGCCAGGTAATGTGCTAGGAACTGGGGATTATTTTTTAAGACCTAATCTGTGATTTCAGGGGCAGAGAGACCTTAGAGTGAAAAATCTTCATCTACCAATGGCAGACTGAATCATGGTCTT
Organism: Gracilinanus agilis; assembly: GCF_016433145.1. NCBI lineage: Eukaryota > Metazoa > Chordata > Mammalia > Didelphimorphia > Didelphidae > Gracilinanus > Gracilinanus agilis. Next base: position 171,623,507 of record NC_058130.1, read on the forward strand.
CAACTTAGTCTTAGCAAGTTGCCTGCAACACTGAGAAATTATGTGACTTGTCCAAGGTGACACAGCAAGAGGTGAGACTTTTCTACAAGTCTTCTGACTCCAAAGCTAATGCTCTAGGTGAATTTTCAGAAATTGGAAATAAAAACACAAAAAGGAAATTGGGGCCACCCTCAAGGGATTTACATTCTACTTATTTGAGAGGCAATGTAAAGTCAAGAAGACCTGGATTCAAGTCTGGCCTCAGACTCTTCGTAGCTATATGTGACCCTGGGCAAGTCATTTAACCCCAGTTGTCTAGTCCTTACTGCTCTTCTGCCTTGGAACCAATTATTAGTATTTATTCTTTTTTATTGTCAGGCAAAAAACACTTCCATATTGGTCATTGTTGTAAAAAAACACTCCTACATAACTAAAAACCCCCAAATAAAACCATAAATACACTGATTTGAAAGAGAACTCCAACATTTCTTTCTCTGGAAGTAGCTAGCATTTTAGTATCTATTCTAAGACAGAAGTTAAAGGTTTAAAAATAAAAAGAAGTAGTATGAATTTGTTGACCCTGGAGTCAGGAAGATCTAGGTTCAAATCCTGTCTTTGATAAATACTAACTAAGCAACATTGTGGGAAACCTGCAATTATCAAAAAATTACTCATTTACACTGGTGGCAGCATGATCCACAATGCTGACTGAAATCATCAATCCAGCAGACCTCCCTTCCTTCCCTGCAAAAACATGAAGGCTTTATGGTAAGTGAACCCTCAAAGAGAAGGGCCCAGGGACAGCATTCCAGCAAATGAATTTGAATCTAATTCCCAGAAGGAATTGTTCCTTTTTACAAATGTAGTCCCATTTCTTGACTTTAAACTCTGTGACCTCGGTTCAATTTCTTTCCAGGCTTGCGCATGAAACTAAATTTGAGGTTTCAATCTGTCTCCTGATGAGGCATGCATCTTTTTTTTTTTTTCCTCCCAAACTGTCCTTGAAAGATGATTCAAATCCCATCAGCTCTGCCCCTGAAGGTGTGGACCCGATACTACCTTGTTCCTCTTCTGTTCTCTTCCTCTGTCTAAAAGCAGATGCAGAAAACAAGTAGACTAGTTTGCAAGGAAGCTGTTTCAATAGATGAAGATGGTGGCAGCAGGTTGGGGCTGGGTACCATAGATCCCAAAGCATCAGGCACATCTATTTGGTTCCCTTAGGGATCTGGGCCTGGAGAGATTCTCTTGGCTCCCCTCCCCATCTACTACCACAAAGGCAGGAATAGATGGTAGCTTGAGCCACTGAATAAGACAGCAACATCCCCTTGACAAAGAATATAGCTGTAATTTCCAAGATTATTTCCATGATGTATCTCTTAAACGTCACTTATTCTTCAGATAAAAGCAACATTTCCCTACCTACCCACAAAGCCCAAATGATCTGATTAGATGAAATCTGGTATAGGAAGGAATGCTGGAGAAGGAGTCAGAGGTTCTAGTCCTACTTTTATCAGGGTATAATCCTTTGCGTACTCTGTTTGGGTGTCCAAATCTACTCATCTCTTAAGTGTAAGAAAATAAAAATTTAGGGTTTATGTTAAATATGAAAGTTCTAAAGTAATATTGTGGTCACCGATTTAAAAATATTATAGCTTAAGTCAAAATGACTTTTATTAGCTTTATTTACAAAGAGGCAGAAAAAGTGAAAATGGAGAAATGTAAGAAGAGGCCTCTGGTGTCTGGCCCAGCCCCAGCAGGTCTCTGTAATCTTCAGCCAGAAGACCTACGGGAGTCTTCAGCAAGGGTTCCACCAACCCAGCCTCCTCCAGGAAAGGAAGGCCTCTCTGGAACCAATCTCTCCAGAAGTCAGGAAAGGAAGGCCAGTTACTTACCCAGCAAACCAATGCAAGATCCAGGGAAAGAGTCTCTTCCTTCAGTCCGGCTCACCAATGCAGAGTTCCAAGACAGAGTCCAAAAAGCCAAATCCCAAAAGCAAAGCTAAAGAAGTCCCTTAGACAGGAAATTCAGGACTTTTTATAGTCCTTTTTTCCACGTCCCTTCCTGTCCCTTCCTCCACTTTACAGGAACCAATCGGAGTCTTTCATTTTGCCTAGCACTGCCCAAGGTGGGTTGGCAGTGGCCTCTGGAGTTGTCACCCACTCTAACAAGTAATTCCTGAATTCTCTTACTTAGTGTTAAGTAGGGGTGTTTTGAGTTCTTAATTGATTAATTTAAAAGTTGCTGATTGATAGACAAATAAAATTTGATTCACTCTTCACAATAGAGAGAGGAAATGGATTCAGTCTTCAAAGTCTCTACCAGCTCTGATACTCTGTGATGTCTTCCATGCACCAGGGAGTGAGAATTAGAGCAAACACAACAAATTCCCCAACAAAAACAACAAACGTCTGAATGTTTAAAAAATAAATTTAGTTTTGGGGGTTGGGGGGATGGAGAAGCCTTGAACAAAAAGCTTCCTGTACAGAGACCACAGGATCCTTAAGGTTACTTCTGGAGAGGCTGCCTCTGGGTGGGTGGGAGTCTATGGGTTTGGTTCAGAGAAGAATTTTCCTGTGGAAGACTACTGTTCAGTAGAGGGATGAGCATCCACCATCTATTATCTTATTTTTTGCTAATTATTCTTCTTAACTAGGAGGTAAGCTCAGTATTTTTCTACCTGTACAAGTATTATAATCATCTTCTAATTTCCAAGCCCCCTGAACAAAGTCCTTATTGTCCTGCTCTAGTTAAGGCACTGGTGAGAAATCACAATTTAAATAATAATAGGTAGACATTTTTAAAGTGCTAAAAAAGAAAAATCATTTATTCCCTCCCAACTAGGTAGCCATCAAGAAATGAAGCTGAATAGAAGAGAGAGCAGGTCTACTCCGTGTTCCAAATTAAAGGCATTGCCTTCAATTGCAGAAATTCCTTCTACTGCTGCTCCCAGGGATCCAGAGAAATAATCACCATGAAAAGGATGCTGAGAAGCTGTGACCATACTGAGGCACCAAGGGAAGCTCTAGAAATAATAATCACCGTGATGAGTATCATAATCACAGTGATGTAGCACTTAAAATATTTTTTCAAAGCACTTTCACATCTATTATCTCATTTTAGCCTCATAACTAACACTGTGAGGTTTATAAGGGAGATATGATCAGTCCAGGCGTGTGGATGAGGAAAGTGAAGGACAGAGGCTAGCTTTTCCAAAGCAGCATAGCAGGCACCTAACAGAGTTGCAACTAGGAAACAACCATATCTTCTTGTCTGCTAATTTCCTTCCTCCCTTCTTTTGCACTTTCCACCCCTCCTGCCCATATCATTCTATTCATTGCATTCTAGAAATTAAAAGTTTTAAAGATTTTTCCTCCAACCAGTGAATTGGAATATTTGGGGCTGATATTCCCTCAGGGATAAAGTGCTATCCTGGAGATAGTATCATTACCACAGGTTATAAACCATCTCTTCCTTCTCTCCAGACTTTATTGTGGCAGCAGCCAGTAGTGTCAGAAAATTAATCCAATTGTCCCATGGCCTACACAACAACTTGTGTGCTTACAACAATTCCCGTTGGCATTGGGGGAAGACAAAGCTATTCACTCATGCCTCCTGGGTTCCACCAGTATCTAGATGAGGGGTGTAAATGTGCTGGTAAATATTTAATAACCAGTTAAAAGAAAAACATACTCTGGGCAGTTTGTTTTTTTTTTAACCGGTACCTTCTATCTTAGAATCAATACTGCGTATTAATTCCAAAGCAGAAGAGCAGTATGGGCTAGACAATGGGGGTTAAGAGACTTGCCCAGGGTCACACAGCTAGGAAGTGTCTGAGGCCAGATTTGAACCTAGAATCTCCCATCTCTAGGCCTGATTCTCAATCCACTGAGCTACCCCACTGCCCCTGGACACAGTTTTAAATTTAGTCTGCATTATTGATATTTTATCCATCACTTTCTTAAGTCTAGACAAGTCACAAAAGCCTTGCTTTGTATTATTTGCTTATTTCTGAACTATAAATGCTCACACTGAAAATTTAACAGTGAAAACAATTTGAACTTATTCCAGAACACCTATGATACTGAATCACAATGCCCCTACTCAAAGAATTCATGGCAGAATGAAGACCATGATAGCTTCCTTTCTCTCCAACAAGAACAGGGACTCTCCAAATTGAACATATAGATCAAGAGTTCTTAACATTATTATTTTTTTTTCACAGGTCCCTTTGGCCATCTTGTTGGGACCTATGAACTCCTTCTTAGAATAATGTTTTTAAATGCATAAAATAAGATGCATAGGATTATAAGAGAAAGCAATTAGAGTGAAACAGTTATCCATATTTCAATTATCCTGATTTCCTGTGACTCTGTAAAGTGGAGATAATTCTGTCTACTTCACAAGGCTGTTATGGGATCAAATGAGTCAACAGACATACATATATAGTGCTTTGAAAACCTTGAAATATTATGTAAAAGCTAGATAAGAAGTTTGTAGATCTTAAAAATCCTGAACCCTGGCTTCTCAATCCCATCAAGAAGACAGGACAGTTAATCTACTAAATTTTGGAACTTTACCCTGGGAATGAGTTCTCCCAGTTGGAAGGAGAATGAAAATTCTATTCATTATATCTAGTCAGTTCCAGACCAAGTTTCACACAGCCATTCTGCCATCCACCAAAATAGTAGTGCCTGGCTAAAATGGATCATTTGCCATCAGCCCTTAATATTTCCATTGCTCCTGGGAGTGATGTGATAAGGTATTGCCCTATGGCTCCATTCATAAACCCTGAGACTACTTAGACCAAAATTCCCTTTCCTGGCCACCACTCTCCCTTATGATATAAAATGTAATCTCTTTGACCATAGAGACTGTCTCACTCCTACTTTATTTTTGTCCCCAGCGCCTAGCACAGTGTCTAGAAAATTGATTAATGCTTGATCTATCTTTTGATTGATTGATTTAAGGTTCAGCAGACTGATAAATGGAATGGAGAGTCAGAGATGGTCTCTCCCAAATCCTGTGTAGAGTCATGAATCCTTTCTGTAACCACATTGCAATATTTGGACAGATTTATCATGAGGTGAGAGGTTGCTATCCAAGAGACAGTATTTATTACAAAGTTCTTTGGGCTTGCAAACTAACTTAAGAAACTGACTTCAGGTTGTCAGTGTTGGAGAAGCAAGGCAGTTCAGTGGAACAAGAGCCAGGGCTAGAGATGGGGGGTCTTGGGTTCAAATGTGATCTCAGACACTTCCTGGCTTTATGACCCTGGGCAAGTCACTTAACCTCCATTGCCTAGCCCTTAGCTCTCTTCTGCCTTGGAACTGATATTTAGTATCAATTCTAAGACAGGAGGTAAGAGTTAAAAAAAAAAAAAAAAAAAAAAAAAAAAAAAAAAAAAAAAAGACTGTCAGTGTTACGGGGAGTGCAGAAGACATTATAATCAAAACTGAGAAAAGCCTCATTATGGTTATTAACCATGTTCTGGAGTGGGTATGTGCCTGTGAGTCATCTTTGGTTCTATGTGTCCACCTTTCCTTCCTTTCACTGTCTCTTTCACTATCTCTTATATTTGTTGTTTTGTTTTTTTTTTCCCTCTTTCTCACTAATTCTCATTCTCTGAAGACCAGAGCTGGAAAAGGTACCCAAAGACCATCTAGTCCAAACCCCTCATTTTACAGATAAGGAAACTGAGGCCAGAAGAGACTAACTCACCAAGGTCATTAAGGGATATCTAACTCTTCATGACCATACGGATTATAATTCTCCATTGGACTTTCTTGGAAAGGATACTGGAGTGGTTTGCCATTTCCTTCTCCTGTGGAAACAGTGGATCCTTTTATCAGGCAATCAGAGGTTAAGTGACTTGCCCAGGGTCACAAGCTTAGGAAGTACCTAAGGCAAGATTTAAACTCAAGTCTTCCTTACCCCAGGCCCAGCACTCTATTTACTGAACTACCTAGTTTCATAGGTCATTCAGGAATTATCAGGTGGAATCTGAAGTCAGCTATCTGACTTTAAAGCTTGTGTTTTTCCTAAGAGTACTGTAGCTGCCCATGTTTCTAACTGTCTTTTGTTTTTTTTTTTACTCATTCTCTTTGTTTTGTCTACTGTCAGTTTTGGTTTCTCAATTTCCCTCTCCCCTCTGTCTACCTCTTCTCATTAAGTTGAAAGTCTTTTGGAGAATCCTGGAACAATTCCATCTCTATCATTCTCTTTGACCTGATTTCTGAGAAAGGAAAAAAGACATTTTCTGAGAAGTGGGTAATTCTACATAGTCTCCAAGCCACACAAGTGGTAGGAGTCATTGAAAATGCAGCCAGATCCTTGTTGGTGACCCCCATACTAAGAATCTTATTGGTGAGATTTCTTTATTAGGTTTGATTTCCTAAACACTCAGCTCACAGGTCAAGCCAAGGAGGTAAAAGTGAAATCCAATCAATCAAGAGATAAATCTCTCTGACTGAGGAAAGGTCAGCTAATATAACCCAGCATGGTTAGTCCTTTCTGACTTACCTCCTTCCTTAAATGCACATCCAATGCCATGAAATTGCTTTCCATTTGATATTTCAATAAATAGTGTCCGATTAAGAGTAGAGACCCAAATTTAAGTTCCAAATCTGTAACAGATTTGCATTTACCTTGGGAAAGTCCCTTAACCTACCTCTGTCCATTCCCTGATCTATAAAAATAAAAGAATTGAGAGCTAGTTGAAGTATAATTTATAAAGGACTAAGCTTAGAGTTAGAAAGACTTGGGTTCAGTCCTGCCTTGGAAACATATCAGCTGTGTAACTATGGACTAATTACTCATCAACCTCTCAGGTCCTTTGGCAACTCTCTAAGACTATATTCATAGAAGTTTCTGGTACTTTGAAGAAGTCATTTAGTACTTTTGAAGTAGAAGAAAAGAAAGAGGGAAAGAATAAAGGAAAGAAGGAAGGATGACAGAGGGAAGTCTCAATTACTTCATTTTTAATATGAAAACAAAAATAGTACCTACCTCACAGAGTTGTTATAAGTTGAGAGAGCATTTGTAAAGATTTTGGCAGTCCTTTATTAATTTATTTGTTTCTTTGTTTGTTTATAAAACCCTTACCTTCTGCCTTAGAACCAAGTATTGGTTCTAAAGCAGAAGAGCAGTAAGGGCTAGGCAATGGGGGTTAAGTGACTTGCCCAGGGTCACACAGCTAGAAAGTGTCTGAGGCCAGATATGAACCCAGGACTTCCTGTCTCTAGGCCTGATCCTCAATCCACTGAGCTACCCAGTTGCCCCTGGCAGTCCTTTAAATTTTAAAGTATTTTAATAATAACATTTTTTTAAAACCCTTAACTTCTGTGTATTGGTTCCTAGGTGGAAGAGTGGTAAAGGTGAGCAATGGGGGTCAAGTGACTTGCCCAGGGTCACACAGGTGGGAAGTGGCTGAGGCCAGATTTGAATCTAGGACCTCCTGTCTCTAGGCCTGACTCTCAATCTACTGAGCTACCTAGCTGCCCCCTAATAATAATATTTTAATAATAATCCAAAGTTTAAAATATCATATAAATGCTAGCTTTTATTATTTCTAGAAATTGGGAAAGTACAGTTACCAGTCATCACATAAATTCAGAATTGTTACTGTATGTCACTGACTTTGTTGGTCTGCAGTGGCCTATATTGGACCAAGAACCTAGTAAGTGGGTAGGTGTTCAAGACATCCATGGTGTTCCCACTTCCTGCTTCTACTGAGTCATTTTTTACTGAATCCATCAGATTTCTAACCATGAAACCTTAAAGTGTGGTTCACAGATCACAAGATCATATTTAGTTATTGAAGTCTATCAATTCAACCTCTGCAGCACCTGTTCCATTCATGTGTTTCCATTGCAACCACCCTAGTACAGCTTTATTTCCACCAACTAAGACCTATGCAAAAGCCTTCTTTCAATCCCCATTACTTCCTGCTTCAAGTATATCCTTCATAAGGCTGATAGATTAATCACTCTTGTCCTATATGTTGGGTACTGTTTACTTTCTTCTACCAAGTCTTCTCTAATGAGTTTCTTCACCTATCTAATTCAATCTGGGATTCAAGCCTTTTCACAAACTAATGCTATCATATCTGTACAGCATTATTTTATTTAATTCATTTTCCCATATGTTTCATGTTCCAAGAATTCATTATGTCCTTTAACATCCCATAGTTTCTTACCTCTTTGTCTTTGCTCACTTTGATCCCTTTGTCTGAAATGCCCTCTTTCTCATTCTTTTCCTGTTGAAATCTTCCTCATTTGTTAAAAGTCGAACTCAGATGTCATCTCCTCCATAAAAAATGCCTTGCCTCTTCAGTCAGATCTTTCCCATCTCAAACCTCACTCAGGACTTTGTTTTTCCTTTCTTGAAATAATCATTCATTATTTTGTATTTTATTTACAATTTATGTCACCTTCCTATTAGGACTCTCAATATCATGAGGACAGAAGATAGCTCATTTCTAAACTTTATATCTTTCTCAGTACCTAGCATAGACTTCTTGATGGGCCTATGATCTCACCAATTTATGTACTCATCCAAAAGTGAGATTAGAAACCCTGAAAATCTTTTTATCTGTATATTGCTTGTTATATCTTCTTAAAATTTTCTGCTTGAGGATTCACCCAACATGATGAGTGACTTTCTCTAAATCTTTTTTTTCCATATAAGGTCATCAAGGGGAGGGACTGTCTTTCATCTTTCTTTGTAATCTCAGTGCCTGGCACATAGTAGGTGCTTAATAAATGTTAATTGACAGACACTTGATGCCAATGGATCATACAGGTTATCCGGCAATTGCTTACTTTCTACAAATGATTATCCCACCTACTTTAAGATCATGCATCTTTCTAATGCAATGCCCTTTCTCTTCTTCAGTTCCTCACTGGCAATATATTTCATTCCACTCCCTCTCTCCATTCAGTCTTTTTGTCCTTTATGTGACCTACAAATTTAATTCTTCATATATTGTGGTATTCCATGACTCACCATCAAAGAGCATCACCAGAAGAATATTGATGTTAAAAAGATAGGACATTATTTCAGGGAGAAGTCTGTGGTCATTAAAAGCACCACATATTTTCCTCATTGCAATCCAGCCTATTATCATTCTTTTTGGGCTTGTGCTTAGTTCATTGTCCATACTCAGTAACTGCACAAGATCTATCTTTTTATCTGTCTGTCTCTTTCTGTTGCTATCTATCTATCTATCTATCTATCTATCTATCTATCTATCTATCTATCATCTGTCCATCTCTTGATAGATCACTTCTTTAGGCTTTTCATCCATTCGTACAACATGATCTGAACAACAGACATTCATTGTCTACTTCATTATTCCTACATGTATAGTTAGCCTTTTTATTGATTATAAATGCCATTCAAGAAGCTCTAAATTGTTTCAGGAGTTTTCATTGTCTTTCTTTTTAATTTAGTTTTATTTTTCTCCATTACATATAAAAACAATTTTAACATATTTTTAAATTTTTGAATTCAATATTTTCTCCTTCCATCTCTACCCTCCTCTTTCCTCAAAAAGAAAAAAATTTGATATAGATTATATCTATATGTAGTCATACAATTTCATAATATCCATGTTGCAAAAGAAAAAAAGAAAAAGAAAGGAAGTAAAAAAGTTTATTTTGATCTGCATTCAGATTCCATCAGTTCCTTTTTTTGTAGAAAGATAGCCTTTTTCATTTTAAGTCCCTTGGAATTGTCTGGGATCATTATAGTGATCAGAATAACTAAGCATTCATAGTTGATTATCCTTGCAATATAGCTATTACTATATACAGTGTTCTGGTTCTGCTTACTTCAGTTTGCATCAGTTCATTTAAATCTATTTCCATTTGCCTAATTCTGTTTTGTAAGATGCTATTTTCTTCACAATTTTTGTACTTCTTTTACCAAGCTGTTTACTCTCTTTTCATAATTTTCTTGTATCACTCTCATTTCTTTTCCTGATTTTTCTCTGTCTCTCTTATTTTATTTTTAATATCCCCTTTGAGGTTTTTCAGGAATTATGTTTTTGGGCCTGAGAACAATTCACATTTTTTTCTTTTTTTTCTTCTTAATAACCCTTACCTGTCATCTTAGAATTAATACTGTGTATTGGTTCCAAAGCAGAAGAGTGTTAAGGGCTAGGAAATTGGGATTAACTGACTTGCCCAGGGTCATATAGCTAGGAAGTATCTGAGGCCAGATTTAAATACAAGACTTTCCTTCTTTAGGTTTCTAGGCCTGGCTATCAAACCACTGAGTCACCTAGCTTCCCCCTCACATTTTTTTCTTTAGGCTTTAGATATAACTGTTTTGACTATGTTGAAATCTGAGTTAATGTCTTTATCTTCCCTGTCACCACAGTAGCTTCCTATGATCAGGCTCTTTTTTTTGTTTGTTTACTTGCTCATTTTCCCAGCCTATTTCTGGACTTGCAATTTTGTGTTAAAGTTGAGTCCCACTCTTGGAGTAGGGACTGTCTCAAATTTGAGGTTTTTCACAGTGCTATTTTCAGAACTAGTTTTAGGGGTCTGTAACTTTTGTTTTTTTCCATTTAAAAGAGGTGTGATCACTGTTCTCCTGGCCTGTGCTATAACCTGTGGTTGATTACAAACACTCTTTTCTGCCCTGGAACTGTGACCAAAGCCCCTGATCCCCCTGTAGCCATAAGAGCAAGTGTTTTTCTTTGCCTTGAGACTGCAGATCAGAAATGTGTATGGGTAATGCAAAAGGGTCCTGAATCAGTGCCAGAAAAGGGTCCCCTGTAATCTCTTTCTGACTAGTTATTTGAATCTGCCAGCATCTATGAGCTGAGATATGCCACAGCTACTGTTGCTGCTGATGGAGCTTTCTCCAAAGTCTTTATGGCACTGCACTCCAGGTCTGACTGACACTCTGGTGAACTAAACCTTCTTGCTTAGTCTCCTAACTTCTCTTAGGTTGGAAAATTGTTTCACCTTGATATTTTGTTGATTCTGGCTGTCCAAAATTCAATTTAAGGTATCATTTTAAAGTTGTTTGGAAGGGAATATGAGAGAATTCCAGTGAATTCTTCTACCACTTAGATTCTGCTCCAAGCTCCCTTTCTAGTCTCATCTCCTATTCCAGGTTTTGATGAAGCAATACAGTATTGATAACAGACAGAAGCATTTAAGAACCATACGATCTTTTTTTTTTTTTTACTTTTTTTTCCAATTACTTATAGAAATAAATTTTGACAATTGTTTTCTGACTTTTTGCAATTCAGATTCTTCTTCCCTTCCTACCCCACCTCCCTGGGACTATAAATAGTCTAATATAGGTCATACATGTGCTTTCATGCAATATATATTTCTATATTCTGTATTCTGTGACAGAAGACATATCACACATACAACAAAAAACTTAGGAAGGAAATCAAATAGAAGATGACATACTTTGATCTGCAGTCAGATTCCAATAGTTCCATCTTTGGCTATGGATAGCATTTTTTTTTTATCACGAATCTCTAGTAGTTACCTTGGAACTTTGTTTTATTGGTAATAGTTTAGTCTTGATAGTTGATCATCATATATTATTTCTCTTACTCTATATACCATTCTCCTGGTTCTGCTCAATTCACTTTGCATCGGTTCATAGAAATTTTTCCAAGTTTTTCTGAATTCATTCTGTTTATCATTTCTTATGGCACAATAGTATTCTATTACAACTATGTTCCACCGTTTGTTTAGCCATTCCCTAATTGATGGACAACCTTTCAGGTTCCAGTTATTTGCCACTACAAAAAGAACTACTAAAAATATTTTTGTACAAGTGGACCTTACAATCTCTAGGGAATCTGTGACTTAGTTGAATCTCATATTGACAATCTTTCAGGACAGAGTCAAACCCTTTTGGTAAACAAACACTGCCTTCTTTTTATCTTGCTTGACTATCAATAATTAGAGGGTAGATTGTTTCATCTTTCAAATCATCTTGTACAACTTTAAAGTCTGCATGGAAAACACCTTTCTTGAAAGGGAGCCTTTAAGATTGTTTTTTGCTCAACCAAATCAATTTTGTTTTTAGAATTGACAAACAATGATCCTTCAGAAAGACTGCCCTTGGACTTAGCAGACCCAGGTCCTATAAAACTCTTATCAGTCCTCCTAGTAAATGAATGACATGCTTGGTTTATTTGTCTCCTCCACATAAAAACATATCATTCCTTCATAGTGCTCATAAATCTCAGGAACCAATTGAGGACACTTCTGAATTCAGTCATTTGTTGGAGGAACTAACTAGAATCTAATAAGTACATGGCCTTTGATTCTGACCTTATAAATAGGAAAGACTCTAAAAGGTTTATACAAATTGTTGAAGGTGATGGCATAAAAAATGATTTACAAAGTACTTACCCAAGAATATAGAAGTCAAAGAAATATATGGGAGAAAGGAGAAAAGTAAGGGTCCTTTTATATCATGTAATATTCTATTACCTTAAAACTTTGGGTTACTTCAATGATTAGATATTTCATAAACTGATTTTTCTTGTTGGCTTTGAATGAATGAAAAGACATTTCTCCAGTGCTGGTGCTATGCTAAGAATTAGAGCTATATATACTAAAATCATAATAGTCTCAGTCTTCAAAGTGCTCATATTCTTTTTATCAAATTTATTTATTTATTTTTGTTATTGTGAAATACTCAGTTAACTCCCCCTTCCCTCTACATATTAGAATAGGCATAATATGACAAAAGATAGATAGATAGATAGATAGATAGATAGATAGAGATAGAGATAGAGATAGAGATATCTGTCATTTCTATTTATCAATTTTTTTCTCTGGAGGTGGATGCATACAAGCCATTCTTCACACAATATTTCTGTTTCTGTATATAATGTTTTCTTGGTTCTGTTCATTTCACTCTTCATAATTTCATGTAGGTCTTTCCATGTTTTTCCAAAATTAACCTGTCCATTATTTTTTACAGCACAGTAGTATCCCAATACAAAGCCATATGCCACAATTTGTTTAGCCATTCCCCAACTGATAAGGATTCCTTCATTTTCCAGTTCTTTGGCACAACAAAGAGAGCTAATACAAATATTTTAGAATATATAGATTCTTTTCCTTTTTCCTTTATCACTTTAGGGAATAAACCTCATAGTAGAATCACTGGGTCAAAAAGTATACAGTTTTATAACTCTTTGAGAAGAATTCCAGATTGCTTTCCAAAATGATTGGATCAGTTCACAGTTCTGCCTACAGTATATTAGTGTTTCCATTTTTTCCCATCCTCTCCAACATTTCTCATTTTGCCCTTTTGTCATTTTAGCCATTCTGATAGGTATGAGATGATATTTTAGAGTTGTGTTGATTTGCATTTCTCTAATCAATAATGATTTAGAACTTTCATCCTGATAGGAGAAAACAAACTATGTAGAGGAATGATGGGCAGGGAGTACAGTCCTGATCTAAAAAAATGACAGGGGTGGTAAATGGAGTCATAGGATAATTGATGAACATTCTCTGTGTTGGAATGGTAATATTGATTTGTTACTGTGCCCAGAGCAAGATTTTCTAGTTTTTAAAGAAGATAGGGAAAGAATGAGGGAGATGGGGGGAAAAGGGAGAAGGAAAAAGAGAGGGAGCAGGAGGGATAGACACAGACAGAGAAAAAGAAAGAGATAGAGATAGAGACAGAGACAGAGATAGAGATAGAGAAACTGAAACATGCACACACAGTCACAGATGGAGGTTGGGGAGAGGATCTCCAAACTATAGACCAATGAGCTTGATTTCAATTTTTTGCAAAGTTTCAGAATATGTATTAAAGAGAAGGCAATTGAAGGGCACATTGTAAGTATAACAAAGCTTCATGATTTTACCAGAGATGACTTGCATTCAACGAGTGGCAAGAAAGACATCAAGGACATGGAATATAGTGAAAAGAAGACTAGATGTATAGACTCAAAGGATCTGGATTCAAATCCTGTATCTATCATAAATTATCTGCATACTCTGAACAAGTTACAATATTTTTGGACCTCAGTTTCCTCATGTGTAAAATAATGAGGTTAAACTAGATGGCCTCTAATGTACCTCCTTGCTCTAAATCTATTATTCTGTGATTCTTGTAATGAGATCTAGGGATCACTGAGACAGCATTTTTATTACCCTGGTATCCACTAAATATTCCAAGAATTAAAGATTGGTTTTCAACGCAATGGGTAAATATTCTTTAGAAATATCTGGAAAGCCATGAACAAGGCTCTGACTAGTTGAAGAGCAGTGGAAAGGTTCCAGTATGTCTCATTGGAGGGCAAGCCAACACTGAAAAGATCATGAAACTAATAAATCATCTAAATGTTATATTAGCTAACATTTGTGGGGTGCATTACTAATCCCTAGTACTTTATACATCATATCTCATTTAACCCCCTCAAGTGCCCCGTGAGCCAGATAGTATAAGTTTTATGAGGATAAAATTTGCTTTCAGGGAACTGAAATAATTTCAACATAGCCATAGCGATAGGAACCTCGATTTAGAGATGAAAGGTACCTTAGAGGACATAGAGTCCCATCCCTTTAGTAGAAGAAGAAGCCAAGAAACCGAGGCCCAAGAGATAATCGATTGACCCAAGATAACAAAATAATCATGTGACAGTTTGGACTCTAAATATTCTGTCTTCAGATACAGTGTTCTTTTTACTAGGACAAAACTGGGACTGGTATGACTCTTAAGTCTATTGGGCAACACTCTGCCTCATTACAACATGGAGTTGAATTGGGCCTAACTGTAACATAAGTGGAATACATTTCTCCATCAAGCAGGAGCTCAGACATGTATTTATCTCCCTTGTACCCAGTGCCAAATGCTGGGCTATTTGGAGAGAACTTTTCACCTTTTTTCATCTGAGTATGGAGGCTGTGGGTAGAGAGACACAACCTGACAGCAAAAACCAAATACAGAGATCTTAGCTTTCAAAGTGCCTGCTGAGATTGCTGAGCGATTTGGGTTCTTCAAACTAAGGCAATTATTGCAAATTAAGCACTGGTCACATCTGCTCTCAGTGTCTCTGGGTTGGCCTGTTTGCTTTCTGCAGGGCTTGTAGATAAGTACCTATTTCCCAATAACTGACGGAAAGCACCTCACATAGCAAGAAGACCAATAGTGAGGAAAAATAGATAGATGTTCTGACAAAAACTTGGTCCTTGAGAAGTAAGGTCTCCCTGAGATAAATGGATTTGTGTGTGGCCAGAAAAGAGTTGTCCTTCATGGGGATGTTGGCTTCCAAATTGCTCCCTCCAAGCATTTCAATTTTCAAGAATGATCGAGAGAAAAAAGGTGCATCATGAAAATGTACAACACTGAAAAGCATAAATATATTTTCCACCAAATTGAATATATTAATATTTGTGATGTAAACCAATGAATGTGCTTTCTGACAGGCAGTATAACAGAGAAAAATCATTTCTACTTTCTTCTTGTGGTATATAGAAGAGATAGGAAAGGGCATGTGATTTAACATAGGTCTGGACAATCCTGGGGCTAGAAATGGGCTCTATTAGAGGCTCTATGCTATGAGAACTTGGGATAAAGGACATAGGACTTGATTTGGATCCAGGATGATATCCAGTTACATACTCAGACTCATTGTGGAACAAATCACTTCAGTCTGTTTCCTCATCTGAAAAAATGGGGATAATAATACCTATAGCAGGAATTTACAAAATTGTTTTTAAGTATCACATGAAATAATGTATCCAAAGCACTTTGTAAACTTCAAAACCTTAGGTATATGTCAATTATCATTCCTTTTTTTTAATCCAGAACTATAATTTTACTGTTTATCCTATTCCTTCCAAAGATCTATATCAACAATTCTTTTAACAAAGAAAAAACCCTTTACTTTCTGTTTTAGTATTAATCTAAGACAAAAGAACAGTAAGGGCTAGGCAGTAGAGTTTGGGTGACTAGCCCAAGGTCACACAGCTAGGAAGTGCTGAGGTTAGATTTGAACCATTTCCTCCGGACTCTAGGTCTGGCCCTTGATCCACTGGGCTACCTCCCTGCCCCAACTGTTTTGAATATTACTGTCTTATCATGTTGCCTGGGATACTAAGAGATTGTCCATGGTGACAAGTTCAATAGGAATCAGAAGCAGAGCTTAACCCTAGGACATTCTAATATCCATGACCCAATTTTGCTTCATGGTGAAGATGATACAGATAATGCTAATGTCAATTAATCACTCTTTTTCCGACTTTACTTTTGTGAAATCAGAATGTGAATTTTGATCCTATTAGTCTCTGTTCTGTATGTCAAGCTGTGATATTCTCCTTATCTCTGAGGCTTCCCATTCTCCATTGCAGGCTAGGCACCAATTTGCAGAATCAGAATTCAAGGAGATCTGATTCAATTCAATGCATCAGGCATTAACTAAGCACCTACTTTGTTCAAACAATTGTAGTGGATGAAGTGAGAAAAAGAGATCCAGAGTACCTGCCTCATGAAACTTAGAGTCTCTAACAGCATTGGTGAACCTATGGCACACATGTTGGAGGGGCTGCTGCCCTCTGGCTCTCCACCATGCCTGAAGACATTTCTCTCATCCCCCACCCCTCTGCCCAGCAGCCCAATGGGAACACTTCCTCCCTCCCCTGTCTGGGGTAAGGAGGTGGCTCAAATGTGGCATGGGGGTGCAGTTTGAGCACTCAGTCTCTAAAAGGTTTGCCATTACTGGTCTATAAGAAGGATAAAGCACTTATATAGATAACTGTGAGCCACTACCATATGGGAAAATGGTATTAGAGGGATTCAAAGCAAAGTTCTGTATAAAAAAACAAGAGAGAAAAGCATTCCTGACAAGGTAAATCAATAAATTTTCATAAAAGAGGTGACAATTGAATTATGTTTTTAAAAGATGGACTATGTTTAAACAGGTCGAAAGTGGGGAAGATGTCATTTTAGCCACAAGGTACATAAAGAAAACACCCCCCCCCCCCAAGAAATTTGTCTGGTTTCCAGTTTGGCTTGGACATTGAGTATGTGAAATGGACTAATATGACAGAAGACTAGGAGGGTAGAATGGCACCATATCGTGGAGGACCTTCAATGCCAGGCAAAAGAGTTTGAAATGTAGTTAGGCAGGAAGGGTTCCTGATGTTGTTTGAGCAGAGAAATGCCCTAATTAGATGTATGCATATGGAAGATAATCTCAGAGCAGATTGAAAAATGGGTTGAAAGGGAACTAAGAGTGGAAGTGGGAGATCTGTTAAGAGGCTAGCTCAGGAAGGTGGCAATGGGGAAAGTGGCATTGTGACAATAGGAATGGAGAAGAGGGCAAGGATGATAAGAAATACAATAATGGCAGAATTTACAGAGCCTCTCTAAATATTGCATACAAAAGATGAGGGAAGGGGATAAATCAAAAATAATACTAGGATTTTGAACTTGAACTAGAAATAATGACAGATCACAGGAATAGGGAAGTAAGAGGAAAAGGTTTTGGAGAAAGGCAATATGCTTGTGTTTTGTCATGTTAAATGTTGGTAGGAGAGTCACTGAGAGACATGTTATAGGTCATTAGGTTTGTGAATGTTGAGTTTGGGAAATCAATTAAGCCTGGAGAAACAGATACAGGAGTCGTTTACAAAGAGGTGATAGTTAAGTTTTGGTGACAAATGAAATTGCAAAGGAAGGGAATATATAAAGAGAAGGAGCTGAAGACAGAAACTTGGAGAAGATGTATCTTAAAAATGCTATTAATTTTTTTTTTCTTTATGGTAGCGAAGAACTTGGAACAAAACAATTGCCTAATCGTTCAGAATAGTGAACAAACTATGTTGTATAAATGAAATAAAATGTTATTTTACCTTAATAAATAACAAATTCAAATAATTCAAACTGGGGAGAAGGTTTGTATAAGATGATATAGAATTAAGTAAGCAGAAGCATCACATGATAATGTAAAGACAAATAATACTGAAGGATACTAAAAATGTTGAATGGAGGGATCAATCTTAACCTCAGAGAATTTATTTTCTCCTCTTGGAAGAGAGGTGGTGGACCATAGGTATGGAATGAGCCATAATTTTTCAGAAATAGTCATTGAAATGCTTTATTTTGTAATGCATATTTATTACAAGAGACCATTTTGTTTGGATAAGGGACAATGTTTTTTAAAGTATCAATAAAGCTTTTTTTTTTAAAGGAATCATTGGATTAGAGGGTCATCTCTGAGAGAGCAGTTTTAGTAACTGGTGGAGATAGAATTTAGATTGCAAAAGCTTGAGAAGAGGATAAGGGTGAGGAAATGGAAATATCCTAGTATACAACATTGTCAAGAGGTTTGGCCAATGGGGGGGGGATACAGTAAAACAGGATTATACCTGAAAAGAGTCAAAAAGAGTATGTGAAAGCTTTTATTTTTTTAAGGATTGGTGAGACTGGAGTATAAGAGTAAACAGAAAGAAGCCGGTGAAGAGGAAGACTGAATATCCTTAGGAAAGGCAAAATATTGACCGGACCTAGGTTCTAGAAGAAGCAAGAGATGAGATCAGTCACAGATAGTGAGATCAGCCTTAATAGGAGTAGACACAGACATACTATTTCTCTGAGGCAGGAGAGAAGAGAGGATGAATAGATGAAACAGGAAATTTTCAGGAGACAATGAAGGGATATCTCACATAGCCTCAATCTTCTCATTGAACTACTGCTGACAGAAATAGTAAGTAGAAGACTTCCAGGAGAGCAATTGAAGGTACTAGAAGATGTGGATGATGAGGCTATAGACAAAGATGGGGAATAAATTCCTTTTTTGCAGAGAGAAGCCAGAGCAATTCTCCACCATTGATTTTATCCCCTCCCCTCCTTGTTCTCCTTCTCTCTCATCTTCTGTCCCCATGTAGCTAAATCCTCATCCTTCCTTCCCTAGACACTTTTTTCCTTCTTAATGCAGCTGCCCCTTTACCTGCTTCTTCTCTCAAATTCTCTGTAGTACACAGAATGTCAGAGCAAAAAGGGACTGACTTTTAAATTTCTCTGCTTTCCTATATATCGCAGATGGGAAAACTGAACCCCACACTAAGTAAATTGATTTGCCCAACTTCATGCAGTGAATTCTAGCAAATTATTTGTCCATCTAATTCAGCCTAACAAAGTGCTGATTGTGTGCCTACTATGATAAAAGGCACCATGCTAGATTCTAGAGACATAGAGGTGAAGAAGGACATGATTCTAGCCTTCAAAGAACTGATATTTTAATAGAGATGTGTTATATATCCAACCTAATTTTTCCCTCTGGGGTGGCATTCAACCACCTGTCATATCTACCTCTCCTGCAAATTGGCACCTTCCCTACTCCTAGCAGGAGTGGTTCATAACTGGTAGATCCATAAATTATAGTCACACAGTACCAAAAATGTTGTACTCACCTAAGTGTCAATAGTCAACAAACATTTATTACACATCAACTATGTGCCAGGCATTGTAGTAAGTGCTGGGGATACATATATGAGAAAAAGAAACCTCTGCCCTCAGGGAACTTACATTCTAATAGGGGAAGACAACGCAATGTATACTTTATCTAATTTTCATGAAATTGGCATGACTGTAAACGTATAGGAATTTCATTACCTTTGACTGGTACCTATCTAAAATGTGCCATATTTTAGAGCAGCGATGTTGTAGATGGATTTTATTTTAAACCCTTATCTTCCATCTTAGAATCAATACTGTGAATTGGTTCCAATACTAAATAGAGAGTGGCAAGGGCTAGGCAAGGGGGGCTAAGCGATGGATATTTTTATTCAGATTTCGGTTGAACTAGCCTTCTGTGGGCCTTTCTAATTCTAAGATTCTGTGATTTTATGACTAAGATTCAGGCAACCTTGATTCTAAATTTTTGCTTTGTCGCTAAGCTATTGGTGGTAGAGACTTTGGTCAAGTCCTTCTAATTTTCTGGGATTTGGTCTCTGATCTTTAAAATTCAGCACAATATCTCAACACTTATTGAGTACATTCTAGGTTAGGATTTAGAGATATAAAAATAAAAATGAAGCAGTCCTTCAAAGAACTTCCATTCTACTGGGGAGATACAATATATATGTATCTTAGTAAGGGCAGAGTATACCAAATAAGGAGGGGGGGGGAAGTGGTGGCCACTGCAATTGGCAACTTAGAGAAGGCACCATGTACAAGTGACTCTCGAGATTTTTGAACCTTAAAAGGAGAAAGAGATGAGAGAGAGGAACACCCCAGACTTGGGAAACAGCCTTTGAAGAGACATGAAGGCAGAAGATGGGAGGGGTCTATGGAACAGAAAGCATGTCAATTTGACTGCAACATCATGAGAGGGAGTGCTGTGTAAATACCCAGAAAGATTGAAGGGAGGTATTTAAGGATTTTGTTGTTGTTCATCCTGTGTTTTCAAAGAAGGCCAATGACATCATAGGGTGGGTGGTACCTTGACTTGTTTGTGAATTGGATTTAAAGGAGGCAGAGTTCCACAAAGTAATCAATTTTAAATACCAAACAAAGGCATTTGCTCTTTGTCTTAGAAGCAATGGAGATCCCCTGAAATTTCTCGAGTAGGGGAGCATGGCCATTCCCTTAGAGGGGCTATATGACCTTTAAGGTTCCCTCTGGTCCAAACGTTCTTCTAATTCTGAGATTGATGAAGGAAGAAGTAAGGGTGTGGGAGGGCGGGGAGTGACAAGGACAAATTTTGCCTACTTTCCACTTTTGCCTATGGCAGTGACACACAGCAGATGGCTCCACCCAGATCAGCTCAGAGCCATCTGAGCCCCACTCAACAAGCAAATCATTACAAATGACAATCAAACACTCGATTTTTCATTCCCCATGATGCCACGGAACAGAGAGCAGAGTGGCAGAGCCTAAACTTCCCTGAGAAAGCATCTGCTTACTTAGGTCATTTCCTCCTGTTCTTCCTCCCAAGCATAATTTATTTATCTATTCATTCTTATTACTCAGATTTCCATAAAATCTTTCAACCACACAGTGTATTCAGATGGAAATAAATGAGTTTAATTACTTTAAGTAAATTTGGAATTCAGAAGAAATCTTGTTACATTTTGCATGTTATCCCAGCTTCAGAAGGATTTTTTTTCAATATTAAAAGATGTGAAATATTAGAGCCCTGTGGTTTGGCAGAGACAAAAAGCCATAGGGTTGTGGTGAGCCCTAGGTTCTAGCCAAAGTATTGGTGAAGAAGGCACAACGCCTTCCTTCCTTCCCCAGCTTCAACAAGGGAGTCAAGAAAACAGGCAGAAAAGCAAAGCCAGCTGTGTCCCCCGTGTATCATTTCCCTCAGAGGGGACTCCCTTCGGGCATATTGGGTTGTTTTAACTATTAACCTCGCCAGTAGCTGGCCTAGACCAGCTGATGACTTTTATATGCAGCTAATGATGCATGAGAGTGCTCAGAAAATCTTTCACCGGAGGGGGAAAAATGTTGCTAATGTACTGCTAATAGGGCAGTTTAGATGAGACTTTCATGGAACAGGAAATTTAAAATTTAAATAAGAAAAATAATAAACTTTAAATTAACGAAAAGGGGGGGATGGGATAACTCCAGGGCTAGTCAACTCTTCTTTCTCTCTCTCCCCCTTCAACACACCGACTCACCAAGCAAAAGATAGGAGCCTAAAAGGAGTCTGAGGAAGTGAGCAATGCAGCTCTGCCCATCTCTTCCTCCCTGAGGGGTCTTGGGTAAATCATTCAAACTTCTATATAACGTGTAAGAATTAGACTAGATGACACCTAACTCTAGGATGCTATTGAAAAAAATTTAGCCTGCATCTCTTCTTCTTGGGCTAAGCTTCTTTCTCCTATGTTGCTCCTTAGTAGAGATAGGCAGAGATGATTACTCTTCTATAGAACAGGTGTTTTAACCTTAAGTCAATGGAAAAATTTCAGGGAGTCCTTGAACTTGGATGGGAAATTTTTTCTTTATTTTTTCCTACCCTGTAACTGAAATTTAGCATTTCTTTTCACTAGAGAATTTGAGAATATTATTCCCAGAAAGGTCCATAGATTTTACTAGATTGTCAGTCCATGACACAAAAATGGTTAAGAACTTCTGCTCTGGAGTGATCCTTCAGAGATTTAGAGAAAAGAAATCACCAATCTTCTCTTGTCTGGGTTAAATGATTTCAGCTCCTCCCTGTGCTATTTCCCCCAGCACTTTCTCATTTCTCTGTCAGCAGATGTTTTAGCAGGTTAAGTAGACCTAAACCATTCTGATTTGGATACCCTCCTTCTACTTTTTATACTTAGAGACTGGCATGTTTTTAAAGATCCAAGAGGATCTTGAGCAAACCTGTGATGTGTTGTTTTTTTATTGTCCCCTTTTCAAGCATCCCTTTTTAGTTTCCTCTTCTGAGCCCCAGAGTTGTTCAAGTTTCCTTTTGACTATATAAGGGTCCCCATCATGGTGCTTCTCCCTTACAAGGCATTTCAGGTAGCATCCTGTGTTCCATACACTTGCTGCCTCCAAAGCAAAACTTACCTGACCTATGTCTCACTCCATTGAGACTCTGTCAGGTGACTAGTACTAATCTGCTAAGTTAATTTGATGTAGAATCTTAATGGGCAGTAGTAACTTGATTTTAAACCTTTCCAAATAACATGGTAGCAAATTATTTTTAATATACATTTCATTAAATATTTCCAAATTACTGTGCATATAAAATTTTTTACATTCTTTTTTTAAATTTTGGATTCCAAATTGTCTCACTTCCTACTTCCTCTCCTAGGATTTAAATTAATGTCCAATACTTCAAGTATTATTTTTGTAAAGTTTATTATCTGACAAAACAAAATCATATGACTAAGTTTTCTTCCTGCTCAAAAATACCTGATCCACCAAAGCCACCACAGGAAGGAAAAAGAGCTAGACATGGAACTCTACCCAATTTATATCCTGTCTACATCAGCATGTAATAATAGGAAGTGAGTAGAGTGCTGGGAATCGTAGTTTTGCTGGGGATTGTAGTTTTTTGCTGGGGATCATAATTTTTAGGGTAAAAGATTCAAATTACACACTCTCCCTCATCCATTGAGAAGACAAACAACGATATCAATTATCAGTGTGAAGTGGCGCAAAACATATTTTCAAATTAGCCATGTTGAAAAAGAAAACACACACACACACACACACACACAAACAAAAAAACAAGAAAAATAAAGTAAAAAAGTATACTTTGTACTTTGTAGTCAGAGTTCATTGGTCCTCTTTTTGGAGGTGCATTTGGAGCATTTTACATCACCAGTCTTTTGGAATTGTCTTGGTTCATCTTCTTCATTAGTCTTTCACAATTAATCATTCTTACAATATTGCTTTTATTGCGTACAGTGCAATTTTCTTCTGGTTCTTCACACTTCACTTTTGATCAGTTCAAATAAGTCTTCCCAGGTTTTTCTGAAAGCACCATGCTGGTCATTTCTTATAGCACAATAATATTCCATCACAATCATATACTACATCTTGTTCAGACATTTCATAGTTGATTGGTTTCACTAATTTCCTGCTCATAACCTTTGACAATTTATCAACTGGAAAATTGTATGCATTTTTATGAGTTTTGCTTAGTTCTCTTTATATTCAAGAAATGAAGCCTTTATCAGACAAATTTGCTGTAAATCCTGCCCCTCCCATTTTCCATTTTCCTCCCAGTTCTGGTTATATTACTTTTGTTTATGCAAAACCTTTTTCATTTCATGTAATCAAAATTATCAATTTTACTTCCCCTAATCATTTCTATCTTTTGTCTATAGACTCTTCCCTCATCCATAGAGCTAATAGGTAACATTTTCCATGTTCTCTTAATTTACTTATAATATGACCTTTATGCATAAATTATCCATCCATTTTTATCTTATCTTGGTAAATGGCATGAGTCAATGCCTAGTTTCTGCCAAACTGCTTACCAGTTTTCTAAGCCACTTTTGTAAAACAGTGAACTCTTGCCCCCGAAGCTTAGGTCTTTAGGTTTATCAAATAAAAAATTAATTTGGTATCTACCTTTCTTAGCCAAATAACACTTTGTCATACAGTTTGAGATCTGGTACTGCCAGGCCACTTTCCTTCACTTTTTTTTTTTATTTTATATTGAGTCCCTTGACATTCTTGACCTTTTGTTCTTCCAGATGAATTTTGTTATTTTTTCTAGCACTATATAGCAATTCTTTGGAAGTTTGATTAGTATAGCACTGAATAAGTCAATTAACATAAGAAGAATTGTCATTTTTATTATATTCACTCAGCCTACCCATGAGCAGTTAATCAGTTGTTTCAGTCCATGTTGGTATTATAACAGTGTTCTCCAATGACTAACTCAGAAGTTCTCATTTTAAAAATATGAGAATCCTGGAAGTTTTACTCTCAAATCATGCCATATAGCATTTTGGTCTGAAAATATATACATACATACAAACATACACACATACATACATATATACATATAAGCACATGTACATTTGTATATGTATATCAAGAATAATCTATAATTAGGCAAGTACACACTTTGAAAAGAACAAAGTACCATAGATGGGATTATAGTTCTCTGTCCCTTCTCAGAATTTCCTTAAACTTCATTCATCCAGGACTATTCTCACAGCAAATACTCTCAGAACACATGGCAATTTTTCCTCATGAATATAATCATTTTCTCCATTTGGGGACATAGTTTTCCTCAACCTCTCTGTATCCCAGGAATACTTCATGGCATCAGAGATCTTCACCATTATTGTGGGTATTCTATCAATGTATTTCAAAATCAAGGTTATTTCATGGTCAAATATGGGCAGAAGAAACAGAAACCTCATTCATTCTTGGGCACAGATGTTTGGATGTTCAAGTGGTCATTCTTTTGTGCAATTAGAATGTATTCAGCTTTTTCTGTGGTTTGGGAAGTCCCAGGGAAAAGTGAGGCCAATTTGTGATATGAAGAAATTTGCTAATTTAGCTGTATTGAAAGTAGAGGACTGGGACTCTCCCCTCCTGTGCAACTGGGGCAAGGTTAGGAGAGGACAGATTCCAGGGGTTGTAAATAAGTCAAGGAAGTAAACAATTCAGATATTCATTCAAACCCAACCTTCAAGTAGCTCATAATCTAATTAGGGAGAACATAACATCCTAAATCTAGAAATTAAAAGCTCCTCAGAGATCACCTAAGCCTATCTCTTTGTTTTCTATCTAAGGAAAATGAGGTCCAGAGAAATTAAATGACACTTGCCAAAGTCACACAGTAATAAGAAAGATGGAGCTGGGATTTGAACTCAAGCCCTATGTCTTTAACCAAGATGAAAACTCTAAATTTAGCATACTTCCCACCACACTGAGCTAACTCTCTACAATAATAGTACAAATATTAATGTTCATAAGAGTTATAAGTCCTTACACAAACTCATTTGTCTCATCTTTTACTATCTCTTCTCTCCTATGCCAAATGGGATCAGAAGCAATGTCATTCTCCCAATTTTACAGATGATGAAACCAACATGTGACATATACAACTAGATTCCTCATTTCAGGAAAGCTTCAGTTTCTTCATCTGTGAGGACCGGATTAGATGGCCTCTGTGAAACCTTTTAACTCTGGAGTTATGATCTCATCTATGGTAGTTTGTTCTTGTTAAAGTATGATACTTGTCCAAATATAGACTGCCCTTGATGTGAAAAACAGCGTTGGAGACGTTTGCCATCTCCCAGGAATTTTCTTGCTGAAGTTAGTATTTTTTAATCTCTTTAAAAATTATTTCTAATTATCTGGGAACTTTTTTTTTAAAGCTAAGATAAAACACCCATATCCAGTACATAATAAGTATTTTAGCTGGGGAACATTTAAATTATTCTTAAATATTTGAATCTATTTTTGATTTTAAAGAAAGACTCTCTCTTCAGTTCCCACATTCTTTATCTCAGTTCTCAACCCATGACAGCTTCTTGTTTGATTCTCAACATTCTCAGGGCCAGGGAGTCATCTCAATGGCTGCCTTTGGCTTTTGGAGCATTTTTCATCTATCAGAAAAGGTCTAGGAATCTCCTTAGAGATTCTATCCTTTTCAAATTCTGAAGGAAAAAAAAAAGGGAGGGATAATCTTATGTCCTGTGATATCCTTTTACTTATTGGCACATCAGACCCTGAGCCCATATTCCTCCCAGGAACAGGAAGTTGTTGTTGTTTTAAATTACCTCTGCTTCAAGATTTCTCTTCCTTAAGAATGAAGTAAACTAGACTCCCATGCTTATTGTTTGTGGTCATTTATAACTAGTGTTTACCAGTTAATTAAAAGCCCTGCTAGGTTACTGCAGCCGCCTTAGGTTGTAGCCAGGAGGTTTTTTAAAGGGGCAGAACAAAAACTTGGGCAAGAACAGAAATCGAACAAGGTTTGGGGTTGGTTTTGTCATGGCACGAGGGCACAGTAATCCACATTGCTCTGTTCATTTTTGAATTGACAATATGAATGGTCTCCTTTGGCCAGTCCTTATCCCCTCACTCTGAGCTGCCATCTTGGTTGTATGTCTTCTGACCACATTCTCTCCACTGTGGGTTGAGCAGGTTATAAATCTTTTGTTTTCCCCCTTTTTCAATTACAAAAGCCTGTTTGAACAGCCTATGTGACAGCCCATGTTCAAACAGGCTTTTGTAATTGAAAACAAAGCTTGCGATGTGGCTAAAGGGACTCACTCCTCAAAAGGAGGGGATCCGAGATAGCTGCTGTGAGCAGGTCCCCACGGCCACTTTCAAAGTGTTTAAAGCTTCATTTTCAATTACAAAAAGCCTGTTTAAACACACACACAGAACAGCCACATTGGCTTTTGTAATTGAAAATGAAGATTTAAAGCGGTACCAACTTGGCCACAGGGATATAGACTCCAGTGTGGTAGGGCTTCTCTTGGCTGGTCTCTTCATGAATGAAGGTTGGATGGGGGCAGCTAGGTGGCACAGTGGATTGACGGCCAGGCCTAGAGACTGACTAGAAGTTCTAGATTCAAATCAGACCTCAGATACTTCCTAGCTGTGTGATCTTGGGCAAGTCACTTAATCCCCATTGCCTACCCCTTACCATTCTTCTGCCTTGGAACCAGTACATGGTATTGATTCTAAGACAAAAAGTAGGGTTAAAAAAAAAACAAAAAACGAATGAAGATTGGCCTTCTGTTCCCTAAATGAAACAACTGGGACAAAATTTCCACTGGGATAAAGGAAGTAAGGAGAGATTATGGTGAAAAGGTTTCAGAGAATGATGGAAGTCCCTACATGAGGAGGAACCAGGAACTAAGGGAAGTTCTAGAGCAGTGATTCCCAAAGTGGGCGCCACCGCCCCCTGGTGGGTGCTGCAGTGATTCAGGGTGAAGTGATGGCCACAAGTGCATTTGGGGGTGGTGAATAACTGTAAGGGGGCAGTGATAGTATGTGACAGGGGGCACTAAGTAATATTTTTTCTGGAAAGGGGGCTGTAGGCCAAAAAAGTTTGGGAACCACTGTTCTAGCGTGAGGCTATAGCTATACTGATAAACAGAAAGTTGGAAGCTCAATCAGGATAGATTGCATCTGAATTCAAAAAAGATATGACTTCAAATTTGGCCTCAAAGATTTAGTAACTGTTTAACTTTAGACAGGTCTCATTTTCAGCTCCCATTCTTGTTTGGTGAGTTCATGTGGTGAAGGAGGAGAGGGAGAGATGAGTCTGAGAAAGTGAACAGTGCAGTTCCTCCTATCTCTTCCTACCTGTGGGATCTTGGATAAATCACTCAAAGTCAGTTTCCTTTCATGTAAAGTGAAAAAGTTAGACTAAGTGACACTTTAATCCATTAAGAAACTTCCAGTTGACTATGCAACTGTCTCAGGCACATCTGATTTGGAAGTGGTCATTAGCCTATGATCAGATTCCTATGTGTATGTCCCAACTCCAATTAACCAAGGTTTTCCAATATCCCAACCACTAGGTACATAATTCATGGTCAGCCAGTAACTAATGGCAGTCCTAGACAAAGCAAGAAGTTCAACTACAAGGATCCTGTGTGAGGATCCAGAATCCTCAGTTTCCTCATCAATTAATTGGGAAAATAATAATGCCAATTTCCCTAGGGTTGTTGTAAGGATAAAATGAAATAATTCTTGCAAATCATTTTGCAAATATTAAAACACTGTATAAATGCCAGTTATGATGGTGATGATGATGAAACAGAGACCCAGAAAAGTGCAAAAATTTACTCTAAATTTTATGGGTGGTAAGTGGAAAAGTTGAGACTTGAATCTAAAAGTTCTGATTCCAAAGCCAATATTCATTCAACTGTTTTTTCCTTAAAAAACAATCAAAACCAAAAATATAACATTTGCTTCCAAATTTTGAGAAACTTAAGAGAATCTTGCACATGGAAGTTCCAAGAAGTCAAGTATAAACAAAGAGGATATCCATTACAAAATTCCTGACTTAGATTCTAACTTAGACTGGCTCCCCATCTCCTCTAGCTTTACATTTGTCTATAAAATAGTGATTAAAAAGTAGCTGCCATCCTACATTTGATTCTCCCCAGTACATCTTTTAGGGAAGAATGAAAGGAGTTTTAGTTTAGAAAGAACTGGGGGGTATTTTAATACAATAAGAGTGTTTCCCAAATTTTTCTTTAATTCATCATTGAATGTTTTGTAATCCATAAAATCCGATCTTTTTGTTTATAGAGAAAATTGTGGTCCCCAGAAATTAAAGGATTTATCCAAGATTACAAAGTCCTGAGAAATTCTTTCTCCTTGTCACAGGAATGAATTCACCCAAAGAAATATTTAACAATGATGTGATTTAATCAGTTGCATAGTTAACTGACAGTTTCTTAATGGATCTAGGGAAAGGCGTATCTGATTTGGAAGTGGTTATTAGTCTGTGATCAGATTCCTGTGTGTGTGTTTCAACTCCAATTAACCAAGGTTTCCCAATATCCCAACCACTAGGTACTCAATTCATGGCGAGTAGGTAGAGAATAGTAGCCCTAAATAAAGCAGGAAGTTAAGAACATTGTATGTACACATGTAAATTTCAAATGTTGGATCCTGGGAGCATCCCCCAGTGTCGGCACTCCCCACCGCCATATTGTATACTCAGGATCATTAGCCCTCCTATATCTCCATTTCACTTCCTGTAATATTTTCTGTGTGACCTTGACAAGTTCATATTTCTGCTCTCTGCGTCTTCTTGTCCTTATTGATACAATGAGGGAAGCTGGACTAGATGACCTCTAAGATCTCCCCCAGAAATATTCCTCCTTGGTACTACCAAATGAGTTCAGAGCTATGATTCATCTTTCTGTGTGGTCCTAGTCATAAATGGCATGGGGGCAGCTAGGTGCCACAATGGATAGAGTGCCAGACCTGGAATCAGGAAGATGTCTTCCTGAATTCAAACTTAAGGCACTTACTTAGTAGCTGCCTGACCCTTGGCAAGTCACATAACCTTGTTTGCCTCAGTTTCCTCACCTGTAAAATTAGCTGGAGAAAGAAATGGCAAGACATTCCAGTATCTCTGACAAGAAATCTCCAAACAGGAGTCACAAAGAGTAAGACATGACTAAAATGACTAAAAAACAGCAGAATTTGTTGTATATACATAGATCTTTTAAGTTTCAAGAAGTCCTTTACATGCCTTACCTCATTCTATTCTAACAGCCCAGAAGATAGGTGCTATTGTTGTGCCCATTTTATAGAAGAGAAAACTTAGGCTAGGAGAAATTAAATAAATTGCTAAGGATCAATCAATAAGTATTGCTCAAGAGCCTACTATGTGCCAGGCACTTTGCTTAGTGCAAGAAATTAAAAAAAAAAAGGCAAAACACAGCCCCTGCCCTCCAGGAATTTACCCTCTAATGGGGGAGATAGCATGCAAACAAATATATACAAAGCAAGCCATATACAAAATAAATAAGAAATAATTTATGGAGGGAAGGCATTGGAATTAAGAGGGGTTTGCTATTAAGGCAAACTAAATACAGGACAAATAGGAAATAACAGAGTAAAGATACTGGAATTAACAGGCGTTTAGGGAAGGATTCCCGGAGGTGAGGTTTTAACTGGGATTTAAAGGAAACCAGAGAAGCCAAGAGTCACAGTGAATGAAGAGGAACATTCTGGCATGGGGAGCAGCCAGAAAAAATGTCTTGTTTGTGGAATAATGGGAAGGCCAGTCTCACTGGACTGAAATACTTATAAGGGAGTAAGGCATAAGAAGACTGGAAAGGTGGAAGGCCACTAGGTCATGAATGGTGTTGAATGCCAAACAGAGCATTTAGTATTAGAACCTGGAGGTAATAGGAAGCCACTGTCTGAGGCAGGATTTGGCAGCAGATTTTCCTGACCCCAAGTCCAGTAATTTAACCACTTCCACACCTGATAACAAAATAGTTAATTCCTCTAAATTTTGTTGTTTTAAACCCCCACTTTCTTAGTATCAATTCTAAGACAGAAGAGCAGCAAGGGCTAGGCAATTGGGGTTAAATGACTTGTCTAGGTCACACAGAAAGTATATGAGGATGGATCTGAATCTAGCTCCAAGCTTGGTGCTCTATTCACTGTGCTACCCAGTTACTTCTGTTCCTAAACTTTGTGAAGACTTCTTCTAGGGGCACCCCACATGGAATCACAGCT
Source organism: Gracilinanus agilis (assembly GCF_016433145.1). Taxonomy (NCBI): domain Eukaryota; kingdom Metazoa; phylum Chordata; class Mammalia; order Didelphimorphia; family Didelphidae; genus Gracilinanus; species Gracilinanus agilis. Next base: position 171,654,134 of record NC_058130.1, read on the forward strand.
AAAGAGCTGCTATGTACCTTATTTTATAAATAAAGAAACTCAGGCCCAGAGATGTTAAATGTTTTTTCCAAGGTCCCATAGGGAGTGGACAGGTTAGGATTTGAACTCAGGTTCCATGATTCCAAATTCAGTATTTCAAGTTCATTGTTCTATCTCCTGTACCAGGAGTTCTCTACTTCTGATCTCTTTTCCTTCTCAGAACTGTCCGGTGCTTTACCTCATTTCCTTAGGCTCTGCTAGGCTGCTGATACAAGCTGATCAAATTTATTTCAAGGAGGTTGTTGATGACTGATGCTAGTCCTGTGAACTGAGTTCTGTGCTCAGTATATAAGAACTTAATAAACCTGGACTGGGATGAATTGGGGATGGTTTAACACATTATCCCAGATTACAATCATATTTTTAATGTTTCATTTTTCCAGCTCTTTCTGACCTGGCCCCTTCCTCCATTTCCAGTCTTCTCACACTTTGCTATCTTCCAGGTACTAAATGATCCAGTGGTTCAGGCTTTCCCATTCCTTGCAAAAGATACTCTTATCTTCCAACTCTGCATTTTCGAGAATGCCTGGAATCCTTTTCCTCTTCACTTCTGCCCACATGGCTTTCTTCAACTCTTGGCTAAAATCACACCTTCAGGAAGCCTCTCTGAGTCCTCCTTAATGGCAGTGCCTTCCCTCTGAAGTGTTCTCTCTATCCCGAGTATGTCTTATTTGTATGCAGTTATTTTTGTCTATTTTCTCTCCATTAGACAATGTGCTCCTCTAAGGCAGGGACTGGTCTCACCTTACTTTGTATTAACACCTTTCTTTGTAATGAACCGCACATGATAGGTGCTTAATAAATGTTTATTAACTTGACAGACTTTCAGTTTGTTGTTCAGTCATTTCAGCTATGTCTGACTCTTGGTGACCCCATTTGGGGTTCTCTTAGCAAAGATACTGGAATGGTGTGCCATTTCCTTCTCCAGCTGGTTTTACAGATGAGGAAACTAAGGCAAACAGAGTGAAGTAACTTGCCCAGAGATATGCAACTAGTAAGTATCTGAGGCCAGATCTGAATTCAGGAAGATGAATCTTCTTACCCTCAGGAAGATCTAACAAGCCAACTTATTCATGGAAAGGAAATAGGGAATTTCAAATAGCCCCACCTTGGAGAAGAGATTCTTGGTTATCTGTACTTTTTAGCATATATTTTGAGGCAGAAAAATGATTCAGTGGATAGATTGGTGGGTCTGGCAATGGGCCAGGCATTCTTTAGGCAATGCTAATGCAGAGAAAAAAAAATGAACCAGTCCCTGTCCTCAAAGAGCTTAAAAATAAGGGTAGACCAATTCTGGGAAACCCAAGGAAAGGGCATCTTTGCCACCTCACCATATAAACATTCCCACTGCAGTCTGTGTGCCAGGCTAACTAACCAAGTTGATTTCTTTTCCATTCCACTCTCTTTTCTCACCCCCTGAACCCCCACCCAAGAGGGTATCTTGGAAGAGCATCAAGACCTTGTGTGGTTTTTGCCAAGCTATTTGCATCTATTTCCCTTCCTGCCTCGGCAATAGAAAGCTCTCAAAATTATTAGGTAATGATATCACTTTAAAAAGCTACACAATATTTTCACAGCATGACTCCACTTAGTTGTGGTTTAATAAAATGTGGAAATATCAGAGTCGGAGAAGCTGTGGTGGATGGGTGTTGCAGACAAACAGCACTCTCAACTCACATCATGAAAATGGCTTTTCTTCAAATGGAAACTTTTCAATTGCTTTCAAATAGCTGAGGCTGATAGAAATAATTTCCTTAGCACGTTTGCATATGCTTTCCATGTCTTCTCTGCATGGCTCCAGTAGCTTCATTAATAAAGATTTTACAGCGTTGGTTCTGATGTGTTTCCAGGCCTGCTTGGCTCTTGTTATTTAGAAAAAGTACCAAACCAAGTCAAAGGGAGTCAATTGATTACTATATGCAATTCCCGTTTTGTTTGGTGTCCCCGAGGCATATTCAGAGACGTGGAGAGGGCGATGAGGCTGCTGTGTGTGTCTGTGCCCGCCTTGAGCTGCCTGTGGATGTGGGTGTCATGGGAAAGGCAGCTTTGCCATTCCATTCCAGCCTCTACATTATGCTCACTTGGGGACTTGGGGGGAAAACTCTTGGAGAAGGAGTCAGAATCCAGGGGCAGGAGGACATTAGGATTCCAGCTTCGTCCTCTCCCCTCCCCTTTATTTTTATTTTATTTCTTAAATCCTTACTTGCTATTTGAGAAACAACTCTAAAATAGAAGGGCAATGGCTAAGCAAATAGAGTAAAGTGACTTGCCTGGGATCATATAGAAGCATTTGAGGCCACATTTGAACCCTGTTGCTCCAGATTCAAGGTGCAGCACTCTATCCACTGAACTACCTAGCTGCCCCCTTTATTTTCTTGTATTTTTTAATAAGAATCAGAGGATTATAAATTTAGAGCTAAAAGGAATGTCAGAAGTCAATAAGTACAATCCCCACATTTTATTGGTGAGGAAACTGAGGCTGAGAGAGGCTAAGGGACTTCTCAAGAGTCATACAAGAGCAGCTAGGTGGTATGGTGGAAAGAGAGTTGAGAATCACAAAGATCTGAGTTCAAATTTGGTTTAGAGCTTTACTAGCTGTGTGACCCTCAGCAAGTCCCTTAACCTTTGTAACAATTAAAATTATGAGATTGATAGTAGCTTAATAACTTTATTAAATCAAAGTAATGGGAGTAGTATGGAGAGGGAAAGTAGGAAAGAGGTAGAGAGGTATTTAGCTTTCCAATCTATTGGCTGCCATGATGGTTTTGTGGCTAACTCTGACAACAGTTCCTTTAGCTCTCCAATGCTCCAGCCAGAAGACCCCAAAGACCACCTAGTCTCTTTACCTCAGTTTCCTCATCTGTAAAATGAGCTAGAGAAGGAAATGGCAAATCACTCCAGTAACTTTACCAAGGAACTCCCACATAGGACCACAAAAGGTTGGACATGATTGAATGAGAACTAGGGCCATATATATCTAGTTAAAGTAGGATTTAAAACTAAACTGGATCTTCTTCCCTCTAAGCTTTATATGCCATCAACAATGTTATGCTGCTTTATGACAGGTAGAAGTTGAGGCAAACAAAATAACAACAATGAATGATACAGTAATGAAATAATTATAATTATTGTTATATTTATTATTATATTATTGATATAATATATTATATAGTATTTATATTTATATCATTACATAATATATTATTTATTATTATATAAAATTATAGTATAATGTATTATTATATAACAAGTTGATATTTAAATAGTGTTTTACATTTTAAAAGACTCATGCCTATTATCTCAGATGAACTTAAAACTTCTGTTAGCTAAGAATATCATGCAACATTTTTGTCATTTTTTAGGTCAAGAAAGTAAAGTTGTCTGAAATTTTAGTGCCCTGACCAATCGAGATCCAGCTCAGTAACTAGCAGAAACCAAATTCAAGAGTAAATCTTCTCAATTCCAAGTCTGGCCTCTGTCTACTATGCCAGATGTATCAAACATGGACCCTGCTGCTTATATGCAACCTGCAATATTTTTGTGGGCAGCAGAGCCAAATTACAATGTCATTGGGAAATAGTTAACAATATCAATACAGACACAACAGAATATCCAAGTTTTATACATTTTAGATAAAAGAAAGATGATTGACTGCAAGGTCAAGATTGAGAAAAGGGGTTTCAGTCCAGCAAGAGGGGAAACTAAGAGAGATTACTGAATAGTTCTATTTACAATTGTACAGAAGATTTCAGTTAACTATTAAAATATCTGTGACTGTCATTTTTCTCTCTATTATGTCAAATTCAAAAACCAGGCTGTTATTCGTGATATTTTAAGGTACTTATGCAATTAAAGATGGATCATAGAAGGATGTCAGTGAAAGAAGAAAAGAGAAAAATTTTCGACTTCATGTAGAGAAAAACCTTCCTGTTCAAAAGTGGAATGGTTTACTCTGAGTTAGAGAGTCATCTGCCCACTGGAAATCTTCAGCTAAGCCTGGGATATCTCTTCTTAGGCATATGGCTGAGGAAAAGTCTCATTCAGTTGTAGGTCACACTCAATAGTTTCTTGGGATCTCTTACAATTCAGCTTCCCCAAGTTTATTTAACATGATTCAAATAATTTAAAAGATAACTGACACCAACTTTTTAGGAACATACCTATCACATAAAGTAAGATCTACTTAGATTCATTGCTAGATCTACTACACATGAGAGGCTGGTCTTGGACCCTCTTTACCACCTAGAACCAACTGAAAATCAATGCCTGGACTCAGCCCTTTGTGGAAAAATCAAGGGATAGCATGGTTGGATGTTGATTAGGCATCAGAAGCTCTATTTTACAGTTTTCAAGTGTACCACTTAATAGTGATCTTGAACAAGTCACAGCCTCTGAGCTTCAGTTTATTTTTTTTTCTTCTGCAAAATGGGGCTAATAATACCTTACCTAACTATAGGCTTTGATTATGAACTAGAACCATTCTTAGGACACATTCCTTCCATAGTTGGTAATAGAAATTATACCTCTAAACCTGGAAGGAACCTCAAAGACTATTTGCCTAGAGTAATAGTCTCATTTTATTTATTTTTTAATTGAAAAAATTTATTTAATTAATTGATTTAGAATATTTTTCCATGGTTACATGATTCATGTTCTTTCCCTCCCCTCCCCCCTTCCATAGCCAACGAGTAATTCCACTGGGTTTTATATATGTCATTGATCAAGACCTATTTCTATATTATTAATATTTGCATTAGGGTGATCACTTAGAGTCTACATTCCCAATCATGTCCCCATTGTAATAGTCTCATTTTAAAGATGAAAAAACTGATGCCTAGAGATGTTAGGTAAGTTGCTCGTGGTCACATAATTTGTAAACAATCAGAAATAAGATGTGAACCTTATTCTTTCTTTCTTTCCTCTCTGTTCCTTCCTTTCTCTTTCTTCCTTTCTTTCTCTCCTCCCCTCCCCTTCCTTTCCCTTTCTTTCTTCCTTCCTTCCTTTCTCCTTTCCTTCCTTCTTTCCTTCTTTCCTTCCTTTCTTCCTTTTTCTTTCTTTCTTTCTTTCTTTCTTTCTTTCTTTCTTTCTTT
>NC_058130.1:171662162-171670410 GCF_016433145.1 Gracilinanus agilis
ACACACACACACACACACATATATATATATATATATATATATATATATATATATAGTATAAGCTAGGAAATATATCAAACATGTGTACATTTGCAAATATATCTATTATATACCACACACTTCTCATTAACACTGTCAGATAGTTCATAGATACTACTCTACATATCTATTAATAGAATCAGTGACCACTTCTCCCTAGTCTTCAGCAAAGGGGCGCCTTCCTAATGAAAAAGGCACTTATGACCCCAGCAGTATCCTCTCTGGGTTACTGAGGCATATAGAGAAATATTTTCCTGCTGTTTTTCCATTACCCCAGTCCAGGAAGGTGTGAAGTCCAGAGACTCTGGGTTCTATCTCAACATAATAGCTCATCAGTGCTGAAGACTCAAAGGCATCAATAGTGTGGTTCTTGACTCTTTCCTTACCCAGACCTCAGTTTGGCACATCAATAAGATGGGATCTCTAACATCTGTTCTCTTTTCTTTTGGGAAAAGGTCTAAATAAATTTATTAGGACCATCTTTGAATAACCTTTCTGTTTTCACTGAGAAGCAGGTATTGTAATATTTGTAAAGAGCTTAAGACAGTGCCTGGCACATAGTCAATCAGTGCTTAACAAATATTTGTCTCTCCCCTTCCCCAGCTTTCAGGATAGTCATCAGAGAAATAGCTGCCCTCAGAATTAGGAAGACCTGCATACAAGTCCCATCATTAGCAAGTACTGGCTCTGTGACCCTGGGTCAGTTATTTAACCTCCCCAGGCAGTTCTCTAAGAGTACAAATGACTTATCTGAGGGGATGAAGACTATTCCTCAAGGCTGTGAAAATTACTCTCCCCACCCTTATTCCCCATTTCTTCCCCCTACCACAAAAGTCTGCAAAGTATGTTAGGTTTTAGGATAGAATAACAGGATTGTGGGTACATAAATATTTAAACTGGCTAAAAAATAATTAATTTAGTTAACCACATATGTTAAATAATGGCAGATATAGTACAAACAAAAATATCAAATACAAAATATCATAAGGGACTTGGTAAACAGATCAAAGTAATTGGAAATAAAATATTTCACTAGACTTCCAGTCCTTTGATACACCCTCTTTTATAACCCAGTATTCAGCTGTCCTATGTTAATAATACTTCCCTATTTCCCAGTAGGCTAAAAGTCACAATATCTATCGTGTACATCTCCATCTTTAGGATTCTTGAAGATCCTAGAATATGTCTCCTCTTCCTGAAATAGCCTGAAGCAAAAAAAAAAAAATCTCTCATCTTTGTTCTTTCTTCTGAAACAGCCTGTCTTTCCAAACTCTCTTCAGAAGTTATCATCTTTCTTATCTTCTCATCGGTATTTTTCTTGTTGAGCCTATGAGTTAGAACCCTTCTCTGGACACAACCCTTTCCTAGACTTCTCACTAAAGGGACTCTCCCTGATCCTTTAGCAGAGCCAGCTAGATTTTTGGATCCAGTTCCGTTTGGAGGCCTCTGTTTCATCTGATTCCAATATATTTTCTGAGTTTAAATGACTTAGCAACTTGATATCTTAAAGGGGACAAACATTAACTTATAATGAAGGCAATCTTCAGGCAAACCATTTGATCTTAACCCATGCTGCTTCCTAAGTATGATGATCAAATCTCTTGGAAAATTGAAGAAGGTTAGCAAAATGTCTGACCCACAATATAAGCATAAGAAATGCTTGTTGTTGATGACTGAAAACTCCTAGAAGGCAAAAACTACATTTTCAGGGGCCTCTTTTTATCCCCAAAGCAAACATTGTGTCTTTCCCATTTTTTTTAAAGCTGCATTTATGATTTCATTGATGTAAGAAATAACAACAGCCAATAGAGATAATACCTGCTTTGCAATTTATCAGCCAATCAGCAAACATTTATTCATTTATTTATTTGTGTATATATATATAACCTTTACCTTCCACCTTAGAATCAATACTATATATTGGTTCCAAGGCAGATAAGGGCTAGGCAATGGGGGTTAGGTGGCTTGTCCAGGGTTACACAGCTAGGAAGTATCTGAGGTCAGATTTGAACCCAGGAGCTCCTGTCTCTATGCCTGGCTCTCAATCCACTAAGCTATCCAGCTGTCCCCAAGCATTTATTAAAGACTGACTACTTACTAGGTACTGTGCTAAAACCTAGGAATACCAAAAAACTTTTAAAAAGGAAAAAAGCCTGCCCCTGTCTTCAATGAGCTTACATTCTAAAACATTTATATAATTTAGTATATAGAGGATAACTACTGAATAAATGGTAAGTAGCTCTAGAGGGGAAGATAATAGCACCAGGAAGGATCTCTAGCAAGAGGTATCATAGGAGCTAAAAAAAAGGAAGTCAGGGATTCTAAGAGTCAGAACCAAGGAAGGAGAATATTCTAGGAAGCCAATGCAAAAGGAAGCTTGGAGAAATGGAGTAGCTTGTATGAGGAATGACAACATATGACTAGGTTATAGAGTTTGTAGGGAAGAGTAATGTATATGTTAAGAGATGGAAAAGATAGAAAGAGACTAGGACTCTAATAGAGGAGTCTCCCTGTCTCAGCTCTCTCTTCTGTAAAATCCATCATCCATGCCAACTATCAAAGTGATTTTCCTAAAACACAAACACAACCATGTGAATCCCCTACACAATAAACTCAGACAACTTCCTATGACCTCTGGAACAGAATTTCTTAACCTGAGGTTCATGAACTCGTTTTTTAAAATGCTACGAAGAAATCAGGAAACATAAGGATTGCTAAAACACCACTGAGTAAGGAACTTGGAAATGATACTACACCAGAAGTAAGAGGATAAAAGGAAAAGAAGGGGAGGAACCAGGTATAGATAGCATTTTTTAAGGAGTTTACCCAAGAAGGGAAGGGAAGATATAAAACAATAGCATTGCACAGAGGAAGATCTAATCAGTGTTTTTGTTTTGTTTTGTTTTGTTTTAAAGAATGCAACAAACTTGGGTATTTTTCTAGACAACCAAGTGGAACTGGTAGATAGGAAAAGATTGAAGATAAGTGGGAATGTGGGGATAATATTGAAGAATCTTTGGAGAAGACAGGATGAGGAAAAGAATACATCTAGAAGAATTGTTGGCATTGATATATAGAAGGCTCACCTTGTCAGAGACTGGGATATATAAAAGGAAATAGTAGGAAATAACAGGAGGTAAGATGAAGAGGAAAGGAGAAGAGGGAGTTCTTGAGAAATATCTTCAAAGTATGAGTCAAGATGGTGGAATGTAATATTGAAGAAAGTATGGAATTATCTCTGTCTTAGGATAGGAAATCAATGAGAGGGCAGTAGGACCCCCTTGCTGTAGTGAGGACCCATTGAAATCCACTAATACAAATTTGTTATGGATCTAGTCAGCATGATTTTGTGATTTCTTCCACTTCCTTTCTGACTTCTAATCTTAGAGTTTCTGGAACAGTGACAAGATAAGTGACTTGCCTAGGATCATATGGTCAATATATTTTAGAGGCAGATATTGAACCTGAATCTCTCTGACATTAAGGCTGGTTCTTTATTCCACTACACCATGTTGCTTCTGCTTGAAACTTAACCAGTGCTTAATGAATATTTGTTGCATTGAATCGAATGGAAAAACCTAAAGTGCTCAGGAGCTGCTTAGTGAGAGGAAGAGGAAGTCAGTATTATGGGAAAACAATCCAGAAAAGTCTTCAAAAAACAAGGAAAAAATGGGAGCAAATGCCCTCCATTAGTTTGCAGGAGGACAAGGGAGGGTTATAAAATTCTTAAAGGTGTTTTAAGAAATTATATGTAACGATTTGTTTGGGGAAAATTACATATAATTTTTAAAAATCCTAATCAATACTGTCAGGAGTGAGGCAAATAGTTGCTTCATTAAACAAATAAGAGAACCTCTTCCATTTCAGGAGAGCCAGAGTCAGCATTTCTGTGAAGTAGCTGCTATGTTATTAAATAAATATATAAATAACTAACTAAAATGAATGAATGAATGAATGAATAATCCTTCAAAGCAGATAAAAGAAAATGATCTGTCACTAGTTTTTGTAACCACCACTGGTAAAGGAATGTCTTACTGTAGAAGATCTGCTTTCTTGGGAAGCCTGAGCTTATGAAAATGGCCAATCATGATATTGGGGTTATTCTCCCATAGGGGCCCCCTTTTATTACACTTGACTTTTTTTTTTTTTTGCAAGCACAGTTTAAGGGAGTGGTACATGATCTGGAGGGTGACCATGCTGAATATCCACTCTAAGGAAGACTGTCTTGTATAGGACAATTGTTGAAAAAAAGTATTGTGAAGTGATCATCTTGCCTTCTGTCAGAAGGAATGAAAGGATCTGCCAATTGCCAAGCAGAGCATAACCTTAACTGGAATAGGCCAAGCTGAGGTGCTCTGATGCAAAGAAACAAAAAGAATGCATTAGGGACTCTTAAACATTGGCCTGTCTTTTGAATTAAGCATTAAAAAAAAGGTGAACTGCAGACTCAGTGTACTTGGAGAACATGGACCTAATTCAGGTTCTAGGAGATGCTACTTGAAATGTTTTAAACAAAATGATTATTTCTATTGTTGGTCTACACTGTTATCTGCTTGGCCTTGGAATGTATTTTGTGGTAGAGAGAGAGAAAAGGAGAACAAATAATAATACTGATCTTCTCTTAAATTTGCATATGCTGTTAAGGTTTCCTCAGCACTTTTGTATTCATTTTCTCTTTTGACCTATATGATATTTGAGGGAAAGAAAGGATGAGTGTGGGAATTATTGCTCCCATTTTACAAAGGAGGAAAGAGAAGGAAGAGCCTGGCTGGGCAAATAAATACAATAGCTTATAAGGAGTATACAGAGGTTAAATATTTTGAAGTCTGCATGACAAAGCTCCTACAAATACTTGGGGGAAGACCACTATTATAAAACTGCTGGTCCTGTGGCCAAATTCACTCAATGTTTTTTTAGTCCTGACTGATTCTTCCTAACTCAACTTGAGGCTTTTTGGGGCAAAGATACTGGAGTAGTTTGTCATTTCCTTCTTCAGCTCATTTTACAGATGAAAAAAAAAAAAGAGGCAAAGAGATGTTGAGTGACTTGTCCAGGGCCACATAGCTAGCAAATGTCTGAAGCTAGATTTGAACTCAAGAAGATGAGTTTTCTTGTCTCCAGAGTCAGTACTTTATCCACTGACCCACCTATCCTGATACGAACTCAGAAACTGTACTTTTGAGTGACTCATTCAACAGGGTCTCTGATCTTGGGCTATTTTGAAAGGAACTATTCATTCTGAACAAGGTTCTGAAGATAAGTCTTTCTTTCCCCATCCCCTCATCTGGGAATATTCATGAAATAATATGTATCATTTCTCCCTTCTACAAACCCCATCTTGAAGGGAGGAGTGGGTGAAATTGGGCTTAATGTGTATTTAAGTGCTTGGCTACAGGTTGATGTGTAATCTAGCACTTAAAGAATGGTAAGTAATTTGAAGGAAAAAAAAAGAAGAATGGTAAGTAATGTATCTTGGCTGAGACAGCTTCTGGGAAGACTTTTCTGGCCAGGGTATTGACTAAGTTATTAAAAATCACTTTGAAAACTACCAAGTGCCAGTTTTAGACCTAATCAGGAAATGAACAAATAAGAGTTGAGAATGGTTGAGAGGACTTGGGTTTTTTTTTTTCCTTAAAGGTCTTGACTGTGTAGGTGCTGGTGAATATGAGGATCCCAAATTGGTCCTTTCTATAAGGTTACTTTAAAAATCCCAAAACTTCTCTTTCTGTCTTAGTAACAACTCTTTGATAGAAGGGCAAGGGCTAGACCAGTGGTTCCCAAACTTTTTTGGCCTGCTGCCCCCTTTTCAGAAAAAATATTACTTAGTGCCCCCTGGAAATTATGAAGCTATTTATTGAACTCAGAATAGAATGTAATACAAAAAGTGTGGCCATCACTGCCTCCCTGGATTGCTGCAGCACCCACCAGGGGACGGTAGCACCCACTTTGGGAATCACTGGACTAGACAAACAGGGCTAAGTGTCTTGCCCAGGGTCACATAGCTAGGAAGTGTGTGAGGTCCTATTTGAACCGAAGACCTCTGAACTCTAGACCTGGAGTTTTACCCACTGAACCATTTAACTGCCCCACCTATAGAATCTTAATAGGATTTTTTTGGGGGTGGGGGAGAAGAGAAGAAAGAGGAAAGAGAGAATCTATGATTTCTTTAGTATAAGGGATTTCCATTCTTCCAATGCCAATCATCAACTGCTCTGCATCTTATAAGGTCTTAGGGAATAGTCTGGGATCTTAAAAGGTTAAAAATCTGTCATCGGAGCACATTTATAAAGTTTTAATTGTGTGCCAAGCACAGTGCTAAGCAATGAGGACACATAGATAAAGCAAAAACAGTCCCTGCACTCAAAGGACTTACATCCTATTCTAAAGGGTGAGACAACACACATTGGTATACATACAAGTTAAATAGAGAGTAGATAACAATACTTCCTAGCATTAGCTAGCACTTTAAGTTTTGCTAAATAATTTACATATGTCATCTCTTAGTCCTGAGGAGAATAAATTTTATATTGTATTAATTTCTTCTTTTAAAAGATCATCTCTTAAAAGGTATAAACCTCTCCCTTTCCCTTAACTAGAGAGTCCTAGAACAAGGCATTTTTTGCTCTTACTCAGTTTGGGCTGGACTCACGCTGGGAATTTGAATTCTATTTACTCTTAAACTTGAGTTAGTCTTGGCTATCAAAATGACTAGCATGTCCTTGACTCCTAATTAAGGTTGGGGCATCTTGGATCATAGAGGTGAAAATGACCAGAATGGATGGCTCTTTCTTGCTTGGATGGCCCAACCCTTACCAACACCCCCCCCACACACACACACACTCTCTGTTTTACCCCTTCTTAACGCATAAATTTCTTTCTGTTAATTTTCTCAGTGGGCATTCATGTACTTAGGTGCATGTCTATGCCCCAGGCTCTGGCAGCCCTCTTATACTTTCAATTAAAGACATCTTTTTCATTTCTATGTGAGTTTGATTAATTTCAGAACTTACGGCACATCTTAGAGGGAGATGTTATTATTATCATCCCGTTTTACAGATGAGGAAATCAAGTTTGAGAGAGGCTACACAATTTGCTTAGGTTCACACAACTACTGTCTGTCTTTGGACTTTAACTCAAACCTTGTATTGCTGTCTCAACATCCATTATTCTATTTACCACATCTCCCAACTCCCTCACAGCTCAGAAGTAACTTGCCCAAGAGCACATAGTCAGAATCAGAATTTGGTCTCAGGTCTTCTAACATCTAAGACCTGTCCTCTATTCTCTATGCTGTCTCTTTCTTAGTAGTGATAAGGGTCCTTTCTTTAAGGGTTGAGGGGTCAGAAAGGAGTGAACTGTATTTTTGGAAATTCATGAGAGGTGGTTGCTCCCAGTAGAATCACTATGACTGTCACCATTTCACACTACATGACATCCAGGAAATAGCACCAAGGAATCTTCTTTCCAGCCTACATTCTGTATTGCCTAACCCTCCATTGGGTGACAGGGCATATGGCAGGTCTCTGGAATTCACAGTGTGATGACTAGATAAAGAAGAAAGAAAACTAGCTTGGAAATTGAGAGACCTCTCTAGTTTTGGGTTCTAGTCATGGCTCTGCCACTAGCTATGAAAACTTAAGCAAGTGACTTTACCTCTCTGGGTTCATTCTCCTCATCTACAAAAAGAGGGAAGTGGAGAAACTAGAAAACACAAAGGTCCTTTTCAGCTTAAGCATCAGTAATGGATAAAACTTCCAACCTTGAGGGGCTTCCCATGAACTTGGGAACTTCCCAGGGGAACTTGGGAGCTCTCTCTATCTCCATCTCTTTCTTATTTTTATTTTCATTTGTTCATTTTTCAGTTACGTGTAGGAACAATTTTTGAAAAAATTTTGACATTTTAGGATTCAGATATTCTCCCTCCCTTTCCCCCTTCCCAATGCTTTGATATAGGTTATACCAGTTCTTTCATAAAATACATATTTCCCTATTGCCCATGTCTTTATAAAAGGCACATATCACATCTCTCTTTCCTTCTTTCTTCCTTTCTTTCTTTCTTTCTTCCTTTCCTTCTTCCTTCCTTCCTTCCTTTCTTTCTTCCTTCCTCCCTCCTTCTTTCTTTCTTTCTTTCTTTCTTTCTTTCTTTCTTTCTTTCTTTCTTTCTTTCTTTCTTTCTTTCTTTCTTTCTTTCTTTCTTTCTTTCTTTCTT
>NC_058130.1:171673194-171753518 GCF_016433145.1 Gracilinanus agilis
TCTTTCTTTCTTTCTTTCTTTCTTTCTTTCTTTCTTTCTTTCTTTCTTTCTTTCTTTCTTCCTTTCTTTCTTTCTTTCTTTCTTTCACACATACTCATTCTCTTACTCCCCCTGCCTCCTTCCCCTCTTCTTCTTCCTCTTCTTCCCCCTCTCCCTCTCCTTCTCCCTCTCCTTCTCCCTTTCCCTCGCTCCCTCTCTCTCTCTTTCCCTCTTTCACACACCTTTTGAGAGTTTGCTGCTCAACTGGTTGCTTTGCCCAAGAGTAGCATGGACAGAGGCTGCTGCAGATGGCAAATAACCTTCCTCTAATGTACCAGCACTTCTAATCCTTTTTTTTTCCACCTGTGGAGGCTGGAATACACCTGCTCATTGCACTGTTTCACTAAGAGAATTTAAATTTAAGTTGTATTTTAAATTGGTTAAAAGCACCTGTTGTAATTACTGTATAACACTTAATGGGAATTTATGTAATTATTAGTTTGAATAGATTTGCTCATTATGGCTTGAATTTTTAATTGGAAAGATGCATCATTAGATTCTTGATCTGATTCCCTTCTGACCATGAAGTAGAGGACATATGTTCATACATTTTCATATTTTAAGCTCTTCCACCCAAACCCTGCTTATTTAGACTTCCCAGATATGTTATAATCACATGCCATGTTGCTAGATGGCTCAAGAGACCTGTATTAAGAGAAATGGTGGGATGATGAGGGAGTGGCAGAGGATATTACCATCTGTGGGATTGTTCTTGCTAAGAATTTTTATTTACTGTAAACCAGAGAGAGGGACTTCTTGGAAGTTGTATCATTATGATTAATTAACCAAAGGAAGTAGGGGGATGCTATGCTTGAGAAAGCTTGATGCTCTAAGTGAATGAATGGTGAAAGTTTCAGTGGTCCTAGTTTGTTACAGAAAGGGTACATATACTTTGTATGGCACAAAGGAACTCCTGGGCTCTGGCAGTGGTTTGGTCTGCCTAGCTCCTGAGCTGAGAGATTCATCCCTTTCACTTTCTTCTTTTAAAAATTACAGATTACAGTTTCATTGAGGGCTTTTGTTTTCATTTTCAAATGTCATTTTCAAATATTCCCATTCACCCATCCAATCAGCCTTTCTTTCTAACAAAGGAAAACAGTTAAACAAAAACAATATCATGGCAAACTCATCTGATAGCAAATGAAATATTCCATATGCCTAGTTCCCCATCTCTTTTTTATGAATTCAGTAAATAAATTTTTATTTTATTAATCACACCAACATATACACATATTTGATAAATAGTAATATAGATGTATGGGAGACATATTTATTGAATCTACAAAAGGTTGGCTTGCTTATTTGTCATACTGAGGCCTGCAGCATATTTGTTGGAACTAAATAAGTGACACTATTTGGTGAAAATTTACAATCGGAGAGCTCCTTTAATAACTTACAGACTCCCAGAGCTTCAGCTCTCAGATTTCCAACTATTGGATTGTATAATCTCTGAGGTCCCTTCCATCTCTAAAATTCTGTTATTAATCTTATACACATATAACAAATGCTATTCTCTCCAACTCAATATACAATATAATGGTCAACATACTGCCAAGAACAGTCATAATTAGCAATATTGTCTTCTGAGGCAAAAAAAGATAAAAATTTTGTCATCTGACCTGTCACAAAAAGCAAACAAAAATACATATCCAGTCCATGTAGCATGAAATAAGCAAGCCCTTTAATCTGAGTGGTTTAACCTTTTTTTAAGGGACTCACGAATCTCTTTGGATGTTTGGTGAAACATCTTTTTGTTCTCAGAAGAATGTTTTTATGTATATAAAATAAAATATATAGAATCACAAAAGAAACCAAATGGAGTAACTTGAGTTATTGAATGTTAACTTCAGTTAACTTCAATTCAACTTTTAATAAACATTATATATTAATATAGTGTATTGTTAATACAATATGCACAATTTTATAATCATTTGGATATAATTCTAAATTGTTCCCAATGGTTGTACCAGTTTGCAATTTCACCAAAAATGCCTCAGTGTCCTAGTTTTCCCATTCTCTTAATTAAATTATTAAAAATTACTCCTGATTCTGTATATCCAGCTCTATTCTCTCTCTTGAAATTCATCCCACATCATTCAATACTAGGTGGGCATTTCCACCTAGAAAATCTATTAGTTTTTAGTTTATTCCTGTTGGCTCCCAGAGGAGCATAGGGCCACAACCATCTCACACCAATGGACTCTGTTCTGGGCAACTTTCCCTAGCTGGGCCCATGTCATTCTGATGGCCTTTGTTTCGTTTCCTCCTCCCTGGTGGGTTCCAGCTCAGTGATTGATGGGATACTGAATTGTTCTTTCCCAAAGTCTGGTATTGGAAATCTCTTCAGGCCATCTGATGTTCAAGATGTGACGTAGGCATCTGTTAACATCTGCCTTGGTCGTCAGAAGATTTATCAACGAACTGGCTTCCCAAAGGCTTTCACCAGCTTGCATCATGGACTCTGTTGGAGAGCAATCTTCCAGACTAGGCGATCCTTGGTTTTGTTGGTTTAATGAGGTTGCCGTTTCTGTAGCAAGTGAGATTTTTTACGGGGTGAGGTTGCTAGCCCTGCGCCCAACCCTCCTCCTTTTTCAGCCAGGCTTGGGACCCTCCTTGGAGGAGTTAGAAAATCTATGGACATCTCAAATTTAGCATATCTAAAATATTTTGAATTGTTTTTCTTTCCCAGGAGTTCTTAACCTGGGGCACATGAATTATACATACACACAAACACAACTATATCTATCTATCTATCTATCTATCTATCTATCTATATGCCTATACATATGTGTATAGATAAATAGTTAACAATTTCAACATAAGTGATTTTTTTGATAATCATATGGATTTTATATATTTAAAAACGTTATTCTGCAAGAGTCTATAACAGTGATGGTGAACTCTATAGAGATGGAGTGTTAGCCTTGCCCCCACCACATACCCCCAACCTCATGCCATACCCCTCCCACCTCACCAAGTACAAGGCATGCCTTGTCCCACTCCCTTATCCCACACATGGAAGTGAGAACGTGCTCCCACTTGGCTGCTGGGCAGAGGGATGGGTGATGTGAAAAAATGTCTTCAGGCACAATGGAGAGGGGGAAGAAAGAGGTCCTGTCCAAGTCCCTATGCTTTTCTGGTAATGAACTCCTGGGGGTGGGAGGGTGGCCAAAAGCCCACAGAGACTGCTCTGCATGCCATCTTTGACACCTATGCCATAGGTTCACCATCACTGGTCTATAGTCTTCACTCGCTTGTCAAAGGGGTCTATAACATGATTAAGTCCAAATATTGGTTCCCTAAACCCACATTTCTTCCAAAATTAAGTATTTTGTTGAAATCATTATCTTCTTTCTATTCACATTGATACCCAAACTTGGAGTCCTCTTCAATCCTTATCTTATACCTCAAGATCCAATTAGTTACCACATTCTGTTGAGTCTTCCACTTTTTTTTTTCACTTCTTTCCACTCACACAGTTAACTCCCTCCTTTGGGTCCTTATCATCACCCACTTGGACTATTATGACTCTTGATTGGTTTCCTTGCTTTTGTTTTTTTTTTTTCCTATTTAATTCCAGGCAGCTAGGTACCATAGTGGATAAAATATAGCACCTGGATCCAAGAAGAACTGAATTAAAATTCAGCTTCAGACATTTATTAGCTGTGTAACCCTGTGCAAGTGACTTAACTTTTGTCTGCCTCAATATCTTTAACTATAAAATGGGGGCAATAATGTGTTGTGAGGACAAAATTAGATAATATTTAAGCGCTTTGAAAACATTAATGTGTTATGTAAATATAACCTATCATCATCATCGTCATTTAATCTGTTAGCCAAGCAACTGTCAACATAATCTTCCTAAAGCAAAGTTCTAATCAAGTTGCTCTCTTGCTCAAAAATCTCCATAGTTTCCTTTATGATGAAAATAATTCTCTTTAATCTTTGTTTTGAAATCTTTTATAATTGGCCTCAGCTTGATTTTTCAGACTCATCTTACTTAATCCCTTTTCATGTACTGGATGATGCAGTTAAACAGAACTACTTGCTATTCCTGTAAATCAATATTTTCTCTCCTACCTCCATATCTTTGCTCAGTCTATCTCTCATTCCTGGGATGCACTCCTTCCTCTGCTCCAGCTGTGAGAATTCTTGTCTTTTTTCCAGATCCCAATTCAGATGACTTCTCCTCTGTGGTGTCTTTATATATTCCCCTAGAAGTTAGTATTCTCTCTCTCCTCAAATGATCTCAAATGTATTGATCTGCTTATATGTTATCTCCCAGTAGAATGTAAGCTCCTTGAAGGTAGGAGCTGTTTTTATTTTGGTCTTTATTCTGTTCCCCATGGTTGGAACCTATAGATAAAGTGAATGTAAACAGAGTTAAACTGAATCCCTTCAGTATTTGACCAAATAATGGCCAAATGAAATTCCTACTGTAGTTCCCGTGCTCTTCCCTGGATCAACTGTGATCACTTTTTCATGGCTACTGGGGTTTCAAGGCTATAATCACTACTTTTGAGATCTGGGAACTAGTCACAATGTGTTAAATAAAAACGCAGAAGTCCAAGGAGATTAGTCTGCTTAATCTAAGTTTGACCAATTCCAGCTCCTAAATTTTCCCTTGGGATTCTGATACAAAGATATCTGGGATTTTTGGTGATGAAACTTGGCTGTATTTGGTGACTCATTTCCATTTTGTAAAATCCTTTAATTTTTACTACAAAAAGATCCTTTGGTCTATCCAGGGGACAATGATAACATCCTAATGAGATGTTCCACTACTGTTTAGCTGGTTTAGCTAACTTGGTTGAGGGATGTTGTTTCCTCTTCCCCTTGAAAATTTTCTGTCTATCTTGCATGTATATCATTTTGCTTTCAATAACCTAAGCTCCTACCCTCAAAGTCATCTTTGACTCTCTGCTTTCCCTAATCACCCCTACTTAATTCAATCCACTGCCGAGTTCTGTCAATTCTATTCCCTAAATATCTCATTCATTCTTCTTGTTTTTCATTCCCACTGTAGCAACTCAAGCTCATATCCTAGTTCATCTCCTCTCATCTAGACTATTGTTATAGCTTCCTATTCCTTCAGTTTCTTCTCTCTCCAATTCATCTTTTCAACTGATACCTGAGTATCAGTTGCTCCCTAAAGCTCCACTCTGATAATGTCACTTCTCTACTCAAAACTGTTAAGTAGTTCCTCATTGCCCCTGAAAGAAATTCCTTAATCTGGAATTCAAGTCATTTGACAATATGACTCCAAAATGACTTTCTAGTCTCTGCATGTACAGTATCCCTTTCAAATAATCTGTATTCCAGGCAACCTGGATTTATTTATTAACTTTTTTCCCTTCAATCTTATTTTGTCCTCTCCCATATCCAAATCTTTGCTTATGCTATCCTGCTATGATACCCTTTTCCCAGCAATAGGAATTGGCTTTTCCTAAAAAGCAACATCAAAGCTATCTCTGGCACTTGATTTTCCCTGCTTCCCTTCACTTAGCTTCCTGATCCTCTCATCTGTGGGGAATCAGAGATTTCCCAGCTTGATGAATTTCTGAAGACTATGTGAGTCATCATACACTTCCCTGTAGACCAAGACCCTTTCTATACAGGGATTTAGGGTGGGAAGTACACGTAAGTTTCATTACATTTTTGTGGCAGATCCTTGACTGTGTTAAGGCAAAATAAACTTTCTGATGCTTACTGATTACGGATCTGAGCAAATCAACTTAATCTCTAAATGCTCCATCCAACTCTCTGATACTATTAACTTGTAGAACAGGTGCCATTCTGCATTGGTGGAGAAAATCTCCACACCAGGAATTATCTATAAGTCTAGTCCATCCTAAAGGTTGACTAAAGTAGTTACACAAAAGGTGGCATGCTTATCCTGGTCAGAGCCTATTTTGCTTTGGCAAATTAATTCAAAGATCTGTTTTGCTTTTGTTGCCCTCAGTAACAACAGATTCATCTCCTGGGCAGCTTGTTTAACAGCCTGGGGCTCATCTGATTCAGCACCATGGCAAGCAACCATGGCTTGATATTGTTGATAGCCTCAGAAGGGTTTCTCTATTATGGGGTGTATCTAGAATCGCTATAGGCACTTCGTGTATACCTATGATTTTTCTTTATAGACAAATGAGGAACATAAAGGCTAATATGTATTGCTCTTTCTGACCATGTTTCACTGAAGTCACATCTCAACCCTCTCCAGACTTCTTTGCCACTTACTTTGTCCCTCCCCCTTACTTTCTAGTTCCATTTTATATGCTGTCTTCCCCTATTAGGATATAAACTTCTTGAATATAGTCAAGCCTGTTTACTTATGTTTTGATCTATAGTGCTTAGCACAGTGCCTGACATAATAAATGTTTAACGAATGCTATTTTCTGTCTGTCTGTCTGTCTATCTATCTATCTATTTATCTATCTATCTATCTATCTCCAACTGCCTATCTATCATCCCTGTCTCTATCATTTCACTTTTTTCATATGGTACCTAAAAGTGTAATATTGTATACTCAGATTACAGGGTAATTGGTTTAAAGAAGGAAGTCATGACTGACAGTCTCCCTGAAGATCTTTGGAGCCAGGAAAGAAACTGAGTATCATTTTAGAAAGAAGGATGGTGTATGCCTTCAAGGGGTATAGTGTTGATAAGAACTAAGTGCAACAAATATTCTAATGGGCCATTATGCCTTCAACAAGTTACACCTTAATGAACAGATCAAATTTTTTTTTAATTTGGACTTTCAATATTATCTTTTTTTGTAGAGTGTTTATTTTTTCTTTATTTTGGTATTACATTTTATTTTATTTTTCCCAATTACATGTAAAAACAATTTCCAAAAATTTTTAAAGAATATTGAGTCTCAAATTCTCTTCTTCCCTCCCTCCTTCAACTCCCATGAGTTGGTAAGCAATCTCATATAGATTCTACATGTGCAATCATTACAATTTCATCCATAGGCCCTGCAAGTGAAGAAAAGTCCTCTCCATTTCACAGCAGTAACTTTTATGCAACTTATGATCTTAGAGAGTTGCCTAGAACATTGAGAGGTTATATGACTTGCTTATATACACATAGCTAATAAGTTTTGGAGTTATTATTTGAACCCTGGTTTTCCTGATCCTAAATTGAGCACTATATCCCCTACACCACTCTGCCTTCTTCTTCCTTTGAAGGAAAGGAGAGCAAGCCTATCTCTCTTCTCCATCAAGTTTACTATGAAAGCTAGAAAGAGTTAGAGACAGACAAAGAAACAGAGACACACAGAGATAGAGAGACATAGAAAGAGAGAAAGAGACTTAGAGAGACAGAGACAGAAAGACACTAGAAATAGTTTGAGCATCCTCAGGCTCTAGTCACTCTGCTGTGAGAGACTATGCTGACATGTAGACTCATCTAGCTTTCCTGGGTGGGTTGAAAGGGTAGTCACTTATAGCAGGTGGTGCCATTGCTTTCTGCTCACCTTTGCAGCTGGACACTGCTGAGAAAAAAGCATTTAGCTCAGCATAAAATGGTCGTTTTGAAGGTACAGAAATTGAAGATTTTTCATCTTAATTTCAGAGATGCTCTCTGTGCCCTTGTGAGGTTCCTTGAGTCCTCCATTATTAAAGTTGTTCTTAATTAAAGTGGTTTATGACCTTCAAAGGGACTGGGACATAAAGTGCATTGTTTTGTTGTGCTAAGCAGAGTTTTTTTTGCTCTGCAAGACCTAATGAGCACTCATAAGTTAGCTATGTAGTCAATAATCTCCCCTTAACTATAGGCGAGGCACCCATTGTAGATGCCAGGAGCCATTATTTAATCTTTGTAACTCGGGACTCATTCAGACCACAATGGTCTAATTAAAAAGTGCTTTAATACATCCTTGATTTCTAGATATGACTGCCCATTCTTATAGTACTCCTGTCCAGAAGCAATTGCTACCATTAGCTAAGTTTGTATGTACAGCATAAGAGATAGATAGCATACTGAAGAAGGAATTATGAGTTGAGAAACAATGTATTAGTAAATTTTTTAGAGAGGTTGTTTCAATTTGGTGAAGTGGATCTTCACTTGGAAAATAAGTGCAACCAATTATATGGACCTTCTCCACTATTCTTTGATAGTTGTAGAAATTATAGCTATTGTGGTGAGAAGAGAGAAAAATTAAAGGTATAAACACTGGCAAAGAAGAAATTATCCCTTTTTCCAAATATAAAACGGTTACCTAAGAAAACTATGGAGAATAAATGGAAAAACTAATCGAGACAATTAATAGCTTCAGAAAATAGCAGTATACAAATGAATCCATAAAATCGTTAACATCTTTATATTATATTGAGAAAAATTGAAGAAAAGGTAATAAAAGAAATTCCATTCAAATCACCTACAATATGCTTAAAACTTCTGGGACATAATATACAAAAACACAAAAAGGACATTATATAACATAACATAAATAGACATATGGGTACAATGATAATGAACTATTTCAGATGAAAAAGAATACTTAAATATTTGGAGATCTTTCTAGTGTTCATGGTTGAATTGTGCCCATGTACTACATACAATGGCAGTATTACCTGAATTAAATCATAGTTTTAGTGTTGTATTGATGGAATTACAAAGGAGATATTTTATAGAACTGTGCATAATAATAATGAAATTTATCTGGAAGAACAAAATGTCTGGAATCTAAAGGGAAATGATGAAAAAAGTGGTCATGAAAGAGAAATGAGACTTCTCGGTCTCAAATGATATAATAATGCAGTAATCATTCAAATTATTTGGCACTAAGTAAAAATTCAATGAGTTGATTAGTGGAACAGAACTAATAAACAAGAATATAAAACAATTGAAAAGACTTTTCCGAAGTTTGGTAAATTCAAGAACTTAAATACTGGGAAAAGAATTCACTATTTGGCAAGAATTCCTTGAGAAATTGGAAAACAATTTTGCACAAATTAGGTTTAGACCAGTATCTCATACCATATAACTTAATAAACAAAAGTTAAATATACAACATGATTTTAGGAAGTTACATTGTAAAAAAATGAAAAAGAAAATAAGAAAAAAGAAGCATCACTTACAATTATAGTGAGAAGAGAATTTTAACCAAATAAGGTATAAAGTTGTTCAAAAATAGGCAAAACAGGTAATTTTAGTTATGCATAATTTAAAACCTTTCCATGAACAAAATCAATACAATTTAAAATGTTTAGTGGAGAAAGATTAAAAACAAGGAAATAAAGTTTGATGTCCAAAATTCATAGGGCATTGACCATTACATATAAAACCAAGAGATATTTCTCAATAGATAAGTGATCAAAGGTTATAAACCAAAAGATCTTAAAAGTGTTGGAAAATATTGACAAACATGTGAAAGTCCTAAATTACTAATAATAAATAAGCAAATGAAAGCAACTCTGAGGTTTAATCTCACCCCTTTCACAATTTTAAAGATGACAAAAAATGAGAGCTCTCAGTGTTGCAGGGATTGTTGCAAGACAGATAACCTGCTTCATTGATTGTCAGTGGTACTATGAAATTCAGTCTAATAGTTTGTGAAAACAATTCAGAACTATGCAGGAAAAGTGGCAAACTGTCCTTATCACTTTACCCAACAATCCTACCTCTATATACTTCTACCCCATAGGATGTTAGAGAGTAACAAAGCTCCAATATATTCCAAGATATTCATTTAATTGTTTTTTTCTTTTTTTGTCAGAGCAAGGAATTAGAAAATAAATGGGTGTTTTGCTAGGCTGAGTCAGAAGACCAAGAGAGAAGGTTTTATATATTGTCACATTTAATTATTAAATACATTGTGTTTGCTTAATTGTTTTCCTTTGTTCCATGTGAGGGTTCAAGAGAGGAAGAGGGTATGTCTAGAAATGACTAATGTTTAAACTAAAGGTACCACTAAAACTTATTTTAAAGAAGAAAATGAATTGAATCCTGCAAAGCTGAGTGGATCAACCCCAAAAAGTTAAGCTTGTTTCTTACAGTAGAGTATAGAATGCTTTAAGAGACTACAAGCATGCCCCTTGATCCTTCTTAAGCATCTTATTAGACTCTAAGTCCCATAAAGGGCAAAGATTGGTATATTTCATCTTTGAATCTCCCTTAATACCTGTAAATGGAAGCTATTTAATATACTAATAAAGTTGGTGGAGGAAATTGGAAGGGGTGGAATCAAGGATATGAGTGGTGGAAGCTTGGCATTAACAAGGCAAAAGGCCACCTCTCATTAGCAACTGGAGTAAAATTGGAGAGAATGAGAGATTATATAAGAGGATTTGAGATAGAAAATAAGGAAAGACATAGAACTCAAAGGAATAGCCATTATTTTCTTCTTAATATATGAGTTAAAGTCTATGGCTGAGAGAGGGAAGAGAAAGAGTGGTATGAGAGACTTGAAGAGAAAAGACACATTTTGGGAAGAACCACGGGAAGAATTTGAGAGGCAAGGAAGGGCACAAGAATTGTGACAGTGAGGGTCCAGCTGAGATTAGAAAATATAAATTTGTGGTGGACTTAACCCAGTTGTATAAGTTCTTGTGCTACAGTTCAGCAGTATATGAGTAGGACAGGAAGAAGTGGATGGTGGCAGTAGTCCAATATCAGTGGGGGACAAAGGATTTATGAAGAAAGGACCATATACCATTAAAAATAAAAGTTAACTATAGGGTTAAAACTCAGTAGAGAAAAAAAGTGAAATCAGTAGAGGTCAGCATTGAGGGCTGTAAGTATTAGAAATCAGTCAAAAGAGTCCATCAAGAAGAAGAATAGGCTTGGGGAGGAGAGGCACCTGGAAAAAAATGGAAGGATAAGAAATTATGATTGCATAGAGAAATGCCCAAGTCCTTGATCAATGAAATAGATTATCTGTGTAACCAAGGAAGGGTATGGCAATGTTGTGAATGGAGTGAAAGTGTAAGTCATAGAAACTGAAGTTTTTGAACCAAGGTATTCAAGGTGACATCAATACATCTATCAGAGCCTCCAAATATAAGGCAGGGATTTGTGATGGAAAGGAAAACTGTTATCCAGGTGCTGAACTCTTTCAGAAAATAGTAGAAATGACCTGAGGGCAACTAGATAATCAATTAGGATATGGATTGAATGATACATTTGGATAAAGTGAATCTTAAAGTATAAAAGGTTTCTTAGTAAATCTTAGAAAAAATAAATACATAAAAATGATGAGTATATCTACTTCTCTGACTAGTTTTATATGATCATGGGAGATGGGGAAGGAAGCTAAGAAAAGGAGTACCTGGTTCTGGAGAGGATACTAGGAAGTCATTGTCTCCTTTGTGAACCCCAAAGATTAAATGGGCACAAAGGGGCAGCTAGATAGCTCAGTGGATAGAGTCAGCCGTGGATATGGGTGATCCTGGGTTCAAATCTAGCCTCAGATACTTCCTAGCTATTTGATTCTGGACAAATCATTTAATCCTAATTTCCTTTTAGCACTCTTCTGCCTTGGAACTGATACTTAGTCTGGATTCTAAGACAGAAGAAAAGGTTTATTTTTTTTTTTAAAGGAATACAGGGAGGGAAAAATGTAAGATGAAAGGAAGCTGGTTAATGATAGAATGAATTATCTAATGGGATAATGGAGTATGCCTGGAGCCCAAGGCAAATCCTCTGATTAGAAGTTCTCAAATAATAACAATAAT
Source organism: Gracilinanus agilis (assembly GCF_016433145.1). Taxonomy (NCBI): domain Eukaryota; kingdom Metazoa; phylum Chordata; class Mammalia; order Didelphimorphia; family Didelphidae; genus Gracilinanus; species Gracilinanus agilis. The sequence goes on from NC_058130.1 coordinate 171,684,912, forward strand.
GATTTTCATATTTACATAATGCTCTATGGTTTGAATAGCTATGTCTTCACAATGATCTGCTCAGGTTAGCAGTACAATATTATTATTCCTATTTTTTTTAAATTTTAAACCCTTAACTTCTGTGTATTGACTTATAGGTGGAAGATTGGTAAGGGTTGGCAATGGGGGTCAAGTGACTTGCCCAGGGTCCCACAGCTGGGAAGTGTCTGAGGCCGGATTTGAACCTAGGACCTCCCGTCTCTAGGCCTGACTCTCAATCCACTGAGCTACCCAGCTGCCCCATATTATTCCTATTTTGCAGATTAGGAGACTGATGCTTTGAGAACCAAAGTAACTTGCCTTTGGTCACAAAGCTAGTGTGTGCTCAGATGGAATCTTGATGTTCCTTGATTTCGGTAAGTGATCCTTGACTTAGTGGGGGAGAACACATGCTTTCTTTTTCCAAATAAAGGGAACAACCAGGCATTTCTGACAAAGAAAAAAACTTTGTTGAAGCTTTAGTAACTTCAGGTTGATCTTGGAGTCAGGAAGACTTGAGTTCAGATCCCCTTTCAAATACTTATTAGCTGTCTGACTCTGGGCAAGTCATTTTAACTCTAGGTCAGTTTCTTCATCTGTAAAATGGGTTGGATTCTGTGGTCTGTAAGATCCCTTCAGACGTTGCATTCATGATCTTGTGACCTCTCCTTGGTTCAAAAGAATTATTTAGGAAATAACCCATTCAATTTATAATCTTAAAAACTAATACCACGTGTCTCATTCTGCTATACCTTTTTGCATGTCAAAAACTGAACTCAGAGAAAAACTAGTTTGAGGCAGCAGTAATCATGAGACTGAAGTGAGAATAAATATTTGGGTAAATTGAAGCTTTTGCTAGAAGAAGCCAACTTTACAGGAGTCTTCTAAAGAAGAATTTAGCTCTATATAGTCATTGACAATATTTAAAATAATGACAATAAACATTTATCAACCTTTTATTATGTGACAGGCTCTGAGTATAGTATTAGCGATTCAAAGAAAAGAAAAATAAATTCCTGCCTTCAAGGAGCATGAATTCTAAAGGAAAAGATAATACATAATCATCTAGGCACATATGATAATATATCTATATCTATAATACATATTTATCTATCTATATATTGATCATTAGTCAAACTATTTATCATCTATTTCAGAATATAAAGGTTATTTAGAAAACAGAAGGAATTAAAAGCTGGGATTGGGGTGGGAAGATGCCAATAAAATCCTCCTGCACATATTTGGGATTTGAGCATTGTCCATTTTCCTTTACAATTCAGAGAAAACTCAATTAAGTTGGAATAACTTACTGATGGAGGTTAGGGTCAGTGGAACATGAGCATTAAGGTAAGGGCTGAATTACAGAAGTTCTTATGGAATCATTTTAAATGAACTTCTATTATTCCAATGCTTTACAACACATTAGGTAACCCAAAGTAACTCCTAACCATGTCCTGAATGGAGTGCTGGTCTAACTGTAATAAACAGATAAGATTTATCTGTAATTAACATCCATTTGCATACAAATCATTAGCATACCCTGGAAGTCCTTAGAAAATAATTTGTTCCCTTAAGAAGTTTAAATACAGCTCTTTGCAATCTCCTTTGCCCATTTTATTTGCTTAGTAAACTCATGTCTTGGTAGATAGTGCAAAGGTCAACTCCAATCTTTCGCCCTGGGAATGGTCACAATTCTTTGTTCATCATGGGGAGACGCACTGCAACAGACTGCCCTACAGTGGGTTCTTTCAGTCTTCTGGGTGTTAACGCTGATGCCCCCCAAAACTCCCCGAATCAGCTCAGGAGCCAAAGGTCAAGGTGTTGACATTTTCCAGGCTCTTGCCACCTCTAGATCTCCTCTCACTCATAAACTCCCCAGAGCCTGAGTCCTCCTGAGACAATAGTCTTCCCCAAGTGTTATTTGCTGAGGACACTTCCCAGGAACAAAAGGTTGAATGTTATTAAAATTTTAATTTAGTTTAATACAAATTCAAATGTCTAAGGAAAGCCCTTTTGCTCCCTTTATTCCAATTATTTGGAGTTCATTTTCAGTTCAAATTCTGCTGCACATACCTTTTCTGGGGGATGGGGATGTAAATCCCTCATTGCCATAGGAGAAGACCATCAAAATTTAAATCCAAAAGAGTTGCTTTTTTAAAAATTCTCATTTTGAAGAACATGCAGCTCAAATTCAGCCATTCAACAATGCAGCAAGTATGTTCAAGGTCTTATATGTTAAAGTGCCTGGAGGGTACAATGATGATCTCTGCCCTGGAGACTTTATAGGCTAATGGAAGAGATAAGATAGATAAAAATGGTTGCTGAAAAAAGTAGCAATCAATAATTATAATAGCTCACATTTGAATGAGGCTTTATAATTGATAAAGCACTTTTTACATTTAGAACCACTTTGCTATAGAGGTAATTATATAGGTATTGTTATTTCCATTTTAAAGATGGGGAAAATGAGGCTCTTAGAGGTTCAATGACTTCCCCAGTCACTCAAAAGAATCTGTGGTTTTCTTGATTTGGATTTTACATCCAATGTTGCCATTGTCTATCCCATGATTTATCTATATATGCTGGCATAAGTTCCTCACCTTGAGGCCTTCCTCAAATTCTCTTGATATCTATTCAATTGTTTTTCAGTCACACTCAACTCTCTGTAACCCCATTTGAGTTTTTCTTGGCAAAATTACTGGAGTAGTTTGCTGTTTCCTTCTTTGGCTCCTATTACATATGAAGAAATTACAAATACTTTTGATTTTTAATGTAAATTTTTTTTAAACTCTTACCTTCCATCTTAGAATCAATACTATGTATGGTTCCAAGGCAGAAGAGTGGTAAGAGCTAGGCATTGGAAGTTAAGTGACTGGACCAGAGTCATCCAGCTAGGAAGTGTCTGAGGTCATATTTGAACCCAGGATCTTCCATCTCTGGGCCTGGTTCTTGATCCATTGAGCCACCTGGCTGCCCCCATCTCATTTAATCCTAACAACAACTTTAGAAATAGGTGCTATTATTATCCTCATTTTACAGTTGAGGAACCTGAAGCTGCCAGAGATTTAGCAACTTCTGTTTGTTCCCTAGTATCCCACAGCCAATAAATACCTGAAGCTTAAATTAGAACTCAAATCTTCTTTACTCCAAGTCCAGTTCTTGATCTTTTATGCCAGTGATCCAAAGACAAGTAAATGATGAACCTGAGACTCGAACCCAAGCCTTTGGACTCCAAAATCTAGTGTTCTTTCCATTATACCAACAAGAAAGTTGGTATAATAATAAGACAGGTACAAAGTGTTACAGGGATTTAGAAGAGGAAGAGAGACATGTTCTGTCTTGTTTGGGACTCAGGGCAGGTTTGATGGAAGAAGCATTTGAACTGGACCTGGAAGGAAAAAGTAGAAGTTGAATATGCAGAACTAAGGAGAAGGGAAGGAAATTTCATATAAAGAGAATAGCTTGAGCAAAGTTATAGAGGAAGTAAAATATGGGATATTTTAGGGCAACAGCAAGGAGTATAGTCTGGCTAAGGCACAGACTATTTGAGATAGGATAGAAAGGTAAATTGAGGCCAAATCTGTATTTGAACTGGGTATCTCAATAGTCAGTGCAGAGTCTCCCTTAGAATACAAATCCGTTCCTGTGACCCACTTCACCCTGAGTCTTTCTCTGCAAAGGAGACAAAAGAATCCACTGGAGAAGAAACAGCAAACCACTCCAGTGTCTTTGCTAAGAAAACCCTTGGATAGCTATAGTTCCTAAGAGTTGGACATGGCTGAACAACAACAACAAAGTGAGTCAGGAGCTATTTTTCATTTTTTTCCCTTTGCATATCCAGAATTCTTTGCACAGAGCCTTAATAGATGTTTTTGAATTAAATTGAATTGAAATGAGCAGAATTCCATAGGCAGTTATCTAGTTAGAGCAGAAATTCTTAGTCTTCTTTGTGTCATGAACCCCTTCTCAGAATATACTTTTTTAATACATAAAATAAAATACATAGGATTACAAAGGAAACCTATCATATTGAGATAGTTATAAAAAAATATATATACATATACATATATATATTTTTTTAAGTTCATGTGACCCAGGCTAAGAAGTCCAGTTGAGATGATCCCACAGAAGATTGTTTTGGTAAAGCACTTCAAATTCCACAAACAAGAGACTTCATAACTGGCCAAGAGTGAGTCTGAGATTGGAAACCCAAGGGCTGCTGGCTGAGTGAAGTCCAATCAAGAAGGCTGAGATGGGTGGTTTGGATGAAGAAAGAATAAAAGGAGATTAGGGGGAGAATGAGGTCATTCTTGGTTTGGGTAAAATCAGAGTCGTGTTTAGGATAATTGTACAAGTTGAGGACTCCATCAGGAAATGAAGATAAAGATGGACCGCTTTGGGCTGTCTTATTTTATGCTTACTTGTGATTCTCTTAACCTTGTATAATCTTTTTGAATTTTTTCATGCATTTTCCTTGTGAATAAAACCCTTGAAAATGGTACCTTGAGCCTTGATGATGTGTTGGCAAAAAAGAAAGCATGGTGCCGGAGTATGAGGGCAGGTTGTAGGAGTGGAGGGAGAAAGGCAAATAGTTACTAAGGTACCTCAGTCTTGCAAACTAAGGAGTCAGACTGGTTCAGGGACCAGCAATCATAGGAAGGGGCATTGAGGTGGCTCAGTGGCTAGAATGCCAGTTCTAGAGATGGAAGGTCTCCGTTCAAATCTGGCCTCAGAATTGCCTAACCCTTTACTGCTCTTTTGCCTTGGAAATGATTCTTAGTATTTATTCTAAGACAGAAGGTAAGGGTTAAAAAAATTAAAGAATCATAAGAGCCTAGCCCCATGAACTAAAAATTAGGGTACAGGGACGTTTAGATTAGAGAAAGAAAAAATCTTAGGCAAAGGACCACGGGTCCCCTGGGTCAGTTTCATAAAGGAGCTCTTTTCCCAGGGAGCTGAGGGCCTTAGCGGGTTCATGGCTTAGGGAAATCCCTAAGAGGAGGCAATTATATTACAAACTCTTAGCATGCAAATGCAAGCACATTAATTTTGCATTTTTATGAGCTTCACTGCAGCTCAAACATGTATATCCTCCACCTATATTTTCCCTCGCATTTTTAGAATTAATCAAATATAATATTAATAACAAAGATTTTTAAATGCCATACATGATTCATGTCCATGTACTTTTTTACTCCCTATCAAGCACTTTCAGGAAGTTAGGAAGAGGTTTTGCTTCTCTGGAAGAGTTGGGGATTTTGCAGCTGCCCAATCCCTCTTCCTTTTCCTATCTGTCATTGTTTATAAACTCCAAAGTGCATTAATATTGCTTAATCAGTCCATTTTATGCAGAGCAGCAGCCAAAGCTCCACTTCACAACAGCAAATTATTTCCTGGAATGCAGAGATCAATGAAGTTGATAGGCTGTTGACAAAGCATTGCCCATAAAACAATTAAATGGAAAACTAAACTGGAAATCATTATCAAGTGGCCTCGTCCCCAATATGGCCAAACATCATCCATCCCAAGAGCAATTTTGCTTTCCTCTGAAGACTAAGTGAGAAAGTAGAGGGAAGCCTGTTGCATCTTACAGTAAATTAGGCAGCTGGTAGGAGTTGTGATAAGAATGGCAAGAAGACATGAGTTCAAGTCCTTCCTTCGTGACTTCCTGTGTGGCCATGAGGAAGTTTCTGCTTGCCTCAGTTTCCTTAACTATAAAATGAGGATAATAAAATTACTCACCTCCAAAAACTGTTGATAGATTAAAATGAAATTTGTAAATGGATTCGCAAACCTTAAAGTTCTAATTATTCACCGAAAAGCAACTTCTAGGGTCTTTACCTCACACTCTTTCAGTAGCACAATTCAGACTTCTAGAATTGGGTCAAGATAATCTAGAATATCAAAGCTGGAATGTTAGATCTGAGAGCTCACACAATCCAATCTATGCCAGAAGCCCGACTTCTCTAATATATCCCCTTCAAGTGGTTATCTAACCTCCTCTTGAGTATCTCTACTACCGGGGATCTCACCACCAAGAGGCAGCCCATACACAATATTAGAGTGCCCCCTTCCTCACTCTGCCTTCTCTGGGCCAATGCTTCCACTAGTATAAAGATCTTCTGCTCTTGAACCTCCTTTCCCCATACAGTTTAGCAGTTTTATAATTTATGATCAGTCAAGGAGTGTAGGGGATAGAGTGCCAGCCCTGAAATCAGGAAGACTTGCCTCAGACACTTAGTAGCTCTGTGACCCTAGGCAAGTCATCTGACCCTGTTTGCCTCAGTTTCTTCATCTGTAAAATCAGCTAGAGAAGAAAATGACAAACCACTCTAGTCTCTTTTTTAAAACCCTTACCTTCCATCTTGGAATCTCTACTGTGTCGAAAACCCCAAATGGGGTCATGAAGTCAGATTTGATGAATAACAGCAACAACAAACACAACTTGAAAGGGTTGTCTGTGGACACTGAGAGGTCAAATAACTTTCCCTTAGTCACATAGTGTATATTGTCGGAGGCCAGTCCTGAACCCCAGTTTCCTTGACTGCAAAGTCTATCCTCCATTTACCAAGTCATACCACTTCTCTGACAGACTGTATTACTAGGAATATATCCCCTGGAATCAGCCCCTTTATCAGGGCTCTCCTATACTACAAAGGGCTTTAGACTTGGGCTTTAGATTCAGACTTTTAGTTTGTAAAATAGAGGTATAAACTGGTTGTTCAGGTTGTTTTTTTTTTTTTTAATACCCTTGACTCTTCTAGAGAGATAATGATGTCAGTTTGGTGAAGGGATGAAAAAGAGAAGGGATGGGGAAAAACATCACAAGTTTATCTGAAAAAATTATAATGGTTGATATATACAATCCAGTGTTTACCAGAAGCCTGACTTCTCTGATATATTCCCATCAGGTAGTTATCTAATCTCCTCTTGAATATCTCCACTACCAGATATCTCACTACCTATGTACTCCTTCAGTGACTTTGCCTTTAGATCTAAAATTTCATGACAATTTTTCAGGAGTGAAGGATAGGACTAGGTATGGAGATAAGTGTATTAAAAACAACAACAACAACACTGTAATAAAAACTTTGAAAACTGACTAGTTAGCTAAGAAATGACTTAGATTTTCCTTTTCTCTTCCAAAAACCTGAGACAATGAGTACAAAGAACCAAGATCTGCATGAGGCTGACTGAAATCAGAAACTGACAAATCTGGTGAATTATACTGTGTAAACAGCCATGCCAAGTAATTTTGAATAAATGAAGAAATAAAGCATTCCTACCACCTTAATCTCCTTCCTACATGGTAAACATATGGGACTGCTCTTATTTAAAGAGTATATGATCTCTGACCTGTATAAATTTTAAGGTATGTGGCATATGTATGTGGGTGGAGGGGTTGGCTCAGCCTGAGTAAATGAAAGCCAAAATAAAGGGATGTTTTAGGAAGGAGTACTTAGTTGGGGCCCTGAATCATGCTCGAGGCCAAGAAGCTAGATCCTGCCAGACATTAAAGAGAATAAATTTAGCTCTTTGGGAACCTGGTATTTCACAGTTCATAGAGTTTTAGAGCAAGGTGCCACATTAGAAATCATTTTCTTTAATCAGTTAATTTACAGAGAAGGAAACTAAAGAGCATAGAGGTAAAGTGACTTATCCAAGGTGACAAAGGAAGTTAATATCAAAGACAAGATTCAAACTCAGTTTTTGATTCCAAAATCCATTTTCTCTGAAACAGTGATATTACATTCTGCTTTATATTCTGGTTTAGGGTGACCTTATAGAGCAGAGCATACAGTTTTTATCACACACAATCTCAAGTGTCTGATCTCCCTACAGATATTTTAAAAATTGGTTTCTAGATCATCAAGTCTAGAAACTCAAACCCTGAAGGTTCTGACCTCAGAATCTTAGAACTTCAGAATGTCAGTGTTAGAAGGCCCCTCTGAGATCATCTAATTTATACTTGGATACAAGCCTCATCAACAACATACTCTAAAAGTGAGTCATCCAGACTTTTCTTGTAGACTTCCAATGATGGTTAGCCCATTCGTTACTTTGGAGGCAACCCATTCCACACTGACAGCTTTAAATCTTAGGAATCTTTTCCTAATATAAAGTCGGGATTTTCTTATCTTTTTCTATCTTTTGTTCCTAGTTTTGCCCTCTGGGGTCAAGCCAAAGAAATCAAATCCATCAGACAGCTATCATTCCTCATCTCTTTTCTTTTTCCATAATCTCTTGATCTTAGCTGGCTCTGTGAGTTTGAGGATCTTTACTATGCAGACGACTGCCCAATATGAATGTGAAACATTCATGTCACTTCAAAACTCTGGTCTCCTAGACATTCCCACCTAGATATCTGTCAAATATCCAAAATCAATATGTCTAAAATGCACCTCATTTGTTTCCCTCTAAGATCTATCCCTCCTCCAAACATACATATTTCTTTAGAGGGTGCCACCACAATTCTAATCATTTACTTTTAGCCTCATTTTAAAATTTCCTCCTTCCTCCCTCTGTACCCACATTCAACCAGTTACCAGGTATTATTATTGATTTTACAGATACCTTTTTTAATATCTGATTATCTAATATCTAACTATATACTATTCTAATATCTAATTATCTACTTCTCTAACATATAATTATCTAACCTTTGTATAAAGTGGTTAACACAATACCTATGACATTGGGCTTTTTTGGTTGTTCTTCATTTGTTTTTCAGTCTTGTCTGTCTCCCCATTTGGGGTTTTCTTGGCAATGATACTGGAGAGGTTTTCCATTTCCTTCTCCAGCGCATTTTACAGATGGGGAAACTGAGGCAAACAAAGTTAAGTGAATTGCCCAGGGATATCTAGGTAGTGTCTGAGTCCAGATTTGAATTTAGGAAAATGAGTCTTTCTGATTCTAAACCCAGTGCTCTATTCACTGCTCCACCTACCTGTCCCTAAGACACAGAAGGTACATAAATAATAGTCCCTCCCTTTCATACACTCCCATGGTGGACACCACAGTGTAAGTCTTTAACATCTTTCACTTAGATTATTATAATTATAGGTTATTATAATTATAATAGCAATAATTGGCATCCTTACTTTCACTGTCTCCTCTCTTTAAAGTTTCTTCTAAAAAGCAGTTACTCATCTCCTTAAAAACCTTAGTGGCTCCCTGTTGCCTCTAGTATAAAATACGAACTCCTTACATCTGTTAAGGTCCTCTGCCATCTGACTCCAGCAGAGTCTTATTTCACATTAGCTTTTTTTCATGAATTCAATGTACATGTCCTCCAAATTTGGAATTCTTTTTACTAGCCTCTGCAGATTGTTATAAATTGTCTACCAGTCATAAAGTGAATGATTCCCTGCCCATATTTGCTTCTCAGAATCTTTATCTTCCGCTTAATTTTTTGTTCCTTCCTGATCTTTTTTTGATCATGTTAGGTCATTGTTAGGACTCTTACCACTCTCAGATTTTTTTGTGTATATTTTTTTTTCCCTTCAAAGATCTTCTGTTTTGTTAGGGATCACTAAATGTATATGTCTAAATAGATACAACATGTGCGTAAGTAAATATAATTGAATTTTTCATACATTCTTTTTTTATAAACTGTGGATTGCCGAGCAAATAACATTGAATGAACACAGATTTCATTGAAGAGAATCTGAAGTGCGATGCAGACTCAAATAAAGTAGTTAAACTTTCCCGGAGAACCATCAGAAATGTGAGGCTTGTTCTTTATAATTTTGTAGGGTTCAGTTTCACTTGTTTTGTGATTCTTCTTTCTACTTAAATTGTTGCAATCACTGTAATAATTAATATTATTATTATTAATTATTTATTACATAGTACTTGTATGTATTTTTCTTGGCTCTGCAAACTCCCCCTTTGCATTGGTACATGCAAGACTTTTTATATTCATTATGTTAGGTTTTCTTAGCATACAGTAATATTACATTAGGGTTAGGCAGGTGGCTCAGTAGATTGAGTCTGAGCACAGAGTCAGGAAGAATTGAATTCAAATATGGCCTCAAATAAGGCACTTATTGGCTTTGTGACTCTGGGCAAGTTACTTAACACCTGTTTGCCTTAATTCACTGGATAAGGAAATGGTAAAGCATTCCAGTATCTTTGCTAAGAAAAACAGTATGATTGAATGACTGAACAACAACAATATTCCATTACATACACTTAACACAATTTGTTTAGCCATTTCCTATATCCCAAATAGACATGGAAAATTTCTATATAGGATATCAGTTTCTAGATATGAGATATGCATTAGAGGAAACTCTAGAATGGACGAGATCAAAGACATTTTCTAATATCAGAGTAAGAAGTATCACACCCGGGACATACTAAGCATTTAATAAATGTTTATTGATTTAAATTGACCTGATCCCCCCAAAATAAAGTCTTTTAATTATTCTAGCTGACCCAAGTGGCTTCATCCAGGGGGATAAAAGCATAAAATACTTTTCTTATGATTAGAAAGGTGTCACATCAACTATGGTTCCTTATTTAAAATGTGTTAAGTTTTACTTAACTTGATAAACAAGTGTGAGGTTTTAATCCATTCAAGACCACATTAATGCATCATTAATTGTAATATATATGTAAGTAAACATTTTTGGAGAGGAAACTTAGGACTAAGAAGATTTAATTGAAGGGGCTGGAAGAAAAGAAGACATAGGACTAGTAACCTCTAACTGAGGAGGCACAGGAGTCAGAAAATGTAGAGTATGTAGGATGTGTACCTCAGGGAGGGCAGGCTTGTATAAGAAACTTCAGAGATGGAACCTGGGTAACCCAAGAATAACAAACTACAATCAGTTTCCATATCTGTCATATACCCTTTCCACCTCAAAAATTCTGTGTTCATATAATTTTTAGATTCAGAATCACAGAATCTTAGAATAATAGAATTATCCCAGGGGCCATTTAGTCCAACCCAGAAAACAGAGTTGGAAGTATCCTAAGAGATCAGTATCTAATGCCTAAGAAGTGTGGCAAATGGACCCACAAAGCATGGGATGCTAAATGGAGGAAGAGGGCTTGAAGACAAATTTCTCCTGCTTCCCAGTTTTGCCTTGAGCTAGCCTTCCAGAAAACTACCAGTATGATTGTGACTTCCAAACAGAAGTTCTGTCTATACCTGAATTATTTTCTTTCACTTCATAAGAATATTATCACTCATTTGCCCAGACCTGCCATACCCACTCCCATGACCCAAGGTACCAATTATGATGTAACTCTTCCTTCAGCAAGCCCCTGACTTGGCTCTCTGGTGCCCCCAACTGGTTGAAAACTGCCACCAATTCTCCTTTCTCCACTACTTTGGAGTTACCCAATATTCATTTCAGGTTACTGGAAAAGGGTACCATGTTTCCTAACACTCAAGTCGGGGTGGTGGTGGCAGTGAGGCAGGATGGGATATGTAACCTATATTTTATATATTTGCTTTTTAAAAACACTCTGCATGACAAGGAAATATATAGGAAGCAGGATATAGGACTACAATATTCTACATAGCATACACGTACAACTATAAGCTTACATATTTTATATGTAGTCTCCTCCAATTACACTATGAGTTCTTTGAGAGCAAAGACTATCTCCTTTTTCTATTTGTTTTTCCAGAATTTAAGAGCAGGGCTTGATACATTGTAAGAGCTAAATAAATGTCATTATTCTTTTTCTTTATTCAACAATTAAAGGAAACATTAAAAGAGCTGAGTTCAAATCATGAATCTTCTGCTTGAAACTTTGGACAATCTAATTGGCCTCTATCAGACACAGTTTCTTCATTTGAAAAATCATAGTAACTGATAAGGGTGTCTTCAGGACCTCTTCCACTTCTAAGTTTATGATCTGATAATGCTAACCTTTCACAGATTCACAGGGAACTTATCTGACCTTTCTTTAAAAAAAAATAAAACGTTTATCCTTCATCTCTTTACTGAGAATGCCTTACTTCTATTAACTCTTCTCTCAAAGTCAGTGAAAGAGGCAAAAATGCATAGCATTTGATTAGGGGGTGTTTTAGAACTAGCTCAGGTAAAAGCTTATTGCTAAATTTTCAGATTGAGTATTTATATCTCAAAAATCAATATATCAAAAATCAGGAATGGACTGTTTTATTGATTGTTTAGACTTAAGAAAGTATTGGGAAAATAAGTCAGATTAAGCTTAAAAGTGTACATTTTTTCCCCCAGAAGATCTGGTTCTTAAATAATTACTAACACACTCTTGATTCAGACACTGAACACAGGGTAAGAAAGGAAGGGACCACTAGGTAAGAAGCCAACTCTGGGGAGGCCTCCTAAGTTGAGGAAGTAATTAAACTTTAGGTGATATAAGGCTTCTGGCATGTGAAAGTGGCCAATGATATTCTAATCTAGCAGAGTGAAGAACCAAGAACAGAAGCTGAAATGTCTGGTAGGTAAGCTGCCTGGGAGTGAGGGGGTGCAATTTATATTTCCTGTTGGCCCCTCCTTTTTGGTGAGTTCCTTATGGCTCATGGAGAAAGACATCCAGAAGGTATCTCCTATTTTTACTTCTTCAGCTTCTACAGGACCATTGGTCTTGCCTCTTTGGAGTTGTGATGGTACAGTCTCTTTGGAAAAAATGGGGCAAGTTATTTTCAGGTCCATTTCCATGCCTGGTTTCTTCTACCATTTCCCAGGACTAAGATTATATCAGCACAGCAGCTCTCTCAGAATCAGTCAATAGGTTTGTTTTGGCCAACCTACAGATGATGAACCTAAATTATTTTCTATCCTATTTCCCCAAGCCTTAGGTTGGGATCCAGAAACCATATAGAAGAATCTCAAAAGGTACTCATCTTTTTTTGTTGTTATTGTTGCTCTCTGTCCCCTAACAAATCCTTGCCTGACTTTATGGGGAGGAATCATCTTTCTTTGACTCTTTGGATAAGTATTGCCCTTTCTTCTCTGGTTTCCTCAAGAAGTCTCCCTTTGGTTTTTAGTTAATCTCCCACAATCCACACACCTATCACACCCTCTATTTTTTTAGATGTTCCTTTTCTTCCATCTTCCCTTTACGTCCTAGGTTGTATGGCTATAACAGATGGAACATAAAGGTTAGAGTCAGAGAACCTGGGTTCTTATCTTGGCTCTGCTAACTACACCCCACTTCAGAATCTCAGTTTTTTCATCTGTAAAATGAAGAAGTTGGCCTAGAATCAAAGGTTCTTTTTTTTTTTTTTAAATTTTAAATCCTTAACCTAGGGTCCATGAATATATATATGTATGTATATATGTATACATATATACACACATATGTAAATATATATGTATTTATATCAATCACTGTATTTCAATATAACTGGTTTCATTTGAAATCTTATATATTTTATGCATTTAAAAATATTATTTTGGGGACAGTTAGGTGGCTCAGTGGATAGAGAGCCATGCTTAGGGATTGGAGACCCTGGGTTCAAATCTAGTCTCAAATCTAGTTACTCTGAGCAATTGCCTAGCATATACTGCTTTTCTGCCTTGGAACTAATATTTAGTGTAACCCTAAGTCAGAAGGTATTTTTAATTATTAAAATAAAAAACATTATTTTGAGAAGGGATCTATAGGCTTCACCAGATTACCAAAGGGATCTACAAAACTACTAAAATGGTTAAGAAACCCTGGCCTAAATGATCTCTATGGTTTCTTCTAGTTCCTACATTTATGATTTGAATGACATGATTTCTCCTGTAATGAATATGTCCACCTTCCCTTGTTTTGGAATTGGCTTCCCTTCGTTATTATTTTTCTATGGTAACTGGCTCCTGGTGTCCCCTTCTATCATCCTTGATCCATAGAACCTCATTTAAATCACTATGATCCCATTCCTTCAACTCATCCCTTCAATACTGCTTCCTAGTCTGTGATCTCTTCTCAGATTGAGCTCCTTTTCTTGTTTGAAAATTGATCTCTCTAGGGCTCTTCCCACCAGGCTCTTGTTTCTGGATTTCCCTGTGCCTAATTTACTGTTAGACAAACAATAAATATCTTTTTTCTAACTTTCTTCACAAATACCACTGCATCTTGGCTCGGGCCTTTCCACCAATATGGCACCATGGGAAACAACATTGGATTCTGAATTCCTGGGTTCATATCCCGACTTTGATATTTGCTTTCTGTATAACCTTGGGAAAGATGCTTAACTCATCTGGGCTTCAGTTCCTTCCCCTCTAAAATCAGGATCTTGAACTCTTTTAGTGATTGTTCAATCATTTTTCATTTGTATCTGACTTTTTTGTGGGCCCATTTTGGGTTTTTTTTGGCAAAGATACTGAGGTGGTTTGCCATATCCTTCTCCAGATCATTTTACAGATGAGGAAACTGAGGCAAACACAGTTAAGTGATTTAACATGGCTTACCCAGGAAATCAGTGTCTGAGGCCAATTTTGAACCCAGGAAGAGGTCTTTCTGTCTCCAGGCTGCTCTATCCATGTGCCACTCAGCTGCCTTATTTGAACTATTGAACTAGAGGGACTCTAAGGGCTTCCTCTGTACTTCTCTGTGACCTTTGAGCTTCCTTCCAGCTTGGAATCTGTGAACCTTGCCCATGGCTATGCATCAAGCCTGCATCTGCATCAGAGCTGTAACCCAGGCTCCTAGACCCTGATGCTCCTTCCACCACTCCATACTATCTCTCTCTCCACCCATCCAGTGGTAAGGGAAGCCTCCTCTCCTCTCAGATCAGCCAGCATCCCTTTCTCGTATTGGCAAGAGAAGAGGTTCATGCTGGATTTTCCCTTTTCCATTCCCTGTGGGGACTTTTTGTTGAGTTGATGTTTTTAACCCTGTGCCCAACTCAGAGCCGCCCATGCCAGATCCATCCTCAGCAGGATTCTGAGGCTGTCATTTTGATTTGTGAAACTTTGGCCAAGGTGTTCAAAGTGACTGGCTGCTTCTTGCATTTTATTATCTAATACAATATTTATAGAATCATCTGTTCTGTTGGCACATTTTGTTCTGCCTTGGTACTCTGTCTGGATTAGAGGGTTGGGTTTTTTTTTCTTTCTTTCCATTTCCTAAATTCACTTGTCTCCTTGTTGACCTCTAACAGGATAACATCCTCCAAAAGGAGATGTCATCCCTGGGGTGGAATTTAGAGGCTGTTTCTGTCTATTTCATGTGTTGCTCATTTCTACCAAGGTTCCTATTGCACAAGTTTGGAAGCTGGACAGAAATTCAGGAGGGAGGGAATTTGTTATTCCAACTTGTGTTCATTTGAATCAGGCCTCTGTGGTCATCATTAGATGGTTGGTTGTGAGGTTTAAAGGGTTTTTAAAAAAATAAAATAAAAGTTTTATTGATTTTTAAAATTACATTGATGCCATTTCCCAGTGATCTCCTCCCTTCTCCTGACCTCTGAGCTCCAGTGAAATCAACCCTGGCAATAAAGTACATCCAAGCAAAGCAAATCTAGACTTTGGTTATAATCAAAATTGAACAGGCCCACATGTTCATAGATGTATTGAGTGCTACTTAATTATTGAATCCTTATTCAGATGGCTCCAGAGCTTTTCCTTCCTTGGTACTGAGTTAGAAGCCCTACAGCTACCATAGTTTTTCTCAAAGCATGGAAAACTCCTTGGAAAGTTGTTTTTCTTCTTTATAGAAACAAGCCTAGTAGGGCAATAAAAGTATTGATAATAATGACTATTTATAGTGCTTTCATGGTTGCAAAAGAAGAAATAAGCATTTAAGAACCTACTATTATTAGGCACTATGTTAATTACTTTACAAATATTATCTCAGTTGATCCTCACAATAGCCCTTTGAGGTTGATGTTATTATTCCCATTATATAGTTGAAGAAACTGAGGCAGACAAGTTAAGCAACTTTCCCAGAGTCATATGGCTTGGAAATGTTTGAGGTAGGACATAAATTCTGGACTTCCTAATTCCAGGCCCAGCTCTCCATCCATAGTTTCCCAATGCCATATATAAATTATCTTACTGGATTAAATTTTCAATGAATTTAAAAAAATATTGGCTTGTAAAGAGAGCTATTGTCTAATTTATTAAGTAGGCACCAATCCCTTTTATTTGTGTATTAATAGTTCTTTGGTACAATCTCATTTTCCTAGATCCTTGTTATTATCTCAATCTTACCTTTATTAGGCACACATGTACTAGTGATTTGGTGATATAGTTCTTTCGGCCTCAGTGGCAGGCAGACCATCATGATTGGTCCAAAGAAGATAGCATTGTGTATTAGAAAGAATACTTAGATCAACTTTCAGGAAACCTGTGCTTTAGCTCTTAATCTTCCCCAACCTTTGTGACCTTGAAAAAGTCAATTTTCTCTTTGGGCTTCAGTTTTCTTCCCCCTATAAATAAGAGAATTAGACCAGATGACCTTGAAGCTTCCTTCCAGCTGTTACAGTCTATGATTATAAGAATTTAGTTGAATTTTTTGTTACTCAATCTTGTAAATGATCATTTCTCTCTCATCTCAAGCTCTTGGCTTCCACAACTTCCTTCAAATCCCAGTTAAAATTCCACCTTCTAAAATTTAGAAGCCTTTCCCAGTTCCCTTTGAGGTTGAAGCCTTCCATCTGAGGCTGTCTATAATTTATCTTGTGTATGTCTTGTTTATAAATAGCTGTTTACAAGTTGTCTCTTCCATCAGACTATGAGATCTCTAAGGTCAGGGACTATCTTGTGCCTCTCTTCATATCCACAGTATTTAGTTCAGGGCTTGGAAAATAGTAGGTACTTAAAAATGCCTATTGACTTTCTTGCTGACTAGACTTCAGGATTGTCAGTGTAGTGGTCCCTTTGTCCCAAGTCCCAAAACAGGTATCTCTCTCCCCCATCCCCATCGTATTTGACTTTCCCAGGTTCTTTTCCATATGTAGAAAACAGAATCAGACTATCTCTTTAGGTTATCTACATTTACCTCAACTACTGATCATTCTTGGTATCCACCAGTCTAGTATCTTAATGACATTTTTTAATTTATTTTTTATTTTGAATATTTTTCTCCTAGTTACATATTTCATATTCTTTCCCTCTCCCCAAAACTCCCCTAACCCCCTTAGCCAACGTACAATTCCACTGGGTTTTACATGTATCATTGATCAAGACCCAATTCTATATTATTGATAGTTGGAATAGAGATATCATTTAGTGTCTACATCCCCAATAATATCCCCAACAGGCCATGTGTTCAAGCAGTTGCTTTTCTTCTGTGTTTTTCCTCCCACAATTCCTTAATGACATTTTAAAAAATGCCTCTCATGTAAAGAGAATTGAGTTCTTTCTGGGAAAAATAAGTCAAAAAATTGTGGAGCATAGAGTAAAAAGAGCTTTGCCAATAGAGGGCAGAGAGTCAATGTGGTATTGTAGAGAGATTGCTGGACCTCAAATCAAGAAGACCTGAGTTTGAAAGTGGCTTTAGTATTTACTTGTTATGTGACCCTAGATAGTTTATTTAATTTGCCTCTGTGTGTGTGTGTGTGTGTGTGTGTGTGTGTGTGTGTATGTGTGTGTGTGCTTTAAAACGGTAAAATGTGGAGAGTTATAGATTTATTGCTTACCACAGAGGGCCCATTGCAAGGATCAGAGGAGATAATACATTCAAAGCACTTTGCAAACCTTAAAGGCCTGTATAAATGTCAGTTTTCCTACATTGTTATCCAGAATGTTAGCCCTAGAAAAGACAATTCTGTAGTCTCACAGCCGAGTATGGAGCTCCTCTCCCTGAGAAAAATATGGTCTGGAATTCCCGGTTAAGTTTGTCCTTTTTTACTAGATTCTCTTCCCATGACATTTTGGGAAGTTTAATTTCATCATACTAGTGTTAAATAGGTTGCAGAGGTATAAAAATTCTCTGTCTATGGCTCAAAAATAAAACATTAAATTAAATTTCAAAAACAAGTTGCTGTGACTAGGGCGGTCTCATGAGTACTCGAAGTAGGTAGCTGTTTATGCAATATGATTTGAGAGGCCTACTAGTGCCCCCAATCTCTCAAATGCCTACCATGCCCATTTTAGCTCATCCCCTCTGGATTTCTGGGATTTTTGTTCTTTTACAGTCATTTGTTAAAATGTAAATACTGCTGACGGGGATAATGCCATCCATTCAATCAAGCATTTATTAATGATGACTCTGTAGCAAAAAATTCCCTTGCCCTACTCTTCCAAATTCAGACAGATTACAACTGCTTTTCAGGGTTCTGGGGGTACCCTGAGGGACTTAGGGTATATTCTCCATCATGGTTTAAATCCCCACCAGCCTTGTCTCCCCAACCCACTATTAGATGCCAACGACTACCACCCCAATCTTACTTAAGCTCTTAAAATCAATTTATTTCCTGAGGAATATTTTCTTTAGAGGTATAGCAAGAACAAAGTGCAAATACTTTCCCCAATACAACAGCAAAATGCCTGAAGGGTCTACATACTCCTCTCTGCACTATTTTGGTCTCTGGGAAGAGTGTACTCACACTTATCTCAGTTCCAATGTAACATTAGTCCCACCAATTTATGTCTAGAAGAGGCACTAATGCTTCATCTCACCTACCAACCTGGCTGGATCCCCAAGGTCCCTCCTTGCTCCTCCAGCCATCCTTGCTTAGCTGATGGCTAATCATAGACTCTTGAATGAGGACACACAAGGGAATCATCTTGACCTTTAGGAACTCATAAAATCAAAGGCTCAAATCCCTTCACCCCAAAGGGAAAAGAATAAACATATAGCCCATGGACAGACCTGGTGGTTCAGCCTTGGTGGAGAGGGTCTGAGTCCTCTCATGTTACAGCATTGCCTTTCTTTGGACAGATGAACAAAGGAGACCAGCCACTTTGGCAGAACATAGCCAAAAAAAGTCATGGCAAAGCTAGTAAGTGAAATTTGAAGACACTCCCAATTCTAGGTACACAGCCATTTAAGGAAGCAGCCTCCTAATCATATGATTAGCAAATTAGAACCAGGTATAGAATGTCTCCAAAGTCTCCATAGTCTCTCCAAAGTTCATGATTCTCTTGGAAACAGGTTCCCTGGTATCTCCATGTGGAGAGTTTTGGAGCATGTGAAGAATGCCTCTGATGGAATACTAATTCACATATTTATTGTGTATATGTACACTTAGAAATACAGATATTGATATGAATATAGATAGATTTAGTTATCTGTCATCATACATATTTATACATATATGTATATACACAGAGAATATAATATAATAATTTCAATTCTTTTTTTTTAATCACATCTCTTTTTTCTTAGAATTAATACTGTGTGTTGGTTCCAAGTCAGAAGAATGATAAGGTATAGACAATGGGGCTTAAGTGATTTGCCCCGGGTCATACAGCTAGAAAATATCTCAGGTCAGATTTGAACCCAGGACCTTCTGTCTCCAGACCTGGCTCTTTATCCATTGAGCTACCTCACTGTCCCCATTTGAATTCTTACTGCTAGTGTTTTATTTCATTTTATTTTTTAAACCCTTACCTTCTGTCTTGGAGTCAATACACAGTATTGACTCCAAGGCAGAAGAGTGGTAAGGGCTAGGCAATGGTGGTCAAGTGACTTGCCCAAGGTCACACAGCTGGGAAGTGTCTGAGGCCAGATTTGAACCTGGCTCTCTAGGTTCCCATCTCTAGGCCTGGCTCTCAATCCACTGAGCTACCCAGCTCCCCCCTACTGCTAGTATTTTAATTAAATTTTTTTTTTTTTGTAACAGTGATAGAGCTTAGAGAATCACTTCCATTCAAAGGGCAGACATGAACAAAACAGTTGAGAGGGATATGATAGGAGAGGTGGGAGGACACCAAATGGAAACTTTGCCCACTTCCCCCTTTGGCTTGGAGCTGGCATTAGCTGAGACTAACTTCTGGTACACTGGGCTCATTCTGAGCATGCTGTGTACTGCGTCAGAAGGACTATGTGCATCTGAGTTATTTCTTTTCCTGTTTCTCAGTTCTTGCTGATCTGCTACCTGGATGGTTCACTCCTGGGCATTGCTTGGTCTTGGCTGGTTGGTTTCCTGAGTGGTAGGGAGGTTGGTTTTTGTCTTTGAGATTACAATTTAATGTTGGAAGGAACCCATCCGGCTCCAATTTCCCAGGCTTCTGCACAGGCAGTAACAAGGTTTTACATGAATCACCATTCCCTTTGGGGTCTGTGCTTCAGCAGAGAATGTGGGGGTGATTGGAACATGTTTGCCTTGCAAGCTGTCAAGCATATCATGTCATCAGATAGGATGCACCTTCCATGATGAAAAGTGAGTTTTACTTTGGGGATTAGGATGCACATAGGGTGTGCGGCCAACTGGTGTGCAAGTCTATTAGCTGTCCCCTGGGTAGAGACAAACCTGAGAATATTGCTCCTATTTTATCACACTGAGAGAAATGATTAGGCATAGGCAGGAGTGGTAGAGATGCCCTGAGGCAACCCCTCTACTCCATAGCATGGAGGTAAGAGAAAAGAGAGGGGGGAAGAAAGGAAGAGAGTAGTAAGTAATTAATTTACAACTGTCAGTGACACAAAATGAGAAATAGATGAACAGAATATAACTAAGATGCAGACATTAATAACACCGAGCACTTGCATAGGCTTCCATGAATGTCTACTCTGGTACTTCTTTATGGCAGAGAGCTCATAAATCTGGAGGATCATGGATCTAGAAGAGATCTTAGAGACCCATCTAGAGCAACTTCCCTCAGTTTCCAAATGAGGAGATCAAAAGTAATAAATGGGAATGAAAACTCACAATTTAAACTCAGGAAAATGGGAAAATCTTGAATGCCTCAACACAACAGAGAGATCACAGGTTCATAGTTCTAGAGCCAGAAGAAATCTTTGAGGCCATCCAGTCTATTTTAGTTTATTTTTTAAAATTTGTTTTATACATGAGGAAACTGAGGTCCAGGGAGAACATCCAGGTCATAGATGGAAAAATTCAGAATTTAAGCTCTACTGTATTTTGCCAGTTCCATTATGATCTTGGAATTATGCAGTGAACTCAAGTTAGCTGCAGTCAGTTTAGGCTCTGAGGACAGATCTGAGAATGGATCATCAGCCTGTCAGCCATCCAGGGGTCATATCAGATGAGTTTGGAAAGGCTCCTTACCAGAAATGCAGCTACTAGGGTGGTATTTTCAGCCACAGCAATTTCCAAAGATCTCTTTATTAAGGGGTTGCAGTCAGCATTCTGATAATCTAAGTGTCTTCCAATAGTTCTTTCCAAGGTTTTATATCTAAAAGTTTTGTTTTATATAGGCAATAATTATGTGTGATGGAGAAGACAAATAATATTACCATTTTAAAGATGAGAAATTGACTCATGGGGAAATTAAATGACCTGTTTGAGTTTACCTAGCTAATTAGTGACTGAATTCAGGTCTTTGGGCTCTTAGTTTAATCTGAAGCCACCAGGTGTCATAATGGATAGAGTGCTGGATTTCAATTTAGGAATACCTGAGTTCAATTCCTATTGCAGCCACTTATTGGCTGTGGGACTCTCAGCAAGTCATCTTTTTTGAGCCTTGGTTTCTTTGTTTGTAAAATGAGGATAACAGCACTTACTTCACAGGGTTGTCATGAGACTCAAATGAAATACCATATGGAAAACATTTTTCAAACTTTAAAGCACTATGTAAAAACACTAGCCATCTTCATCATCAGCATTCATTTCTCTAGTCCTTAGTGTTTCCAACATTTTCAAAATACATGCCAAGGTTTTGATTCCTGGGGGATCCCCTACAGAAGAAGATTTTTGTTGCTCAAGTTGACATCATGATTCCTATATTCATGTCTGTTAATTGACATATTCTGTTTATTAAAAGCATCATGAGTTTAGACCTGGAAGGGACCTCAGAGATCACTTTTTCAATCCCCCATATTTTACAGATTAAAAACCTGGCCCAGAGTCATATAAGTAATAAATGGCAAAGGTATAGAAATCATAACTAGTCTTTGCATGGTGCTTTAATATTAGCATTATTTTAAAAAAATTTAGTACAATTTTATTTTCAAGTCTGAATTATTTTCTTCTCACTCCTCACCCTAGCCCCCTCTGAAAAGCAAGAAAAATACAACTTATTATGAACATATATAGTCAAACAAAACCAATTGTCATTTTAGCCATAGCAAAAAAATTAATCCTACAATGCCCCACTGGGCTATGGGGTGGTTTGTTTTAAAAGCTAAGTTACTGGGCTTCAAGGATTTGTTTCTTGATGAAAGGTCCTTTGGCTAGACATTGTAATAAAAAGGAACTGTCAGATTCTGAATGCCTTTGCAGCAATAGAAATAGTCTTCAACATAACAGTGTATTCTGGTTGAGGTTCTCCCTTTTTCCTTCTTTTCCTCCCAGAACCCCAGACTGAGAACCAGGAGTTGCCCAACTGATCCAATTTTGGGACAACTAGCCTTTCCAGTGTGTCTCTTCCCTGAGAATATTCATAAAAATAGGACAGCTTTTTCACATAGCCTTTAGGAAGAAATTCCTCCTGATGGGAAATTTCAAAGGTGAGGTTTTGTTTCTTTAAGAATCAAATAATTTCCAGCATAGTTGATAAAAAGTTAGGTAAGATTTCTTGGTCAAGTTCATGTGCTTCATTAAACTTAGCACTCTTTCAGAGATCTATAAAAATATTAATAGTTAGCATTTATATAGTATTTTATATAGTCTGCAAAGCACTCTACAATTACCTCATACTCACAACAACCTTCAGAGGTAGATGCTGTTGTTATGCCCATTTTACAAATTAAGAAACTGAGGCAGAGAAAGGTAAAGTCAATTATTGAGGGTCACACTGCACATAAGCGTCTTAGGCCAGAACAAGTCTCTGGCTCCATCTAGGTCCTGTGTTCTATTGATTATACCATCTAGTCTGGAAAGGAGAATAAAGAGGAAATATTGAGGTGTGTAGCTAGGTGGCTGAGTGGATAGAAAGCCAGGCCTGAAGTCAGAAAGACTCATCTTTCTGGGTTCAAATATGGCCTCAGATATATATTAGCTATGTGACCCTAGGTAAGTCATTTAATCTCTATTTGCCTTGATCCATTGGAGAAGGGAATGGCAAACCCATTCTAGGAGCAGCTAGTTGATGCAGTGAATAGAGCATCAGACCTGGAGTAAGGAAGACCTGAGTTCAAATCTGGCCTCTGATGCTTACTAGCTCGATGACCTTGGGCAGAGATCATTTAATTTTGTTTGCCTCAGTTTCCTCATTTGTAAAATGATCTGGAGAAGAAAATGGCAAACCCCTCTGAGTATCTTTGCTACAAAAACTCCAAATGGGGTTAAGAAGAGTCAGATACAACTGAAACTACCAAACAGCAACAAGAAGAATAGCCCACTTATTTTCAGAGACCATCTGACATATTTTTCATTTCTCTGTACACTACCCCATTGATAATGTACCAGAAGGTAAGTAAAGCTGCCTGCCCTTGTTATCTTCTCCACTGTGAGTCTGCAGTCCCATCCAGCTGAAAATGCTCTCATCTTGTATTTGTTGTATACTAAGATATTGTGAGCTTATTTTTGTCTCCCCCCTTTTTTTTACTTTGTCAAGCATCTCTAATACACTGAGCTTTGCAAAGAGAACAACAAGTAGGTCTTTTGGAGGTGATCTGGTAAGCGCACATTTAATAACAAAATCTTGCTTTGAAAAAGATTTTTTTCACTTATTACAGACTTTGCCCATTAGAAATTTAAGAACCTCACAACATGCCAATCTGTTGAAAAGTCCATAAACACAATCACACATGTTAGGAGGCTGTATGGTACAGTGGAAAGAGTTTTCCTTTGGGAGTCAATGGATCTGGGTCCAAATCCTCTCTAGCTCTGTAACTTAGACCAAGTTATTAAAGCCCTTTAGGTCTGACTTTTCTCACCTATAAAATGAAGGCTTTAAACTAGATGATCTTGACATGCATTTTCAGTTTTAAATCTAGGATCTGTGATGTCATCAATATAGAACTCAGTAGAGGAGGGCTGATTACAATCCACGCATGCTTCTTATCCTGTGTTGTTCTTATCCATGTTCTCCCCTAAAACCTCATAGGGAATCAACCCAGTAAACAATATATAGAGTCTGCTCAGGACAAATTCCATGACATGTCTCTTCTCTTGTCAAAGAGGTCAATGTTTGCTAGCTGAAGTGGTATCTGAAATTTTCCCTAGAATCTTGTTGTTGGGTCTATTTTTATGCTAGTTACATTTATATAGGAAATAGAATATTTAATGTTGATGTCTTTTCCTTGTTCCCTTTCCCATTTTCTGGTGTCAATAGCCTATTTGAATAGGTCAGGTTGGAGTTGTTCTAATTGCCTGAAGTATCTCTTTCTCATATTTATCCTTTCTTTGAGCTCCATATTGATTTTAACCTTTGCTCTAATAAGTTAATGGCTTGTCTGCACAGAGCTAATTCAGAAATGGCTCTCACTATGCCTTCTGACACTCTTCTAGAAGAAAATATTCGTTATATGAAAGTGGGAGGCTTCTGAGCAGTCTGAAGCCTCTGACCTCTTTTGTTCCTTAACATTGACATATTTTCCAAAATATTTTTCTCCATCTTTGGAATGAAGTCAAAAGAACTTAGCATATATGTATGTGATACATAGAATTCTTTTATGAACTAAGCAAAATACTTTGCCTTAGTTTAGAAGATCTTGCTGAGTTTTTCATTTTTATTTTGCTTATTTTTAGAATTTTTCTACCTTTTCATCTCTATAACAGATATTGGCTTACAAACTGTAATAATGTCCCTGGTGGTCATTTTCTTCATGTTCATCTGAGTACTACAAAGCAATATGAGCTTTGTGGTACTCATATGAGTATCCCAACAAATGCTATTTCTTGGTACTTTAGGTACACAACTCCTTCGTCTACCTCTCCAAAGACTTCTTCTGAGCCATCTTTCTAGAACTTCCTTTTGTCACTAAACTGTAGCGAGAATGTCAATCGTGATTTGGCTTAATTTCTCCATGTAGGATATTGACTCCATAATTCTTATGCACTCTGTCCCCATTTATGCTATTCTGATATATCCCTAAAATCTTAAGCCAAACTGGGCTGAGGACTAATTTGTATTTTTGTTTGTTTGTTTGTCTGTTTTCTGAGTTGCCACAATCACAGATGTCACCTGGTGTCTGTCTTACAAATGATGTTTCTATTTGAATTTACTTTGACTAGTCCTTAGAGAGCAGAAACACCCTGACACTGGGAATCAATCAGTCAACAAATATTTATTTATTCCATACCAAGCATCGTGCCCAGGTGCTGGGGATATGAAGAAAGGGAAAACTGAATATCCTACTCAACCCCCCTCAAACATGATAGAATTCTTAAGATCTTGAACTCTATTGGCATAGCCTTTAAGATCCAAGGGTCCTTTCCATACCAAGATACAGCATTGGAACAGGATCAAAAGGCAGCAGGGTCTAATGGAAAGGATGTTGGATTTGACATCACGAGGGCAGAAGAGGATTTGAATCTTGTTTTTGACGCTTATGTATGACCTTGAGCAAATTATTTTAACCTTGTCGTGTCTCAAGACTCTTTATATGCAAAATGGGGATAAGAATACATGTAGTATTTACCCTTATGGAATTTGCGTGATGAGCAAATGAAAATATGTGTAAAGTACTTCACCAACTTTAAAGTGTGGACAAATATTTCAAAAAGTTGTTGTTGTTTTTTTTAAGTTGAGCAGAAACTAAGCAAACACATCTTTCGATGCCGTTGTTATTTACCACTTAATAAATCATTCAGCATAATTATGTTGATAAATTCCACTAGCCCTGCAAACTCTTCTTTCTTGATGCTGGAGAGGGCCGTCCCTGATAAATCAATCTGGGTAGTTCTGTGGGCTTCCCAGGCATGCTGATATCCTTTATGGGATCTGCTTGGTTCTTCGGCAGCACTCCCTTTAAGCAATATATCACGGAAGCCCTTCATCCTTCTTCCATATCGTTAGACCAACAGCTGGTTCTGATAATGTATTAATGTAATACATCATCAGAGCAGGGTGCTCTGCTCTTATATTACTCAAAAGCTAACGTTATAGAGTGGGGAGGGAAATAGGATCATAGATAATATAGAGTTGGATGTTGTATTTTTTTTTTTAACCAGAAACTTCAGGATCTATTTTTTTCCACTTGGCTGTTTCTGTTTTCATCTCCTTAAACCACTTCATTCCTCCTGACAAATAGTCTACATGCAATTTCTTTGTTTCATGGGCTGCCTTGGCTGCATACTGAGTGAGGACTGGCCTTCTTCTGGAAGGGGGCTGTTTCTGGTAGTCTTCAATCTGTGCCAAATGAACAGTTCAGGGAATGTTAGAATTCGAAGTGATCATAGAGATTCTCTAGTTGAGCCTATTCATTTCGTGAAGAGACGATGGAATGGAGTGGACAGAGCTGAATTTGGGAGTCAGAAAGTCTTGGGTTTGAATATGAATCATGATACTAAGTCTCCATGTGATGAGAAGGGTGTTCCTTCATCTCCATCATTTTCTTATCTATAAAATACAAAGAATAATACCTATATTACCCACCCAAAAGGGTTGAGCTAAAGCAGTGATTCCCATAGTGGGTGCTACCACCCCCTGGTGGGTGCTGCAGTGATCAAGGAAGGCCATGATGGCCACACTTTTTTTGTATTACATTCTATTCTGAGTTCAATAAATAGTTTCATAATTTCCAGCGGACCCTAAGTAATATTTTTTTCTGGAAAAGGGGCGGCAGGCCAAAAAAGTCTGGGAACCACTGATCTAAAGGTCAAATGAGACCATTTTTGCAAAGTGTTTTGCAAACTTGCTCCTTATATGTTAGTTTATAGATCATAGAATTATTTGAGTTTAAGGCCAACCTCTAAAATTTGCTGGCTATGTGACTTTGGTCAAGTCACTTAATCTCTCAGAGTTCTAGGAAGCTATGAGGTTTTGAATAGGAGAGCAGTTGCCTTTTTGACTGACAGAAAGTGTTTTCTCATTAAGAATTCTCTACCCTGGGGTAGCTAGACTATTCTGTGGATAAAGTGGCAGGCCTGGAGTGGGGGGTCCTAGGTTTAAGTGTGGCCTCAGACACTTCGAAGAGGGGTGATGCTTAACCCTTACTGGGTATCTGCCTTAGAATCATTAGTAATGAGTCTAAGACATAAGGTAAAGGTTTAAAAAATAGAATCACAGATTGGATACAATATGAATGTCTGTACATATATATTCATAAAATATATAGTTTTGTGGAAAAGGAAATTGAGGGACAAAGAGGTAAAATAATTTATTTGTTTATTACATTAAAGTTCTTAGATATCTCTCTCCTTTCCCTCCCAGCACTAGAGCAGGTATAACTGGACAAAAAACGTTAGTCCTTATCCTTAAACTCTAAGTGCTCTGGGACAATTTTCTAAAGCTCTAAGGTATAAAAATAGGTTCTTTAGATGAGGGATTTTTTTAATGAGGATTTCCTGACATCAACAAAATCCCAGGGTTAGTCTCTCCTTCTTCCCCCACGCCCAAATAAATTAGAGACCACTTTTAGATTTCCAAAGTATATTATTTTTTTTAATTTAATTTGTGAGTTTGGAGATTATTTTACAGAGCAGGAAACAGAAGCTAGTAGTCATGAGTACATGACTTTCACTAAGAGAGGCAGTAATAGAACCCAGGTCCTTCCCCCTCAGTCTTGCTTTCCTTCCTCCTGGCTCCATGCAGAAAATGCTTGCAGCATTTCTGCTTCCCATGCTTCGGTTTCCTAAAGAGAATTCCAGCAACAAATGGGTCTGCCTAGCTGTGGAGGAAGCTTGTAACCTAAAAGCAGAATCCATTTTGGGGCCTTCTTGGTCACTGGCAGCCAGGCCCAGCCCGTCGCCAATGCTAGAGAACCCAATCCCTTGCCCTTGGTGGTTAATGTGAAAACATATTGCTCTGTGATCTCTGGTAATTCTCCTCTAGGGAAATGTGTGCAGGGAGGATTAGTTTGAAATGGAGACACGTCTACCTGGCCTCGCTTGCCAAGTCACTGGAGAGAGAGCATGACAGTGCTCTGTTTCCATGGTGACCAGGTGATTGGTAAGCTCACCTTTGCCACTGGAAAGGGCCTGGGGCTTCTGGGAGCAGTAGCAGTCTTGCTGCTTACTGTGAACAAGAACCTCAGGTGAGGAAGAGAGAATAAGTTGCTTATTTAAAAACCAGCTCAGGTGCCCTTCCCCGAGCTATAGGGAAGAGTTAGAAGGAAAAAAAAAACCTTCCATCACTAGAGATGGAAAGGTCCTGCTGAGGGCTCCATCTCCTGATGAAAGCAAGTTTCTGATTATAAAATAGTTTGTTTGTTTCTTGAGGGGGTGAGTCTCCCACCAGGCGGATGGGTAAGGACCTAATCTCCATCCTACCCCTCTGCTGTCCCATTATAACACGGTAGCCTTGCTGGCTTATTTCTCTTCTGGAAACTCAAAAACCATTGTTTCTGCAGGGACTCCTTTCCCTCCTTCTGCACAAAGATGGGGAAGCTGGCTGAATTCTGTAATCTCAGTCGACAGAAGCAAATCTATTTATTTAACTTGGGAAATAAAGGTCAAGTGTTTAAAGTGCTTAAACTTCTGCTGGTGCTGTTAGCATCTCTCTTGGTTAGCTGAATGCCATCTCTAAATCAAATTTTCCCCTTCGATGGTAGTACCTGACCAGGTCACAGCATAGCAATGAGCATATTTGGAAAACCACCAAGTTATTAAGGCATCCTAAGCCACCCAGATCTCCATACCCAAGGGGGATGAGTGGAATCAGTTGAAAATGGATTTAGATCAGCAAGAGTGGGTCCCCTCCAGGGTTGGGGGGCATTGAGTGGGTGCTAAAGTGGAAAATAAATTCTGGCATCCCTAAGCTCTTTGGTTGTGTTTACAGTAAGAATGTAAGGAGGAGTTCTAAACTAGCAGTCCAAATGCCACTAACTTGTTATGTAACCTTGGGAAAATCATTTAACCTTCCCTGAGCCTTAGTTTCCTCATTTGTCTAGTTGGACAAGATGTAATGGAAAGAGCACTGCATTTACATCTGGGTTTAAATCTCAGCTCTGGCCCTGATTATTCATGTGACTTTAGGTCAGTTAATTAACCTTATTGGACCTCAGTTTTCTCCTCTGCAAAATTAAGGAGTTAGACTGGATGATTTCTAGTTCTAAATCCTATGACTCCCTTTTCAATTCATCTGGCTCTTGAAGTCTAGGAAAGTTGAGCAAATTATACATGGTAGGAACTGAGTGAGTGTTGAATTAGTTGAATTTAAATGAAATAATATGACCTTAAAACAATTCAAAAACATGATAGCTAACATCCCACCTCTAAAATGGAGTATAATATCAAGCTTACAAATGGTGACCATCTTCCTCATCCATTCTATCCCAACTTCTCCCGTCCCTCATATATAAGAATGGAGAGTGAGGAGGAGCCTTGTATATATTATTTAATCCAACCCCCTCACTTTACAGATGAGGAAACTGAGCAACAGAGAGATGAAAAGTTTTGTTTGGTTTGAAGCCAAATTGCAACGGATTGAGAGATGAGTGAGAGGGGAGGAAGTGGAGAATGAGTGAAAGCAAAGACAATAGCTAAACAAGTTGCGGCATATAATTATGATGGAATACTACAGTGCTGTAAGAAATGAAGAACAGGTTAATTTAGGAAAAAACATGGAAAGACCTACATGAAATGATGAAAGAGTGAAACAAACAGAACCAAGAGAACATTATATATAGCAATAGAAACATTGTTTGAAGAAGGGCTTGTGCATGATCACCTCCAGAAAAAGAACTGATAGAAATAGGTAAAATATGGTTTTATAATTTAATATAAACACATTATTTATTTATTTATGCAAATATTTATATAAATATATACATAAATATTATAGATATGTATTATTTATATAAAATTAAATTTAAGCTTTTAAGTAAAATTTTTTCAAAATTAAATATATAATTTAATATAAATAATATAATTTAAAAATCTTTTTGTCAAATGATGCTTCCTGGGTGTGTGTGGGGGGGAAGGAAGAGGTTAACTGGGTATTTAAGTAAAAAATAATACTTTTTTAAAAAGTTATAAAAAAGACTATTACTCCACCAGTTGGCAGTGATAGTGTGACATTTTTTGTCTTATAGTCACTGAGGTATGATCCACCAGAGTAGTATCTAGGTGACTTGTTTCAGTGGAGCAAAATATAGCATATGTTGCTGTGCTCCTCTAACTGGATCATGGTTTTGCCAGGACAATTTTAGGCCTAAATGAGCATGACCAAGTGTCAGGGTACCACGTAGCAACCAATCAATAAGCATCTTTTAAGTATCTACACTGAGGCAGGCATTATGCCAAATGCTATTATCCTTGCATAAAGGTGAAGAAACGAATGTTATTTTATTTTTTCCCCCAGGGGACCATTGACTGAGAACACCAGTAGCATCCAAGTCTACCTTCCATACAGCCTAATATTCTATCACAAATGGGCATTTAGAATGGGAGGCCAAAAGTCCAATTCTATTGTCTTTCCCCCGTGCCCAAACTTTGGTTTTAGGCACCTTTTCTTTCCTCATCTTGGGCCTAATTAGATTGAAATAGGTTGGAATAACCACTGTGCTCTCCAAGTAGAGAAGAAAATGGTTAGAAAACCAAATCTGCTTCTAAGCAGCTATCTAACTGGACCAGCAGCTCAGATTGCACAAGTGATAAAGCCCTTCCTGCTCCCTAAAGAATCAGCAAAAATCTGACACTCACCTCCATTCTTTATCTTTCCAATCAGCTCCGTGCTGTCACCGCCCCTGCCAAGCCCAGGCACACACTCACCCATCATGAGCCAGCGAGTCCTTTCTAAACCTAGAGTGGCAGCACAGGGGGATTACTAATGTTAGAGCTCTCTGAAAGCACAGCCCCATTGTGTGTGTAGCTGAATTGGGTAATTAGGGAAGTGTGGCCCTTCAGTCATTTTAAAAGCTTAGTGGGTGGAAGGAAAAAAAAAAACCCACCTCAATATACTTTGACAGCTCTTGTACATCCAATTAGATGAGCTGCCTCTCCATCAAAAAGTAAAAATCAGATTTTGCAGCTGAAAAACTGCTTTTCTATTTTTCAAATGGCTATGTGATACAAAAAGAATCAACAAAGGTGAATGTGAGCGGGATGATTCAGTCGATGACAAGAGCTGGAGTCTTGGGAAAGATAGAGTAGAGAGTGGAAGAAGCATTGGCTTTAGAGTCACAAGAATCGATTTAAATCCTGCTTTAGACGTTTACCAGGTATGTGGCCCTCACAAAGTCACTTCACCTCTCTGGGATCCAGTTTCCTCATCTCTGAAATGAGTGGATTGGATAAAGATAGTCTCTAGAGTTTCTTTCAGATCTAAATCCACAGTCTCATGATCCAATGTCTATACATCCCAGTCCAGAAGAAGAGGAAAAGGGTAGATTGGCAGGGAAATGGAAGGAAATGAGTGAAGGCGGTGAAGGGGAAGAAGGAGAAACTCAGCCCTTTCCATCTCTTTGAGCAAAGGAAATAAGGAGTAGCCTCAGACTGCTCAGATCAGACAGTCAGTTCTAGGATGGATCGGACCACAGATTTCCTTACTGCTTCTTCCTGCCATTCTGGTAGCAGGACATGAGATCTTTGGAAGAGCGTAAGCCTTAATTCAGTTTAATGCATATAGAATAATCTTTGCTGTAAGAAATGAAGAAACAGAAAAATTTCTGAGACATGGAAAGATTTGTATGAACTGATGCAGAGTGAAGTAAGGAGAACCCCTAAATATTTGTGAGCTCCATGAGGGCAGAGTCTGTCTCTTTCCTCTTTTTGTTCCCCAGTGCCTGGTGCAGAGTAGGGATTTAAATAAATCAGTGGTTCCCAAACTTTTTTGGCCTACTGCCCCCTTTCCAGAAAAAATATTACTTAGCCCCCTAGAAATTAATTTTTTAAATTTTAATAGCAATTAATAGGAAAGATAAATGCACCTATGGCCATCACCACTTTCCCTGGATCGCTGCAGCACCCAGGGGGCGGTAGCGCCCACTTTGGGAATCACTGAAATAAATGTTTTTTTTGATTGGCTGACAAAACCAGGAGAATAAGATAATTAATAATGAAAAGTGAAGAATTTTGGAAAATATATGAACTTATGAAAAATGATATGAATAGAATCAAGAGAATAATGTATACAAAAACAATGCTATAAAGTAAAAAAAAAAATAAAAGCTGTAAGAACTATGATCAATGCAATGATTTCAGAGGATTGTAGATTGATTGATTAAAGATCATTGATGAGTTCCTGAGAGAGAGCTGATTTAGGATTTTAGGATCCAGATTGTAGATGTGCATTTGTGTGTATGTGTTTATAGCATACAAATATATAAATATGTGTGTATATACATTTATACATACATGTGTGTGTCTTTGGTACAGGCTATATCCTGTGCCTGTGCCTTTTGAAATTCTTTGTTTTTTTTCAAGGTTTAGCTCAGGCACCATAGTTACATGAGGCTTTGTCTGTTCAAGACTATGACAGGGGCTAAAGGAGCACTAGTTTGGGAGTCAGTGGACTTGGGTTCAAATCCTGCCTTAGGAATTTATTATCTATGTGGAATGTACACACACACACACACACACACACACACACATATATATACATATACACACACATTGGATTTAGGATCAATATTATATATATATATATATATGGGATTTATAGATATAAGATATATATGGTCCTGAATTACATATATAATACACAAATATATACATATATATGATAAACATAATGCATCTATATAGGGTATATCTATTTAGAGTCCAGAACTACATACACAACACATACATGTACATATTGTGTATATAATTAGACCCTAAATATCTTATATAGAGGAGGTAGGTGGCAGGTGGCTCAGGGGATAGAGTACTGGTCCTGGAGTCAGGAATACTCATGTCCCTGAGTTCAAATCTGGCCTGAGTCACTTAACTTGCTGTGTGGCTTTGGACAAGCTACTCTACCCTGTTTATCTCAGTTTTTTCATCTGTACAGTGAGCTGAAGAAAGAAATGGCAAACCATCCCAGTATGCTTGCCAAGAAAACCCCAGAAGGTGTCATGAAGAATCAGATATGTTTGAAAAACAATTAAATAAGTATCTTTATATATACATAGCCTATATGTGTGTGACTGCATATATACACATATATGTACATGTATACATATATATGTGCATCTACAAACATATGCCTATACCACTGTGTTCTTCAGAGCAAAGGAAAAAATGATTAAAAATCAAATACATATGTATTTAACATAACTATTGAGGGTATTTATTTTTCTTGACAAGGCATATTTGTTATAGGAAATTATTTTTCTTTTTCTTTTCTTTTTTCTTTTTAGCCACCTGGGGCAGGGGTGGTAGAGGAATGAAAATGGATTTATGCTAATTTTTAAAAATATTTTTGAAAAATAGATTTTTGAGGAGCTAAGAATTTGAAATGTTGCACCCGCTTTCAGATGTTGATGTACCATTAGTTTTCCTTAATTTTTTACTTTGTTACAAGAGGTCCTTCACTGGGTAAAACAATTTGGAATTATTTGTAATATGACAACAATACACAAGAAAAATTCCTTTCAATAAGCATTTATTAAGTACTCACTAAGTCTCATTCATTGTGCTAGGCACTAGGGAAAGAAGAAGAAAAAAAATGAAATAATTCCTGTCCTCAAGGGATTTATACTCTGAGGGAAGCAATATAAACCCACAGAGATAAATAAATATAAGTTAAGAACAAAGCAAATACAAGTAATATGAGGGTAAAGAAGGAATGCCAGAAACCAAAGGGATCACTCAGGGCTTCATTGCACTAATGGTGCCTGAGCTAATCCTCCAAAGAACCACGGAATTTCAAAAAGCAGAGACAAGGAGCCTTCTAGACATGGTGGGACGGTATATACAAAGGTGTGGAGGAAGTGAAAAATAACTGATTTATGGATATGATTTCTCCATAGTTTGTTATGAGCTATCCCTAGATTATTTTCAATCAGAATTACTCAATTGAGTGTGATTACATAAGGGATTTCTTAGTATGCCATTATTCATAAGTAGTCAATCAAGTTTGGTCATATAAAGATAATAATCCGTATTATACTCACATCTGGTGAAAGGGATTCTTTCTTCTATCAGACTTTTTAGGCCGTAAGAAGCAAGCTTAATATTGTATATGATGAGTGAGGAGTATACTTGCTTAACTTCAAGCATGTCCTAACTAGAGGACCTCTTCCTAGTGGCATGATGAGTAATGGCCAACATGAGGAAAGGGATCATTCGGACCTCTGCCCTCTGACATTTTCCCCTCACCCAGTTTTTTTTTGGGGGGGATAAACATTCCATTTCCCATCTTATGACCTGTTAGTGATGAGTATATATCCTGCCCATCCTGCCAGGGGAGATGACCCTTACTTTGGCCTTCTTGTGATCACCCATGGAAAGTCCCCTAGCTATTTTAGGATCCCCATAATCCTTTCTCATTTCCATTGATTGTCCAGCATTGAGTGGGATCCTGCTCACTGGAAGACTGGCCAACTTCTGCCCATTGCTTCAAGACCACCAATGTGATCATGGGGACACCAATGAGAATTCACGTTTTGTGATGCACTATCTGGACTGTCTAGATCTGAAGGTCTATACAGCTGTATTGGGGAGCAAAGGGCATCTCAGATGATGATGAAGGTCTGAAGGCCCATTTATTAAGGGGCACCTTTAATAAATAGTTATTGGCTTGGAGCTCTGCCTCACTTGTTTCATTGAAGATTGGACAAATTTCTGGCATTTCAAAGAAGATTGAGCATAGTCTATGGGAACTATAAGTAGGTCTGAGACTCTCCTGCTTATCACAATGGTAGCAGAAAGAGAGATCCAATAGCGCATGTACTATGTCTTCTAGCCTCAAAGACATTTCTCTCCTGTATTCATTACACATATCGCCTTGCTCCCCTCAATAATCTTACAGAAAGAAGTTCAACTGGCTCTTCAAGCCAAGAACTGTAATTATGTCCCTAGGTAATCTCTCTTTCAAGTTCTACAGTGGGTTCACCTGGTTCCTCTCTTGCCTCCAGCTCCCACAGTGTTCCATCCTCCTTCAATATAGACATGACCATATATAGAAGTAATCACATTATCTAGGATTCTGTTTCCAGTGTAGAAACAATTCTTATGTTCCAGTTGGCTGAAGATAAGGCTTTCACCATGAAAAGATGATGGATAAATACACAGACATGAAAGTATTGAGATCTGTACCCTAGCTCCCTAGATTGTCTGGAAGGAAAGAAGCTCCATTCATCCAAACCAGGAATAAGTAATAACAAACACATAGCTAAGGAATGGCCTCAATCTGTCATTTTGCTTGTTTTGTAAATAAAGGGCAACTAGTATTTTCCTTTTTTTACATTTATTGATATATTCTATCTTTATATTACTTCTATTTCCCAGTTTGCTTTTCCGCTTTCAATCAATCAATCAACATTTATTAAGTGCCTACTATGCATCAGGCAGTTAGGTGGCTCAGGGGACAAAGAGCTGGGCCTGGAGTGAGGAAGATCTGAATTCAAATCTGGCCTCAGAAATTTACTATATGTATGACCAGGAAAAATCACTTAACTTCTGTTTGCCTTAATCCACAGGAGAAGAAAATGGCAAACCATTCCACTATCTTTTGCCAAGAAATCCTCCAGACAGTATTCGGTGTACATGAAGAGTTAGACACAACTGAATGAAGAACAAATGTACAGGTTCTATTCTAAGTCAGAGAGCCATGACTCAAAACAAAGAATTTTTAAAAAGAGAGAGAAAATGTAGTTCAGAAAAACTAAACAAAATATCATTACAACCCTACAGTACATATAGTTTTTTT
Source organism: Gracilinanus agilis (assembly GCF_016433145.1). Classification (NCBI taxonomy): domain Eukaryota; kingdom Metazoa; phylum Chordata; class Mammalia; order Didelphimorphia; family Didelphidae; genus Gracilinanus; species Gracilinanus agilis. The sequence goes on from NC_058130.1 coordinate 171,720,836, forward strand.
GTATCCATAGTCTTTCACTTCTGCAAAAAAGGGGGAAGGTACAAAGTGGTAACTCTTCTTTGAAGTCAGACTTGGTCATTATATATACATAGCATTCAATTTAGTCTTCATTCTTTCCTTTTACATTGTTGTATTTATTGTGCATTATTTCCGTTTTTCTGCTTACCTTCCTTTTGGGGGCATTTTGTTTTGTTTATTTATTTAGAGACCAACTTCCCTTACCTTTCCCAGACTGGAAATTTAAAGCCTACTCTACAGGCCTGACTCTACTACACTTTGGCATGGGAGATTTGACCCACTCTGTTTCTGCCCTGACCTGCTTCATTGCTCTTTGAACAGCCTGATTGGCCTCCCACTCTCAGGGGCTCCTCATTTGAGTGCTAGATTTAGTGGAGACACTCTGGTGACTTAATCAAGAACTAAGAACTTCAGAGCTCAGGAGATCCAGCAATCTCAGCCTCTCCAGTATCAGGGACTACTGTTGGCACTAGGCTCCGTTTCTGCTTACTTTATTTTGCATCAGTTTATATATCTCCCTGTGTTTCTCTGTGTTCCTTATAGTCATCATTTCTTACAACACAGCAATACTCCATTACATTCACATAACCCTTATTTGTTTATCTGCTCCCAAGTCGATTGGGCATCTACTTGGTTTCCAGTTCTTTGCTTCTACCAGAAGAGGAGCAATTAGTATTGAAATACATGTAATCAGTTGACACTTAAATTGACTTTAAAAAGAAAATTTATACATTTTAGTTCACTGCAAATTCAAATGGAATTCAGGCTCCATTTCAAACATATGGCTTATTTAGGACCAATATTGAGAAATATACTGCAGCTAAATCCAATTTTAGAAAGATGCAAATGTAATATAATATGGAATATCTGTTCATCATTTAACTCCTTGGCAAGTTTTTTTCTTCACTAATATCCATAATAAAGTATATGCAAATGCATTTAATTGAACATAATTAAAATAATGAGAGTTAAAAGAATGTGATATTCAGAATAAATGAAATACGGACTTGGGCATAGGCATTATACTAATTCAAAATGATTACTTTATGATTACATTATTACGTTCTCTAATAATTCAGGTTTCAACATAATTTTGTTTACTCTTTTTCAGACAGATGTTTTATATGAAAGTGAAGGAGATTTAGAGTCAGTGGACCTAATCTAGATCTTTGCCCTGACACTTATTAGTACTTCTGATGCCTATCCTTCCTCACCTCCTATGTGCTTAAGTTTTTTGTCCCATATTTTGCTGAAATTCCTTTTTCTAAGGTTACCAAGGTCTCTTAATCGCTAAACATGGCTTTTTCTCATTTTCCTTGAACTATTCATAGCTCTTTTTAGGGTTGACTATCCCCCTTCTCCTAGATTCTCTCTCCTTCCTTGACTTCTTTGGCATTGACTTCTCTTGGTTCTTCTCCTCCACATCTGACACTCTTTTCCACACTCCTTTGCTCCCATCTCCAGCTCCTTAATTTGGAGTGTCCTTTAGGGTGTTCTGGGTTCTCATCTCACATTTCATTTTCTCTAGTGGTGATCTCATCAGTTTAATTGACATCCCTGTGCATATGACCTTTAAATCAATGTAGCCATCCTTAATCTTTCTCTCTTGAATTCCATCCCAGTATCACCAAATGCCTACTGGATGACTCTTTCATCTCATCCCCTAATTGTCCTTTGTTCAAATGTCCTTGTTTCTCTAAAAGGCATTCTCAGTCACCTAGGTTCTTCCTTGACTCTTCCCTCTCCATCACACGACATATTCCACATTCCATCAGTTGCCAATTCTTGTTCCACTCCCCTGGTAGCATCTCCGTCATTTCTTTCTCTCTATTCACTTGGCCAGCATCCTTATACAGAACCTCATCAACTTTTATTTAGACTATTGTGATAGCCACCTAATCGGTCATCCTATTACCAATATTTCTCCTACCCAGTCTTTCTTTCACATAACTGACTAAATGTTCCTCAAAAATGCACATTGGTATGGGGGGTGGTGGTGAAAGGGGGAGAAGGGAAAAGTAAAAACATGAATCATTTAACCATGGAAAATTAAAAAAAAATAAAATGTTTAAGTTTAAAATAAATAAATAAATGAATGATGTTCCTCAAGTTCAGGCCCAACTGTGTGACTCTTCTGCCCAAGAGTCCTCAAGAGCTGTATTTTACCTCTTCTATTTACCTCTTCTATAACTTATAAACCCTTCTCCTTGGTGCTTAAGGCCCTTCTCAGTCTATCTCCATCTACCTTTAGCAACATACTTCACAATACTTACTTGCACTCACTCTCCATTTCAGTCAATCTAGTCTACTCGCTATCTGTAGAATATGGCATTCCATTTCCTATCTTTTCTTTGCAAGGCTATCCTCCACATGTCTGGAATGCACACCTTCCTCATCTGCACCTCTTAGAACCTTTAATTTTCTTTAAAAACTTAACTCATGTCTCATCTCCTTCCCCCCAACTCTTCTGGTTCTCTCAATTTCTAGTACCCTCCCACCCTGGAAAAATCTTTATATTTTATGCATGTGTACATACACATATGTGTTTGTGAATACACACACATGGTATATGTGCTTATGTTTACATACACCTACATACATGTACACACATAAATAAANTATATATATATTTACACTCTATCTCCACCCCCTAAGGTGGAATATATATTCCTACAGGCCAAGGTCCACTTTGGTATGCATAATGTCCACATGGTCTCTGTCACATATCAGATGCTAAATAAATGCTTCTTGATAGATTAACTTCTCTCAGCAGCCATGATATTGTGACAAGAACATCTGACTCAGATTTAGGATTCTTGTCTTGATTTGAGAACAAACTGGTGAAATGAGCTTAAGCAAGTTACTCACCTTCTCTGACTCTTGGAGCACTTATCAGTAAAAAGAAGGAGCAGAATTAAGATAATCTCTAAATTCACTTCCAGCGCCAATGTTCTTTGATACAATGACATTGTTTAATGTAGAATAATTTAACTACCCTGGAATAGTTCAAGTATGATCCTGCAGAAGGATGAGATGGATGGACTCATTACAACCTTAGAGGAAGAGTGAAGACATCTGAAAATGTCCTTTTTCTGATAGTGACTCACTATATGACCATATATATAGATTCTTACTAGTTGTGTGAAACTAGGCAAGTCACCTTAACCTCTGTTTGCCTTAATCTACTGGAGAAGGGAATGGCAAGCCATTATAGTATCTTTGCCTCTTACTGGGCAGTAAGTGACTTACCTTGGATTATCTGTGACTCCTCACACTCACTCACTCCTTTCATCCAATCCATTGACAAATCTTGTCATTTCAACCTACAGACCATCTCTTTTGTGTATGCTCCCCTTCTCTCCACTCACAGCCGCAGTTCTAGTTCTGACCCTTATCATCTTAGGTCTGAACTATTAGAGTTAACTTCCTAACTGGTCTCTCTACCTCAAATCTCTCATTTCCAAACTCCTTTCAGTTAACAAAGTGAATTTCTTAAAGTAGGGATCTGATCATGTCACTCCTTTCCCCACCACAATTCATGCTTAATACACTTGTGGTGCTCTTTTACTTCTAAGATCAGATAAGGAATTCCTTTATCTGTCATTTAAAGTCCTTCTGAAACTGTCTCTTTCCTACCTCTTATGTCCATTTACACTTTATTCCCCTTTCATTTTACCATCCACCTCCATAAGCCTATTTTTGGTTCCTTGAATATAATACTCCATTCACTCTTTCTTTGCAATGGCTAGCAACTATGCCTGGAATGCTTCTTGATTCCACATTTCTCTACTTTCAAGACTCAGCTTAAGCCTCTTCCTTATTAGAGACCTTTCTTTTCCCCCAGATGCTATTGGATTTCCCTGAAAAATTACTTTTCATCCCCTCTCTATATGTTTCGTATTTCCCTCATTATTCTTATCTTGCAGTTAAATAGCTCAATAGATAGAACACTAAGAGTTAGGAAGACCTGAGTTCAACTCCAGTCTCAGACACTTATTACCAGTGTGACCCAAGGCAAGTCACTTAATCTCTGTTCGCCTTAATTCATTGGAGAAGGAAATTGAGAACTACTCCAGTATCCTTGCCAGAAAAAACACCCAGACAGTATTGGAATGCTGTGATCCCTGAGGTTGTGAAGAGTTGGCCATAATTGGACCACTCAACAGCAACAACAACCCTTTCTAGAATATAATCTCCTTCATGGCAGGGACTGTTTTTGCTTTTCTTTGTATCTCTAGTGTTTGGTACAGTGTCTGACAGATATTAAGTCTTAACAGAAGTTTCTTGACTGATTGGCTGATTGCTCTGCTGCTGTTTTTGCTAACCCTTCCCGATGGCAAAGGATTGTCTTGAGGATGAATGAATGTGCAGTGTGGCAAAATGTTCTGAGATCCTTGAGATGACAGCACTCCTGGAGGGAGGGAAATGACACTCCTGCTGCATTCTCCAGTGATTAAAAAACATCTGGGGTATTATATTCAGTTCTGGCTGCCATGTTTAGGAGGGATATTGACAGGCTGAAGTCTACCCAGAGAAGGGTAACTAGGTTGATGAAAGAACTTAAAATTATGCTCTATGAGAAGCATTTTGAATGTGAAAATGAATGAATGAATTAAAAAGCATTTATTTATAGCTAACTATGTACAAAGCACAAGGGATTATATATATTACGCACACAAATATATATATGTATATATGACATATGTATATGTGTATAGAAATACTTACACACATAGACATACACAGACCACAGATACACACATATGTGGATAAATAGATAGATAGGTAGGTAGATAGATATAAAACAAAACCCCTTAGTCTTAAGAAGCACATCTTTTAGTGAGAGGAGGAAACACAAAAAGAATGTAATAATTGACCATCAGATGGAACAGTTCAGGACTCTACAGGGTGAATCCACGAAGCAGATAATAATATGGTATTTGAGGAGGATAAGGAGTGGCCACAATTCTAGACCTAATTTTTGTTACCAGTGAGGAGGTATTGGTACCAGAATAGAACTGATGGAAACCTTGAGAAATCAGCTTCTCAAATTTTAGGTCCTTGAGTCATTGTAAAATCTTAGACTCTATTATTAAGAGACAGCTTATGAGTGTTTTAAAGCAGGAAAGATCTTTAGTGAAAGGAGAGAAACAGTTTTCAAAATAACGTTAAAATGTGTTTCAAATCACTAATAGTAAGATAAATTCAAAATGAAGCAACTCTGAAGTTTCACCTTATACCACACAAATTGACAAAAGTGACAAAATATAGGAACGATCAATGTTAGAGTGGCCTGTGGGAAAGGGGGTACACTGATACAATACTTTGGGGCTGGGAAAGTGATACAGCTGTTCTGCACAAGCAGGAAAAATGACTCAACTGTCTATACCTTTTAATTCAATCATTCCTATCTTAGGGCATCATAGTCAAATCAAAGACAGAAACAAAGGTCTAACATGTAAAAATATCTATAGCAGCTCTCTGTGGTAGCAAAAAATCATCAGGAAAGTAGATTCTGATCAAATGGGGAATGTATGGGGAAAATTATGGAATGTGAATATAATTGAATATCACTGTGTCATAAGAGATAATAAATGTAAAAATTTAGAGAAGCACTATGTTTTGAATGAAAACACTCAAAAAGCATTTAAGTGCCTACTATGTGCCTCTAATGGCATATATTATGTTAAGCATGAGGTTTAAAAATATAAAAGTTAGATAGTTTCATATCTAAAGAAGCTTATAGTCTCATGGAATATACAACACATATTAAGGGATGGTCAGATCAGGATATTTTGGAATGGATAATCATGAGGATTATGAGTGGAATCATGGTTATTGATTTCCTTGGTAGAATTTATTTGATTACTATTCCCAGACCAAGAACAAAAGAAGGGAGTAAATTCTAGACTTGGGAGAAGTCTTGTCATGAGTCGCAGAGGTTGGAGATGGGACATCAGGAATAGAGAATAGTTAGTAGGTCGTTTTAGTTGGAATGCAGAGTTAAAAGCCTTTCAGAGCTAGGCCCCATTCTCCCTTTCCACTTCATTACATACTATTCCTCCTTATTTCCCTACAATCTATCTAAACTGGTTTTCATCCAGTTTCTCATGTGACATTCCATTTTCAGGCCCTATAACTTTGCCCTCACTGTCTCCATGCCTAGGATGCATTCCTTCATCACCTCTTCTTAGAACCCTTAGTTTCTTTCAAGGTTCAGCTCAATTGCCAATTTAAAGGCTTTCCTGATTCCCCTCACCCAAATGCTAATGCCTTTCCCCCAAAATTATCTTTATCTATTTTGTAACAACCTTCATATGTATATGTTATTTCCCCTGGCTAGACTATAAGCTGCTTGAGAGTAAGCAGGTTGTTCCTTTTTTGTCTCTATTCTCAATGCCTTGGTTACTGTTGGACACAAGAGGGGGCACTTAATTAATGCTTTTTTGATCAATTGATTGACTAAGAGTAGTTTGAAATAAGGCTAGAAAAAAGCAGCTAGAGCCAGACTGTTAAGGAATTTCAATGCCAACATGAGAATTTGTATTTTATCCTAAAGACAGTAGGGAGTTACTGGAGTTTCTTGAGCAGAAGAGTGACATGGTCAGACCTAAGCTTTAGAAATATAATTTGTACACTTCTGTGGATGATGGATCAGAGAGGGTAAAAATATAAGACGTTCATCAAGAATAGGTCATGCCAGACTAACCTCATTTCCTTTTCCTGATAGTTAATAGACTCATAGAGCATTAGAATGACATAGACATAGTGCATCAGGTTTGGAACAAGGCATTTGACAAAGTTTCTCATGATATCTTTGTGGAAAAGATGGAGAGATCTAGGCCAGATGAGATAAATCAGATAGATTCTGAATTTGTCGAATTACTGGATCCTAAGACTAGTGATTAATGGATCAATGTCAACATGGAAACAGGCTTCCAGTGGAAGGTTCCAGGCATATATCCTTGGCCTTTGTTCAACTCAACATTTTTATCAGGGACTTAGAAGGCCAGAATGCATGCTTATCAGATCTGTAGATAATGTTAGACTGAGAGGAATAACTAACACTTTGGATGACAGAGTTAATATCTGAAAAGACCCCAACAGGCTATATGACAGTGGACCAAAGCTAATAAGATAAAATTTCACAGGACTAAAGGTAAAAGTCTGTACTTGAATATAAAAAAAATATCAGCTTCATAAATACAAGATGGAAGAAACATGGTTAGATGACACTTTGGAAAGTAAAGCTTTAGGTTGTGAATATACTACACACTCAAGGAGTCAATAGTATGACATGGTCACCTAAAAAGCTAATAGTTTGGGGGGGTTTGAGGATGAGAAAGACAGGGCCAAGACCCATTATCCCAATTTCTATTCATGAAGATCAGTAACTTGTCTATTACTAAAGTTTTAGAGAGCTGCCAGGAGGACATTCAGGTTAGGCGACTTACCCTTGGTCAAAGATATAGTATGCATCAAATGTGTCAGTCATGATTGAACCTTGGTTTTGACTTTGGGGAAAACCTTCTATTGACTAGCTAGTGGATAGTATAATCTCATACTCAACATATCGTGGAACTGTATTAATGAAGTCATGGCATCCCAAAAAGGGAGGTGATCATCCTGCTCCCTTTGTCCTCCACAGACTGTAACTGTTTTGTTCAATTCTGGAACTTATATTTTAGGGAAGGCATTGAGACTGGATCATATGCAAAGAGGGTGATTTGAATGGCTTAAAAGCTAAAAATTATGTCATTTGACATGTGTTTGAAAGCCTAGGGTTATTGGCAGAGTTAGGTGGCTCACTGGATTGACAGCCAGGCCTAAAGATGAGAGGTCTTGAGTTCATATTTGGCTTCAGGCATTTCCTATCTGTGTGACCCTGGGCAAGTCACTTAACCCCTGTTGCCTAGCCCTTGCCACACTTCTGTCTTGGAACCAACACTTAGTGCCAGAAGGGAAGAAAGACAGGAAAAGCAAGAGAGACAGAGACAGAGAGAGACAGAGAGAGGGAGAGAGAGAGAGAGAAAGAGGCAAAGAAAGTGAGAGAGAGACAGAGACACAGACAGACACAGATAGAGACAAAGAGAGAGACAGAAAGAGGGAGACAGACAGAGACAAAGAGACAGAGACAGAAAGAGGGAGAGAGAGATAGAGAGAGAGGAGAGAAAGAGAAGAAAAGAGAGAGAGAGTGAGAGAGAGAGAGAGAGAGTTGAATAAGTCTAGGAAACATCAACCAAATTCCACACTATCCATAGTATTCCATACTCACAGTTCCAAGCCCCACAAAAGATGGGAATTGACTTCTTCCTTTTAAAGGAATGTAAAATCAAATGAGAGGAAGTGACTTGCCAATAAACAAAGAATAAATCTTCATGAATTTAACTTTCACAGAAATTGGAATTTGTGGTCTTTGGGAATGGAATTAAGCTGATTGTTATTTTGCACACCGTGTTAGAATTATAACCAGAGGCCAACTTTTTCCATTTCTCTACTTAAGACAACAAATGGATCTTGATTCTGAGAAGGCTTATTAGAATTCAAACATGGTGAAAACCAAAAGCAGCCTTTCTTAGGCTGGTGCTTTTCCCTCACCAGTTGCAAATACTTCTTGTCTATACATTAAAGCAGGATCCTGAGGAAATCCCTTGTTAGTCATTTCCAGGGTTTGTTGGCCAGTTGCACTTTCTGAAAAAAATTAGAAGCAATGCAAAGACATCTCTTTGGATAATATTCTATAATTCAGATGGCACTCAAGATTGGCTTCCCACTCCCCAAATAGAATAAAAATCAGTAAAGATTTATTCTGCCTATATATAGGTTTATTGACTGCTTCTGCTGGGGCCTGATGAGAAACTCCACTAGGCTACAGTAGACACAGCACAAAGTATGTGGGTACTGAAAAGCATGAGTCTATGCTTAGAAAACACATTTGGGAAAGATGAAAATTCTGGCTTTGCACCTGCTGATCCTCCCTTCCTCACTTAGCAGCACTCCCAGACCTGAGCATGCTGTCCTTTCTAAATTGAAATGGATACAGTGAGCACTGTGCCCACAATGTTGAACCACTGACCTTCTGTCTTGCTCATCTCCTTCTCCTTCTCCACTTACCCATGATGAATAAGCATAGGTATGTGGTGACAGATACCTCAAAGTGAATGTTACTCTACTGGGCTGTTAGCCATATAAATCCATCAATTTCTCTTTCTCTTTGCATTTTGTAAGTGAAAACCACAAGAAAGAAAGTGCCTGGATGTCTGAAAAATGCACACTCACACACACACACACACACACACACACACACACACAAGTATTTGCCTTCTAACAGTAAGCAAAGAGATGTCTGAAGACTTTTCTGTTCAGTGATGTTTTCTTGTAAGAGCCAGACTGTTCATTCAAATGTTGCCCATTATTCTATTTGACTTTACTGATGTTCTCAGGTTGATACGTTCAAGATTAATGAGGCATTAGTTCTCAATCAAGGGGCCATAATCAAGGATGCCCATTTAGCTCCAGTGAATTGTGTAGTTGCGATAATTAATATCATTTGACCTTTGTATTTTGGGATGGGGTGATATATCGCTGTATTTTCCTGGGCAATGTCATAAAATTGATAGCTTAAATATTGCTGCTAGGATGGACCAGCAGTTCGTTTAAGTTAAATGCTATGCTGGTAATTATTATATGATAAGTAAGTCTTAGCAGATGATGTGTATTAATTCTTGTGCAGTGATGCAGGAACCAGGGTGGCAAATTCAAATACCTGACTTGATTGCAGTGGGAAGGCACTAATTTCTGGAACTTCTTGTTGTTCATTCATTTCAGTCATGTCTGATCCTTTGTGACCCCTCTTGGAGTTTTCTTAGGAAAGATACTGGAGTAAAATTTGCCATTTCCTTCTCCAGCTTATTTTACAGATAAGGAAACTGAGGCAAATAGGGATAAATGACTTGTCCAGGATCATAAAACTAATAAGTATTTGAGAGTGAAAGGAGCAGAGCCAGAAGAACATTGTACACAGAGACCAATACACTGTGGCAAAATAGAATGTAATGGACTTCTGTACTAGCAGTAATGCAATGACCCAGGACAATTCTGAGGGATTTATGGAAAAGAACGCTACCCACATACAGAGGAAGAACTTCAGGAGTGGAAACAGAAGAAAAATAACTGCTTGAACACATGGGTTGAGGCAGACATGATTGGGGATGTAGACTCGAAACTACCACACCAATGTAACTAACAACAATATGGAAATAAGTCTTGATCAATGACATATGTTAAAACCAGTGGAAATACACATCAGCCTTGGTGGGGGGAGAGGGGGAGCTCTGGGGGGTGAAGGGGAAAGTAAGAGCATGAATTATGTAACCATGTTAACTTTTCAAAAACATAAATATTAATAAATGTTTAAAAAAATAAACTATTCTTAACCCTAAAAAAAACCTAATAAGTATTTGAGACTAGACTTGAACTCAAAAGATGAGTTTTTCCTAGGTTCAAATCTGGCCTCAGACACTTCCTAGCTGTGTGGCCCTGGATAAGCCACTTAACCCCCATTCCCTAGCCCTTACCATTCCTCTCCCTTGGAACCAATACTTAGTATTGATTCTAAGACATAAGTAAGGATTTTTTTTTAAAAAAGATGCATCTTCCAGGGCCAGTATTCTATCCACTGCAACACCTAAGTTCTTCTGCAGCTTAAAGCCTTTGATAACCCTGCCCTTTTCTTACCTTTCTGGTATTCTTATATGTCACTCCTCTCCATGTATCCATCAATCCAGCTATACTGTCCTACATGTTATTCCTCCCAGGAAATTCATCTCCAAACTCCACTATAGTTCTCCTAACTGTTCTTTTTTTTTAATTTGAAAAATTGTATTTAATTAAATAATTTAGAATATTTTTCCATGGCTACACAATTCATATTCTTTCCCTCCCCTCCTCTCACCCCACTCCCGTGGCCAATGAGCAATTCCACTGGGTTTTACATGTATCATTGATCAAGATCTATTTCTATATTATTGATATTTGTACTAGGGTGATCGCTTAGAGTCTACATCCCCAATCGTATCCCCATTGACCCATGAGATCAATCAGTTCTTTTTCTTTTGTGTTTCTACTCCCATAGTTCTTTCTCTGGATGTGGGTAGCATTCTTTCTCAGAAGTCTCTCAGAATTGTCCTGGATCATTGCATTGCTACTAGTAGAGAAGTCCATTACATTTGACTGTGCCACAGTGTATAATCCTCTCTGTGTATAAGGTTCTCCTGGTTCTGCTTCTTTCAGTCTGTATCAGTTCCTGGAGGTCGTTCCAGTTCACATGGAATTCCTCCAGTTCATTATTCCTTTGAGCACAATAGTATGCCACCACTAGCAGATACTACAATTTGTTCAGCCATTCTCCAATCAAAGGGCATCCCCTCATTTTCCAATTTTTTGCCATCACAAAGAGCGCGGTTATGTCTTAACTGTTCTTAATGCTTGGAATGCTCTCCCACTTCACCTCAAGCTTGTAGCTTTCCTGACTTACTTCACCCTCAGCTCAAATCTCATCTTCCAAAAGAGACTTTTCCCACTTCTTCCCTCTTCCAGTGCCTCTCTGTCTGTGGTCATTTACTCTGAATATGTTTTATATGTACAGAGCTTCTTGCATGTGGTTTCTCCCTTTAGAACATGAGCTCCTTGAGGGCAGAATCTTTCTCTCTATCCCTAGGACTTAGCAAGTTCCTGAACCAAAATAACTGCTTAATTACCTGGGCTAACTACACTAGAAATTGGAACCCTAGGAGAGAATTCTTAAGAAAGAGAATATAGAGTTCTTGCTGAGCATAGTTCTCATGTCTACACTAGTATTTAGGTGGCACTATTGGAACTATTTTCATTTGCTACATCCATGAGATAGTACAAAGAGTACAAAGTGGCTCGCTCAGTCTTATAAACTTGTAAAGATGGCAGGCTTCCTATCTCTTGCACCCAATTTGCCCTTTATGTTTCTGGCTTAAGGTATTTAGCAGGAAAAGGAAGACTTTCCCCACCTTTGGCACAACTCAGAACCTGTTCTGGATCCTATGGTTTTCTTGAGAAAGTACCTTGATAAGTCTAGAAGTAGAATTTTTGCCTCTCACCATTTTTATGTGGTTGCCATTTTGAATAGAATAAACAACCATTTATGGATGTGATTCTTGAAAAGACACTGGTAGACTCCAAGGTCTCTCCTTCCTTAATGCCATAGGATACTTCTGGTTTGTCTCCATACTTGAAATTACTGATATCAGAAACTTCACTGTGATTTAACAATCTACATTGAAGTACAAATGTTTTACTTATGAGTAAAAGATCAACTCACCAATTCAAACTAAACAGTTAGTGTGGACTAATTTACAATATTAGCAGAAGAGAAGGTTTTGAGGAAATCAACTTAAGATAGGCGAGTTTTTATTTTTTTCTTGTGAAAGTTTCCTAGTCTGAGTTCTATGAGAGTCAAAGAAAATCTTATCTATCATGAAGGCTATAAGACTAGATAATTCAAAAGGACTTCATTGATTCATGAATCAAAAAGATTCAAAAAGTCAGACTAAAATAAAAAGATTTCTTAATGTGCTAAGGAAGACTACTTCAACTGGCAACAACTTTGGGTTCTAAGAATATAGATGGTTGCTTTTGTTTGTTTTATTTTGTCATTAATAGTTTCTTAAATTCACTTGGACACTAGGTGGTATTGATAGAGTACTAGTACTTGCAGTCAGGATGACTCTTCTTCCTGAGTTCAAATTTGGCCTCAGATACTTATTAGCTGTGTGACTCTGGGTAAGTCACTTAACCCTGTTTCCCTCAGTTCTTTTGTAAAATGATCTGGAAAGGGAAATGGCAAACTACTCCAGAAACTTTACCAAGAAAACTCCAAATTGGTGAGGAAGAGTTGAAGACAACTGAAGTGACTGAACAATATCCACTTAGAGTATATAGCCAATCAGGAAGCTTTTCTGGGAGAAAGAAAATGGGTGGAGGAATGGATGTGAAAATCTTAGAAACATAGGAGTTGATAAAGACAAAATGGGATATTCCTGAGAGAGAAAGTGAATTCCTCTGTTGTTAGTAATCTTTGTTATGAGCAGTAAGGAGAATAAAGAATAGCCAAAGGCTCTCTTATTAGCAATCTCTAAAGCTCTGTTTATTTGCCCTCAGAATTCAAGTTGGCCATAATTCTGAGGCTTATTTATTAGAAGAGATATTTCTCCTATTACTCATGTTCTTTCTCCTCCATACTTTTGATGGCAGAAATAAGGAAGGGGGAAGGTGCTCTCCCTAGGGAAAACAGATTTTGGCATTGCCAAAGTAGGGAGGATATAGGTAACTGATAAGGGTATTGGATACCATAGTAAATATTCCTAAAGGGCCTGGATTGTAGTAAGAGCTTAATAAATATTTGTTGATATGTTGACTAAAAGAAAGCAAAAAAGAATGGGGCAAAATGGCAATCTTTTCTACTTGATAGTTTTGCCTAAGTTCTGTACAAAAAGATCAGTATTAAAAATACTTAGTCATAAATTGAGATGGGCAGATACTCATTGATAAAATTGATAGAAAGTAAGAAATAAACAAATAAATGTTGAGAAAAATAGTTTCTACATCACTAAAATGGAATATTACCACCTATAGTAGCTATCTCAAAGGATTATTGTAAAAATCAACTGAGAATCAAACATATAAAGTGCTTTGCAAAACTTAAAACACTATACAAATTTCAACTTTTATTATAAGTAATAGTAATGATAATATTAATTGATCAATAAGAAAAATATATTTAGGTATAAAGACAGATACATAAATCAGTAGTTAAGAGATATACAACATAAAGGCTAATGGATTAGCACACAGAGAAAAACATAGAAACAAAAATACATAGACTAACAGAAAGATAATAGGTAGAGTTAACACTTAGACAAATGATGGCCAAAAAGAAAATATGAATAGATAAATGGGCAAAGACACAAAGAGATGTGTATAAAAATTGCTATATAGATCAACTAAGTGGTGCAGTGATTAGAGTACCATGACTGGAGTCAAGAAGATCTGAGTTGAGACATCAAGTATGTGACCCTGGGCAAGTCACTTATTCCTGTTTGCCTCAGTGTCCTCATCTGTCAAATAATCTGGAGAAGGAAATGGTAAATTGCTTCAGTATCTTTGCTAAGAAAACCTCAAAGGATCATGAAGAGTTGGACATGACTGAAAACAACTGAACAACAATATAAATCAATGTGCAGATATTCAGAATTAGACAAACGTAGTTTTAGAAAGACAGCTAACTCACGGCTATTTAAGATGAAAGAAAAAACTCACATGAAAGCTTAGAATGAATTTGACACTCTGATACTTGATTTGGTATAAACTGGGAAAAATCAGAAAATTAGAAAAAAAATTAGGACTGGAGAATGATCCAACATGGGCTAGCAACAGAGTTTCTATCCTTATTTAAATAAAGCAAAGGAAGAACAGTGACTATAATGAAGTCAGCATCTCAGAGGACCTTGAAATCATTGCCAAGAAGTTTTCTTCTTATCCTGGGTTTGAGGGTCTTTGCAAAATGGAAAGTAGACCAGGAAGAAGCTTTTGGCAACCCTGGCATTAAAAAAGCTTTCTTTAGCTGAAAAGGACAATAGAGTGAACCAGGTAAATTACTTGAGGAAAGACTTCAGTTTTCTTTCATTCTAAACTACATTTGGCACTGGAGAACATAGATGAGGGGGGTTCAGATTCTTAATTCTGTTCTCCTTTCTGCTATGTGAAAGTTGGGCCCCATAATGTTTGTGACCTTGAAAAAGTCACTTAGACTCTCTGAGACTCAATTTTCTTATCTGTAATATAGAAGGGTTGGCCTAGAAGATCTTGAAGATCACTTCCAACTATGAGCCTAAATCATTTGATCTTTATTGCTATTATTGTTTAATTGTGTCTGATTCTTCATGACCTCATTTGGGGTTTTCTTGGCAAAGGTACTGGGGTGGTTTGCCATTTCCTTTTCCTGTTCATTTTACAGATGAGGAAATTGAGGCAAACACGGTGAAGTGACTTGTCCAGAATCACACAACTAAGTATCTGAGGCTAGATTAGAACTTGGAAAGATAAATCTTTCCGACTCTGACCCAGCGGTCTCTCTACTGAGCCACTTAATCTTGGTGTGTGGCAAAGGAAAGCGTCCTTGGATTTGGGCTTATAGGACCAAAGATTCAATCCTGACTGCCTGATAATCAGTGGAAAAGAAGATACTCAGGAGAGAATCAGGAAGAGACTTCTGGGATCACATATTCCAATCTTCTTAAATTTCCAAATGATGAAACTGAGATAGCAGAGGCTAAATAACTTGTTCGTGATCACACAGTAAATATCCTTACTTTCTTCTTTTGTAACTCTAAATCTATCTCATTCAATTATGAGATACTTTCATTTTAAACTTCAATTTTAGAGTCCTGTATTTGTGGTAAATGCTATGCTTCCAAAAGGAAGTAATAGAATTTTGCAGATATTTAGATGAAACAGGTGATGTTAATATGGAAGATAAGGTGATACGCATTCGAATTTTCCTGATATATTTTTTATGAGCTGTGTGACCCTGGGCAAGTCAGCTAACCTTTGCTTCAGTTTCTTGATTCATAAAAAGAGGATAATCATAGCACCTACTTCTCAGTTAAGATAAAATGAGATGACATTTAGGAAGTATTTTGCAAACTTTAATCACTATATAAATATTGTTATTAATTATTGATCCTAAGGATCTCAATTGCTTCACAAAACATCACAGAATCTTTAGATTAAATAGGAACTTTAGAATTGAGTCCTTTCTCCAGCATATATATATATATAAATCATGCCAAGAAAATTTCTATGCCATTTTGGAAATATGAAGAGAAGAATCTTCTTATCTCTTTCTAGCATACTCTAAAGGAAGACTTACTGTCATATAGTCCTTCTATATTTCTCACCAGCCAAAGTCACTCTTTTATTTTAAATCCTTACCTTCCCCCTTGGAATCAATACTGTATATTTGTTCTAAGGCAGAAGAGTAGTAAGGCCTAGTCAATGTGAATTAAGTAACTTGCCCAAGGTCACACTGCCAAAAGTGTCTGAGGTCAGATTTGAACCTAATACCTCTGATCTCTAAGTCTGGCTCTCAATCCACTGAGCCACCTAGTTGTACCCCAAAGTAACTTTTGAAGTAGCTTTAGTCCCATTTATCAAAAACAAAACAAAACAAAAAAAAACAGCATGGTATAGTAGACACATTTTTTGAGTTGGAGTAAAAAAGAAACTCAGTTTAAATCCTACCTTGGATACTTAATAGTTGTATATTCCTCCAAAAATCATTTAATGAAATGCTTTGGGTTTCTTGTACTTGACGTTTAAAGTTCTTCACAATTTGATTCCAGCTTTTCCAGGCTTAGTTCACATTACTGCTGTTAAATTCATTATAACACTACTCATACACTTTATATTTTAGTCAAATAGCTACTTTCGATTGCACACACAAGACACCCCATCTCCCATCTCCATGCTCTTATATAAGCTGCCATCACAACCATCTCATTCTTGGAATCTTTTCCTTCCCTTCCTCTACCTCTTGGAATCTCTTTTATTATTCAGTTATTTTAAAATGTCTAACTCTTTCAGTGTCAGGCTCTTTATGACTCCATTTGAGATTTTCTTGGCAAAGATACTGGAATGGTTTGCCATTTCCTTCTCCAGCTCATTTTATAGATGAGGAAACTAAGGCAGACACAGATAAGTTGGAATCTCTATCTGTCTTCAAGTCTCAATCAGATGTTACTTCCTCCATGAGGTGTCTTTTTTGCCCCCACATCCTTTGGTCCTTTCTCACCATCAGAAATTATTTAACTTTTACTTTACATTTATTTTTGTATTTACTTATCTATAGTCTCTTTCCTCTCCACTGCCCTGAAGGCAGAGACAGTTTCATTTTTTTCGTACCCCTTCTTCCTAGATTGGGACCTGGTACTAATTGCTTAAATACATGTTGAATAAATAAATGAATTGAAAAGAGAAAATGTGAAAACTTTTATTTCAATGCCACAACCTCTCAGGAGTGCATTATTACCTCCGTAGTATGATGAAAGCTAAAGTAAGACTTTTGCAGAATATTTACAATATCTAAACATTTGTTGTCCCACCAAAAACCATATTGGGATTATGTGTATGCTCAGGCTTAGTTCTACTTCTAGCCTCAAGCTGGTAGTGGGGGCTCTCCAGATATCTCATATTGAACTTATCTAAGAGTCTATTAATCTCTTTAACTTCTTTATTATTCGTGTTTTGGTTAGATTTATCTAGCTCTGAGAGGGGAAAATTAAAATTCCACACTATTACTATTTTATTTATTTCCATCTTTAAATCAATTAGTTTTTCTTTTAAAAATCTGGATGCTATTACTTGGTGCACACAAGTTCAATAATAATAATGCTTAAATATCCATAGCATGCCCCTCACCAACTTAATGTAGTTACCTTATTTATCCCTTTTAATTATATCCATTTTAACTCCAATTCTGTCAGAGATCATGACTGCTATTCCTGCCTTCTCTGATGCAGCTGAGGCATAATATACTCTGCTCCAGTCCCTCATTTTTACTCTGTATATGTCTTTTATTTTCAGTGTATTTCTTATAACACATTGTCAATACTTGGTTTTTGATCCATTATTTTATTTATTTTCTTCCTATGGGTGAATTAATTCCATTCACATGCGAAATCAGTTACTACTAGCTATACATTTCCATCCACTCCATGCCTCCTATTTTCTCCCTCTTTTCTTTCTGCTGTATTTCCTCAGATGTCCAATTTCCTTTGACTACTACCTCCCCAGTTTGCACCTCTTCCCCCAAAATTCTCCCTTATCCTCTCACCTTGCTCTCCTAGTTCCTAATTGGTCCACCTTTCCAAAGGTCTCTCCTTGCCTCTTCCCCCTTACCTTTTAATCCTTATTCTCTCCACCTTTCTAAAAAATAAGCCCTCCTACTTTTTCTATACAAGTTCGATTGTAAAAATTCTTCCTCTATTTTGTCCTGTGTACTCTTATCCCCTCACCTTGGCCTCCCACTTCTTGATAATATACTTCCCTCTAGGTTTCCCTCCTTTTTCTTATCTCCTTATCCTCCCTTTTCTTAACCTACCTTTCCTTCTTTTAATCCCTCAGTCACCCATGAGGACTCCCCATCTTTCCCTTATTTCATCCATTTTCCCTCCTATTTTTCTGTACATTTAGAAAGCTTTACCTTTCTAATTATGTATGTTGTTCTTTCTTTAGTTCTTTCTTCATCCCAGGTCTGATCAGAAGAGGATTCTAGTACTACCACCCTCTGAATCCCTCTTCCTCTTGTCTATGGCAGTTCCTCCACTCATTCCTCCTTCATATGAGATAGCTGTTCCATCTCATCTCCTGGTGGTCTACTCAACTACCATTTTAGGACATTTCATTTCATTCACCTTGATCCCAAGTCTTCTGTCCATATAAACCCTTTCAAAATACCCAGGCAACAATTACCATTCCCAGGAGCCATAGATGACATTTTTCCATATAGGAATCAAACATTACCTTTGTATGTTTCATATAGTTCAAATTTTATATTGAATTCTGGGTTTCTCCCAGGAATAACCAGAACTCCTTTACTTCATTAAATATCAAATTTTTACCTTTTGTGATTATATCCACTTTTACTGGATATGTAATTTGGTTTTAAGCTCAGTTCTTTTGCTTTATAAAATATTGTGTTCCATGCTTTGTGTTCTTTTAATGTTGTAGCTGCTACATCTTGTGTTATTCTGACTTTAGCACCACAGTATTTATATTAGGGTTTTTTCCTTGTTGTTGGGAGCTGTGGAACTTGGTAATAATGTTCCCGTGCATTTTCATCTTTTGTACTCTTTGAAGTGATGCTTTGTGGATTCTTTCAATGTCTATTTTATCCTCTGATTCTAGAATTTCTGGGAAGTTTTCCTTGATGATTTCTTAGAATATGACATCTAAGCTCTTTTTCTGATTTTAATTTTCTGAGAGTCCAGTTATTCTTATATTGTCTCTCCTTGATCTATTTTCCAGGTCAGTTGTTTTTGTGATAAGATTTTCATATTCTCTTCTATTATTTCATTCTTTTGATTTTGTTTTACTATTTCATGTTGTCTTAGGAAATCATTAGCTTCAAATTGTCCTATTCTAGTTCTAAAAAATTATTTTCTTGGGAGTTTCTGGACCTCTTTTTTCCATTTGGGTCATCTTTATTTCATACTTTTCTTGATTTTCTTGCATTGATCTTATTTTTTCCCAATAATTTTTCTTCAACCTCTCTTATTTGCTTTTTAAGGCATTTAAAAAACTTTTCCAATAGCTCTTTTTTGAGTTTGTGGCCATTTAGTATATTTCTTTGATGTTTTTGAAGTAAGTACTTTTACTTTTCTCTCCTCTGAGTTTGAGCTGAAGTCTTCTCTGTCCCCATAATAGTTATCTATAATGGCATTCTTTCTCCTTTTCTTGCTCATTAAAAAAAGTTTTAGCAGCCAGGCCAAGAGACTTAATTATTGAATTTTTGTTTGAGTTCTAAGGTTCTTAGGATGTTGGGGTATGATACCTCAGGTTTCAAGATCTTTTTGTATATTTTTTCCCTGAGTACTATTTAATCATGGTGGTTTTCATAGTACAGAATCTGATGCAATCCCTGGTCCACCCCTCAAACCCTAGTCTGTGATTGATCTTACAAGCAGAACTCTCAGGCAGTTCTAACATTGTAGCTGCACTCACATAGTCTACCTCCCCCTGTGGCAGCAATGAGAGACTCCATTCTCCTTGAAATGACAATAACTGACAGGACCCTAGACCCTCAGCAACCAAATTTACCAGTGCATGCTCCTTCCTCACTCCTCTACAGACTTGGATAGAGTCCAGTCCTTATTCCTAGGACCTTCAAAGTCCCTCATTTTTTAACAGGAAGACTTGAATTTCTGCCCTTAGTGCCTGGTACCTATAGACTCTGTGGTATCTACTCCTTCAATCCCCAGCTATAGTAAAGTGAGGGGTTGGGGGTGGGGTCTCCAAAGCCAAGGCCCTTGCTAATATGGCTGTCCCCAGGGCCTTCTCTTGCCAATTCCAGTGGTATCTTCTAGGAGTGAAAGCTTTGGAGTTTAGCAAACACAGTAAGGCTGTTGGTCCTGCCCCCAGGGGCTGCCTTGTTGATTCCACTCCATTTGCTCTGTCCATGCCTTCAGGTCCTATGGTAATGGGACTGAAGCCAGGGAAGTCAGAAACCTTCCTCCCTAGTTGACCCTGGCTATCTAGTTTCACTCCTAACTCCTATATGTTTTTGCCACTTTTAGTATTGATTCTGTGGAGTTATTTTGGGTTGTTTGTGGGAGGTACCAGGAGGATGAAAAAGCTTCATAATCTACTCTGCAATTTTCTCACAGTACAATGTCTAGTTCCATTGTATTTTTCCTTGGAATACAATACTATTCCATCCCATCCCAAACAATTCATGCTGTGTATTGTGGTAAGACCTAAGGATATAAATTCGAAAAGGAATGATGATCTCTGTCCTAAAAGAGCTTACAATCTAATAGGAGAAGACAAAGCACAGAGGAAAGCTAAACTACAATAGGGGAAATGTACTAGGCATGGGGACTTGGTGATGGTAGAATGAAATCCAAAGAATGCAGCTGGAGGGAAATGAAGTTTAGGTTTTAAATGCATTTGGGCATAGAAGAGTGACAAACATCTCATGCTGCGGAGGGAAAGAACCTAATGTCTTCCTAGTTCTGGCCTAATGTCTTTCTGGCTAAGAACCATTATTAGTTTGCTATTAGACAAAGATGTGCCTTCATTTTCTTTGATGAGATTTGATCAGGTTAATTCTGATACTATTATAGAATAATATAGATATAATACTAACATAGAATAATACTATTCTAGCGATTCATACTCTCAAGACTGGAGGCTTCTATTTTTGTCATTTCTCTCTTTTCATACCTGAATTCACCTATGTCTAAGAACTTGAATAAGGGATATAAGTTGCCTGGGGTTTGCAGGCTTCTATCCTATGCACATGCCCCATCCTTGAAGAATTTTAAGTATATTGTTTGTTCTTCTATGACACTAGCAGAGTTTTCTATCCTTCTTCCAAGGATGTGTTTTAAACATATGAATGACTGAAGCTTTTGTACATGAATCTGTTTAGCTTTTTCAGATGGTATTAGATTTATAGCCTCTCTGAGAACAAAGGAAGCTTATTTTCCCTTCTGCTGCTATTATCAAATAGCCCCAATTCATGCAATGGCTATTTAAATGGTGCCTGGCTAGACAGGTCCACACCTTGGTATATTGATACTTAGGCATAAGATTGTTCTAATAACCTTTATTGACTTAGGTGAAACTCAGAGTACTTTTTATTGGCAGGTGTTATAAATCATTTTTCTGACATTTGAATGTCCTTTTTCAAAAATGTATTAGCCCTTACAGTAGATGAGGTGATATACCTAAATCTTAGTCAAGCATGCAGTTCCCTTTAGATGAACATACTGTATGCATAGTCTTGTTTTAAATTAAAACCAGATGGAAGAAAATACCCATACAACTATGCTTTGGTTTTTCTTGCTTTATGAGTTGTAGAAGGGCTATAATTTTTAATCAAGAAATGGAATAATGGGATTGTGACTATTTACTGCAGACTGGGAAATAAGAGAGAGCAAAATGGAAATATTTAATTTATAATAATTTTAAGTATCATAAGGGCAAATATTTGTAGATGTATTTGCCACAACATAAGTCACTTAATCTAAGGAGTAAATAAATTCTCCTGTTTCAAACCCTTCTGTTCATCACCTCCACCAAATGTGTTTATTTATGGCCATGTGAATTCCTCTGGACCTCAGTTGCCTTTCTGTTTGGTCTAGTGATTTCCAGGGTTCCTTCTAGCCCCACAGTCTATGTCTGGCATTATAAATCAGCAGCACCTTAAAATTTCTGGTGTAGAACAATCTCATTTCTTTTTTTAAGATATTTTATTTTTCTCACTTACATGTGAAATCAATTCTCAACATATTTTCAGAAATCATAAGATCCAAATTGCTTCCCCTCCCGCTATTCCTTCCCTCCTTTCAGAGATGGTAAGCAGTTTGATCTTAGTTTTACATGTATTATCATGCAAAACATACTTCCATACTGGTCAATGAATAATTTCTAGTAATTCTTCTTCTTTGATAGTGTTTCATAGACTCACCTGAATGTCCTTTCCTCCCTCCCTCTTTCCTTCCTTTTTTTTCCCTTCTTCCCTATAGTTCTCTCTTCCTCTTTTTTCTCCTTCCACATTTATTAGCTATCTACTATGAATACAGTGTTGTCCTAGGTGCTGGTTATACAAATAAAAGTGATGAAATAATTCCTACCCTCAAGGAACTTACATTCTATTGGAAGGGAAATGTATATACTACAAGAATACAGATAAGTAAGTACAAAATATGTACAAAGTAAATACTAATTTTGGTGGGTTAGCAGAGAGCATTAACTCTTAGAGGAAAGGCCTCATGAAGGTAGCTCTGAGTTGTTCTTTCTCTGTGAGACTTCCCAAAAGTGGAAAATTATTTGCAAAATTGTTATGTTTGTTGCTTCACAGGATAACAGTAAGAAAGGTACTCTCTAAATGTTGGATCACAAAGATGAATCAAACCAGGAAGGAATAGTGAAATCAAATAGATTAATGAGCTATTCACTGAATATTTCTCAAGCTGATTTCCCTTTCTTGGATCAGTATGTAACATTTACTGAAATTCATGGAATACTTTTTGAACTTTCAGTAAATAAAAGGGAAATAAAAATCCACACTATGATAGTAATGACTTCTCATTCCAACCTTTCAATTACAGAATGGCTTCTGATGCAAACTCAGGTTCCAAACCCATTCAAATATCATTGGTCTCAAGAGTTGAGGTTTTGTCCTGATTGGGGATGAGGGAGGAGGTATTCTGACCTTAAAAGGATGAATAATCATTAAGAGGTGGGAATATGGGTCAAATCTAGGAGTTTTTTGGAGCCAGGTCAGCAGGAATGTGAGAGTCAATTGTTAAGTTTTCATTATGAGCATTTTCATCTCAAGAATTGGCAAAAGGTAAACATATGGGCTTGATTTAATTTTTTATATATCAAAAATGATGTGGGAGTGGAATAATGGCAGACCCAAGATGGCAAGAGTAGAAGCAGAGAAGCTCAAAGTCACCATGAGAATCCTCTCCAACCAATCTTAAAATAATGCTACAAAATGAATACAGGAGTGAAAGAGCCAACAAGTAGGCAGAGTGAAAAATCTTTCAAGAAGAGTAAAACCTAAAATATAGGCAGAGAATATCTGTGGTACTGGGGTGAGAGGGGAACACAGAGATCAGGAGGCTAGGTAAGAAGTGACAAGAAAACTTCCACCCTACATCTACTGTTTCATATTCAGAACCTAAGGCCAAGCCAATATCCAGATCCCAAGGTCCTGCTTATGCAAATAGAAGCATAGCCAACCCACACCCTTGAAATTCCAAACCTACAGTGAAGTCCAGAATGCTAGCCCAGAGCAATCTGTACTAAAGCAGCCTGATCTGTGTGTGCCCAGAGAGAAGCCAGGAGTCCCAGTCTGGGACTGTGATAAGGACATAGATCCCAGTTTGGGGTAGTTGGTAGACCCAAAGTAGTAGTGGTAGTGGTGGGGGAAGTCCTCCTTATCTTCTTGACAAAAGCTCAAGGTGGAGCCCCAGGACAGGGAAATCTATAATGTTCCTGACAAGATCAAGCCCATGGTGAGACCAAAAGCTTATGCCCAAGTTTGAGGCAAGAATTTCAACTATCAACATTTCAAGGGTTAATTGACTCAGCAGTGGGTGGTGGCCCTCAGAGCCCTCAGCCCTCAGGCCACCATACAATCTTGGAAGAACTGAAACTGGCAGAAATCCAGAAATAAAGTTAAGGGTAGCATCAAGGAAGGACTGAAGTTTAAAAGGGTGCCCTAAACTCCCAGAGACCAGAGCCTACCTGTAAAAAGTTAGGAAAAATGGTCAGACAGCAAAAAAATCCACCTAAATAAAAATAATTTTATGGACATAAAGAACAAAGTACAGACACAGAAGGGAACAGTGAAAGCAAAGCAAACACATGCAAAATCCAAAAGAAAAATATAGATTGGACTCAGATTCTGGAAAAGCTAGAAAAAGGACTTCAAAAATCAATTAAGAGAGGCATAGGAAAAGTGGAGAAAAGAAATGAAAGCAGTACAAGAAGAAATGAAAATGTGACAGAGGAAAATCAGACCTTAAAAACTAGAATAGAGCAAGTAGAAACTAATGATTTCATGAGACATCATGAAACAGTAAAACAAAATCAAAAGAAGAAAAAAAAACAGAAGAAAACATGAAATATCTCAATGAAAAATCAACTTACCTGGAAAATAGATCCACAAGAGACAATTTAGAAATTATTGGACAACCTGAAAGCCATGATTCCCCCCACACCAAAAAAAGCAAAAAAACAAAACAAAACAAAACAACAACAACAACAAAAAACCTTGGACATCTTAATACATGAAATTATCAAAGAAAACAGCCCAGATATTTTTAAAACCCTTACCTTCCACCTTAGAATCAATACTATGTATTGGTTCCAAGGCAGAAGAGTGTGTAAAAATTAAAATTGGTTTGGCTAAATATAAGAGTTAAAAAGTATAAAATTGTGGTTGCCATTTATAAAATTAAATCTTAAGTCACGAGTTTGTTATCCTCTCTTATCAATTTAGTTTAATAGAGATATAGTAAAAGAGAGAAATGTAGGAAAGAAGTAAAAAATACTGCCTAGCTAGATACCCTATAAATGCTATTCAAAGAAGTCTACCTCACCACCTAGCAAGGGCTTCCTCAAGTTCCAATCTCCATGTGGAGTCTGGTGGTGTCTTCAGCAAGGATTCCACCAATGTAAGCCTCTTCCTTTAACTCCAGTCACTCACCCAGCAAGCCTCTCCAGCACATCAATCTCTAACCCAGAATGAACCCATGAAAAAGGTCTCTCTAAAAAGCCCAGGAATCAATCCAAAAGAAAGTTCTCTCCCAAAAGACCAGGAATGAATCCATCTTCTTTTGGGTCTTCACTTTTATACCCCTTTTCCCATATCACTTTCTGTCTCTCTTCACAGGAACCAATCATAGCCTTTCAATTGTGGCCTTTGGGGATGAGAACTTTTTCTGTTAGTGATTTACTCAGTGTTAAGTAGGGTACTTTAAGTTCTTGATTGATTAAAAATAGATAAAGAAAATTTTAATTCTCTCTTCACCATGGGGATTATGTGACTTGCCCAAGGTCATACAACTAGGAAGTGTCTGCAGATATTCTTGAACAAGAAAATAAAATAGAAATGGAAAGAATCCATAGATCACTTCCAGAAAGAAATCCTTAAATGACAACTTTCTAAATATATAGCTAAATTCAGGAGCTCCCAGTCAAGGAGAAAATACCGCAAATGGTCAGGAAGAAACAATTCAAATACCATGGAACTAAAAATGGGATCACACATGCCTTAGAGGCTTCCACATTAAAGGATCAGAAGGCATGGAATATGATATTCAGGAAAGAGAAAATTTAAGTGACTCGTTAAGGTCAAAATGTTTGCATTTCTATATGGAAAGAGGATATCTGTAATTCTTAAACATTATTCTTAATAATAAAGTAGGTAGAAGGAACATACCTAGAAAAAGATTGAGGAAATAAGCTGATTATGATGACATGATATATAAAAAGTCAAGGGGTGAAAAATAGGATTGCACTGAGAGAAAAGGGCAGGGATAGATAGAATGGGGTAAATTATATAACATAAAGAGGTATGAAAAATTATTACAGGGAGGGGAGGAAGAGGGTGGTGACAGGCAATACTTAAACTTTACTCTTGTTATAACTGACTCAGAGAGGGAAAAACAAATAGAATTCTATCTTACTCTACAGTGAAGTAGAAGTGGAATAAGAAATAAATATTTAAAAATTTTAATTTTAACTTTAAAAAATGTGATGTGGAATATGTCAATAGTGTCAATTAAACTTAAAAGTGTGTCCTGTATTTTTAGATAATCAGGTGTTAAACATTTACCTGGCCAATCTACCTTCCCTGTGATAGCAAATTATGAGACTTGTCTCCTATGCAACCACACTTACCCTTTTCTCCAAATACTCCTCTACTCTGTTCCCTCCCTCTTTTGTGTAAAACTCATTTTCTTTTTTTTAAACCCTTAATGTCCATCTTAGAATCAATACTATGTATTGGTTCCAAGGCAAAAGAGCAGCAAGGGCTAAGCAATGAGGATGAAGTGACTTACCTAGGGTCACGTGGCTAGGAAGTGTCTGAGGCCAAATTTGAACCCACAACATCCTGTCTCTACACCTTGCTCTCAATCCACTAAGCCACTTAGCTTCACCACCGTGTGAAGCATTTTAATGATAACCTAATCCAGTTGTCCATGCTCTTTTTGTGATTCTGTTTCTTCCAGTGTATCTTCTGAAACACAGAAAAGAAAAAAAATATTTTCATAAAGGGAAGAAAACTTAAAATATTGGATTTTTTTCTTCCTGGTCCCCAATATTTCTTTCATCTCCTGTGAATGATCATTTGCTGACTGGAGTTTTTTTGGATGGCCAGTCTGGATACCAAGTCTGAACCCTTTCTCCATCATTAAGTAATAAGGGGATTAAGGTTTCATCACTCTCCCATTTTTCATAGTGGAAAGTTGAATACTAGATATTTTCTCTCTGGGAAATGTTGTGAGTTAATGAACCAAAGCAATAGGAACTTTTTGGAAGATGCATAACCTGAGCTAATAGTATCATATAAGTTAGGCAGCTCAGTGGTGCAGTGGAGAGAGACCTGGGCCTGGAGTCAGGATAACCTGAGTTCAAATCCCATATCAAATACTTATCACTTATGTGAACTTGCAAGTCACTTACCTTCTTTCTGTCATATTTTCTTCAGCTGTTAAATGAAGATAATAAAGCACCTACCTTCCAGGGATGTAAGTATTAAATTAAAAAATGTAATACTTGGAAAGCACATAGCACAGTATATTATATAAATACAAGCATTATTTTTGTATAAATTATTATATTTTAAAATGAGGCCAAGTGACTTGCCCAGGATCACATAACTAATAAGTATGTGTCTGGGGTTGGATTTGAACTCAAGAAGATGAGTCTTCCTGACTTCCAACCTAGCACACTGCCTATTGCACTACCTAACTGCCCATACAGTATTGGTATCTGGGAGCTAAAAGTTATATTTATAGAAATATTCATAGTAAAATTTTTCTTTAAATAAATTTTCTTGACTTCTTTTATTTTTACATTGCCTAAATTTTCCCCTATATCCCTCTGCTCCTTACAGAGAACATTCTATATCAAAGAATATTTTTAAAAGAACAAAAATGGAAAAAGAGAAAACCAATAAAATTAATACATTGAAAAAGTCTGACAGTATATACAATATTCTCACCCACAGACCACCATCTTCTGAAAAGGAGGGGGAGAAGAGGAGTTTTCTTATATCATTTATTAAAACCCTTACCTTCCAACTTGGAGTCAACGTTGTGTACTGGCTCCAAGGCTGAAGAGTGGTAAAGGCTAGGCAATGGGGGTCAAGTGACTTGCCCAGGGTCACACAGCTAGGAAGTATCTGAGGTCAGATTTGAAACTAGGACTTCCTATCTCTAGGCCTGACTCTCAATCCACTGAGCCACCCAGCTGCCCCCTCTTATATCTTTTATTTGAGGCTATGTTCTCTGTGATTTTGACATTTTCACTTGTAATTATTTTGCGGATGTGATCTTTCTATTTAGACTGTTGTAGTTACAGCAGCATATATTGTTTTCGTGGCTTTGCTCATTTTACTCCTCATCAATCTTGCCTTTCTTTGCTTCTTTCTTTATCAAGTTTATCATTTCTTAAAGCAGTTATGTACTATTACATTAGTATACCGCCATTTAAAAAAATAAGATCCTTTACCTTTAATCTTAGAATCAATACTGTATATTGGTTCCAAGGCAGAAGATCAGTAAGAAATAGGCAATGAGGTTAAGTGACTTATCCAGGGTAACACAGCTAGGAAGTGTCTGAGGCCAGATGTGAACCCAGGCCTTCCATTTCTAGGCCCAGTTCTCAATCCACTGAGCCATCTAGCTGCCGCTTGTACACCATTTTTTTAGCCACTTCCCAGTTGATGGACATTTTGTTTCCAGTTTTTTGTTACCACCATAGTATTACTATAAATATTTTGATGCATATAAGGCCTTTCTAGCTTGGCATATATGCCTAGTAGTGGAATATCAGGCTCAAATGATAATGCCATTTTATTCATTTTACCTGTAAAGCAACAACTTTTCTGTATTTGTAGAAAAATTGCCAGAAATAAAGATGGCACTTTTAATTAGGGAAGTATCTGAGCAAACTGTGGTATATGAATGTAATAGAATATTGTCACAACAAAAGAACTAATATGAAGAACATAGAAAACTTTCATGACCTGATACAAAAGGAAGGTGAATAGAACTAGAAAAAACCCAGTATAAATACTATCTAATGTTAATAAAAAACACTAATTAATCTAAACAGTGGGATCATTGGAGGGGGGGGGGAGGTGAGGAGATGGCACTTCCCTCTCTTCCTTAGAGAAGTGGGAGAATATGGTTAGAGGTGGCATAGGATGCTAAATATGTTTGTCATGTCAGCAGCTTTTATTTAATTATTTTCCTTTGTAACAAAGGCAGGCTAATTGTGGGGGAGATATCTGAACATGACTGGCAATCAATCAATATTTATTAAGTATTCACTATGTGTCAAGCACCGTGCCCAATCCTAGCGATACAGAATGAGGCAAAATAGTCCCTGCCCATAAGGAGCTCATAATCAGATGAGGAAGACAACAGACAAATATATGCAAACAACCTAAATAAAAGATAAATAGGAAAGAATTAATAGAGGGAAGGCACTTGAAATAGAGGGCTTGGGGAAACCTTTCTGTAGTAGGTGGAGTTTTAATTGGAATTTTAAGGGAAAGTCAGAGACACCAGTATGTGAAGATGAGGAAGGAGAGTATTCAAGCCATGGAAGACAGAGAAAATGCCTAGAACCAAGTAATGGAGAATGTCAGAACAACAAAAAAGGCCATCAACATTGGATCAAAGAGTATACGTGGCCGGGAATAAGGTGTAAAAAGATTGGAAAGTTGCAGGGAAGGTCATTAGTTATAAAGGACTTTTGAACATCAAGTACAACTTTTGCATTGTGATGAAAAAAAAAAAGCTTCAATAAAACACAACCAAAAAGCTTTCCCTGCTCTGCGTATATAATATTGCATGGTTTGAAGAGTAATTAAAACTGCCTCCTTTGGTCTATATCTTTAAGATTCAAAGTGCCTCTCTTTAATTCAATCATATTGGCTACCTATAAAATTTAGCTTTGGAAGACATTTCCAGGAATGTTTTCATTTTAAAGATTTTTGCCCCTTAGTTGAGGTTTAAAGAATAAACAGAAATAATATGTATAAGCAGAACACACAGTAATGTATACTTTTACGAATGATTTACATGGAGTTTATTGCTCAGAACATTTATAACACACCAGTAACCACCGCAAATGCATTTTCTTCATTGTAAGGTTGCATATTTCATTTTTAATGGCGCAAATATGTTCACTTATCCATTTGTAATGAAATGCCTAGTGCTTAAAATAAAAAGTAAGTGCATTTTCAGCAGATCTGTTGTCAGTGTTCTGTGCTTCTGATACATGGAGCATTTTTTTTTCTGAAATGTTAGTACATTAAGGTAGACTATTTATAACATTCTTATAAATTCATTAACTACTTGTACTTCGTTGACTTGTGACTCTATTCCCTGCTAATGCTCATGTTTGACCTTCAGGAAAGGTTTGCTGTAGCCAGTTTTATGGAAAGTGAGGGTTTTGATAGAATTCGGTTGTACAAATTACTCTATCTGATCGGACAATGCATCCCTAGTACACATAGAGAAAGAATATCCTCTTTTAGTTTTATCTTTCTAGGGCACCTTGGTTTCCTAAGTAGATGATGAAGTCTCTTCCATTTCTAGCTGACCCATGAGAAAAATATAGGCTCTATAAACTAATACTTGAAACTGCTATTATATCACTATTTATTTATCCGTGGATGGAATTAGCAAATACTTTTCTCAATGACCTCTGAAAGACATTTTTTTTTCAGTTTCTTCAGCTTCCTTGTTACTAAACTTGGGCAGGATGATGTGACTGAAAGAGCACCAAGCTGGAAGACAGAACACCTGGGTTCTGGTCCTTAGTCTGTCACTAACTAGCTATATAACCTTAGATGTATCGCTATACTTTTTTTGGGTGTCATTTTATTATGTTTAAAACAAATGGATTGGATTTAAATGGTTGGATTTAAAATGTTTGAAGCCCTTCCCAACCCTGACATTCTTTGGGTTTACGAGAGATCATTTTAGGTTATGGCATAAGAATAATGAGCCCTCCTCACAACGGTGTTTGTGATTAAGGATTGCCTTTGCCAGACTAAACCCTTGAGCTGACTGGTGCACAAAGTAGACCATTAAACATACACAGTGGTGAAGTAAAGTATTTTGAGGTGAGGAACAAAGTGTAATTGTATTTCATGTTAAAAAAAAAAGCCCAAATGGCTATGAAAGTTAGTAGGTCACCTTAGCTATTATGGTTATTGACCAAGCTTTAGTAAAATCTTGCATGCTTCACTGTGATCTGACTCAAGAAGTTTATATCTCCAATATATTCTAAATGAGAATATTCCCATGAGTGCCACTGTAGGTGTGGGGGTGGAGAGGAAAAGGAGGAAGAAAGCAGCAAAGTTGACTGTTTCAATGGATATTTATGCCATCTCTCCTCTGAACTTCTTTATGTTTTAATTTTCCTTTCATGCTATGGCAAAAGGACCAGGAGCTCCTAGCTTTACATAAAACATTGGTCATATTGATTTAAATAAGACATAAAATCCTACTCTGATGCCTTGCCAGAGTAGCTGGTGTAGAGGTGACTCTGGTTTTTTTGTTTGTTTTGTTTTTTTATCCTCACGCTTTTGTAACAGGAACTCTTTGTTGAAAAGGAGAGTTAAAAGGTTCTAGGTATGGTGAGAAAATGACAGTATCATAACTGGTTATGAATAATCTCTGAATTACCTGTATCTTTTCTATCTATATATAGTCTCAGGGAAAATAAAAAATTAGAAGAATAAAGAGACAGACTTATTTAAACAAGTTGTCAATACTGAGATGGATAAAATTCAAGATGCTGATTGTGATCATTCTATCATTTCCTAGAGAAGTTTAACCTGCACAAAAGTTACCATATCAATTAAGCTGAAAGGCTCCAGAAACCACCTTAGTTAGCAAAGGTTTCATAGCTTCTTGCTAGATGGTGAGACTGAAGAAAAGAGTAGTATTGGCTTTCTGACAGAGAAAGTTCATTTGCAAAACAGTGGAGGAAGAAGAAAGAACAACAATGAGAAACTTCACAAAAAGGTGAAAAGCACCATGAGAAGAAAAAGCCTTCAGGGATCTGGGCATGACATAAAGCTAAAAAAAGAGCATACAGAAAGAATTTCTGGATGCAAAGGGGGAAAGGACAACAGATAAACATAAAAGGAACAGATATGCAGATGTTTTTTTTTTTAATGGCAATCTACTCTCACCAGCAAAAATTGTGAAAGGAGCACTTTTGGACTCTACCCCAACCTGTTTTTTTGCTGATGGTGAATAAATCTACTCTATTCGCTTCTCATTGCCACTAGGATCAACTCTAACCACCTCTGTTTCATTTTCAAAACTCTTCACACTCTGGACCATTTTATCTATCCAATCTCATTAAACATCTTACCTCTTTCACTCTCTGATCAAGTCACACTTGTCTTTGCATTCCTGAGACATGATGATTCATTTTTCATGTCCATGCTATTGCACTGGCTTGTCTAGAATACCTAGAATATACACCTGTTTCAGCTCTGGCTCATAGAATCCCTCTCTTCCTTCAAGTGAAAAACTCATGCTGTACTAGAATACTTTGTACTGGAAGTCTTTCCTGATTTGCCAACCCCCAGGGTCCTTCCCTTCAAAATACTTCAGATTTAATTAGCTGGTATTTGTTTGTATTTATTATCTTCTGATTGATTTTATATATCATATATATATATACATATATATATCCTTATTGTCACTCCTTTTAGCTGTAAAGTCCTCAAGAGTAGGGATTATTTCACTGCCTTTAGATCCCTAGCAGCTATAAAATATCTGTCACTTAAATATTTGATTGACTAATCAAAGATAATAGTGGGGAAATGTATTTTGCATACATTAAATGTATTATGTGATACTAACAACAATCTTCTGTTCTACCCTGCAAAGAAGATGAAGTCAGAAAAAGTAGCTGGACCTGACCAATTACACAGAGAAAACAAAAAATTCTCACTGGCATATCACAATTTGAAAGAAATCCAAGATCACTTCTCTCTCTCTCTCTCTCTCTCTCTCTCTCTCTCTCTCTCTCTCTCTCTCTCTCTCTCTCTCTCTCTCTCTCTCTCTCTCTC
>NC_058130.1:171773474-171820998 GCF_016433145.1 Gracilinanus agilis
AGAGAGAGAGAGAGAGAGAGAGAGAGAGAGAGAGAGAGAGAGAGAGATTTTTTGTTTTTCCCCATTAGAATGTAAATTCTTTGTATTCTCATCACCTAATATGAGACCTGGCACATATTGAGTACTTAATCAATGCCAGTTGATTAATTGATTCATGTATCTTATGTTCCAGTTAAACTGGTCTATTTGCCATGCTATTGTCACACCCTATATTTTCTTTTCCACGTGTCTTTGCTTACTTGTTTCATAACACCTTGAAATGACTTCTTTTTCCTCTTCATTTGCTGAAATCCTATGACTCCTTCCAGGTCCAACTAAAATGCCACCTCCTTCCTAATCTCCCCAGGCACAGGTGTTCTCTCCATCAGTTTAGTGCATTTGGTCTTTGTCTCTTTCAGCTACTTGATGCTTAAGTGACTTGCCCAGATCTTATCATCTCTTTGTTTACACACCAGGTATCCTCACTAAGATGTAAACTCCCTTAGGACAGGATCTGGGCTTTATTTACTTTCAGTCTTCCTCAATATCTAGCAGGTGAATTACACATAGTAGGAATTTAATAAATGTTTTTTGGTAATTATGTGGAAAAAATATAGAAAGAGAAGCCATAAAGGGACTGTAGAGTATAAATAAATGATTTAAGGAATGGATTATGATTGTTGTTTATCTTTCTTTTTCGGAGAGAACCAGTGACATCCTGGGGTAGTGGCTTTACTTCACTGTTAATTGGATTTAAGTGAGGCAGAGTTGCACAGTTATTAGCCTCAGTTTCTTTTCCAGTCATCTAAGCCTAGTGGCAAGAAAAAAGTCAGGATGACTGTAGAGGGATGAAGTGGATGACCTTAGCATCTTCGATTTCTGACCCAGCCCTAAGCACTCTGCAATGCCTTCACCTTCATGGCTGTTGGAACAGATTGTTCTCACCTGCCTATTCTGCAGGGGGAAGTCTTCATATTTTGGGGATAGACAACCCTGTATTTTACAGAAAGGTTTAGTTAGTTATCCTCAACCTGGTTTAGCCAGTCTGGCAATATAGTTTTACCAGGTTATGGCCGTTGTGCATGCTATAGGCCCAATATGGAAAGATTATGAGTCCTGGGATGGTTTAACCTGGGAGAGGGAAAAAGATGATTTTATTACTGTGTTTTAAGTGCTTTATTGATGAGAAGGCGATAGGGGTTGTTGATATTCATTTTTCACAGTCTCCTTTTAGAGGATCAAAGAAGACATGAAAATAAGCTAAAGAAAGGAGGGATAACAATTGAATACAGGGAAAAGTTTCTTGGCAACAAAAATAAAATAGAGTTAAAGAAGTCATGGATTCTGAAGTGCTTTGAGAAGGCTCTAGATAGATTTCTGCTGTGGGTACTTTAAGCATAAATTAACCAGAAAGTAGAAACCAAGGCTTAAATGATGAGATAGGATGGACAGAAGAAGTATCTCCACCTCCCAATCTTTAGGCTTAACTTTAGAGTAGCTGGGCAGTTTAATAATGAAAAATAGAATATAATTCTCCAGGTTGAAATCTGGCTCTGTTATTCCTCAGATACTTGAGCTCCATGGGCCTGGTGAGTATCAAAATTTCTGGACAACAGCCTCTTGCTTCTTTGATTTCAACTGGATACTATACTGTACAATTGAAACATGGGGAATTTAGAGAGAAGCTGAATTAGGGGGTATTTTGTTTTGTTTTGTTTTGTTCTTTCCGAGCCATCTTATACCTGTGTTAAAATATTGTGAAGGGCTATCATGAAGAATTTAATTCACCTTAAGGAACATATGTAGAAGGACAGAATAGGCTTTTTCTGCTTGACCCTGTGACAGAACAAGAATTAGAGGGTAGAATTCCATTTAGCAAACATTTTTAAGGCCCAATTCACACTGGTCACTGCTCTAGAGGGTGGAATGATAGGGGAAACTTGAAAGAGTAGGAAACCTGAGCTCAGACTTGAAGTTAGATAAAGTTTCTGAGAGAGCAGCTAGATAGCACAGTGGTTAAACTACTGAGCTTGTAATCAGGAAAATTCATCTTGATGAGTTCAAATCCAAACTCACATGCTTACTAGCTGTGAACCTGGGCAAGTCACTTAATCCTATTTGCCTCAGTTTTCTCATCTATAAAATGAACTGGAGAAGAAAGTGGCAAACCATCAACTATCTTTTCCAAGAAAACCCGAAAATGGGGTCACAAGAATCTGAAAGAACTCAAGTACGACAAAAAAGTTTCCTGAGAGAGGAGGTACATTTTAGGCATAGCCAGTAATGTATATAATTGATAGGACCATGGCTGGAAGATGAATTCCCAAGTTCAGTTTAACATGATGACTAGAAAAGCAGGTTAAAACCAGGTTGTGGAAGGCTTTCATTAACAGACTGAAGAGTTTATATTTTATCCTAGAGCAAAAGGAAGTTACTGAAAGATTTAGAGTAGAGAAGTAACACGGTAAAAGGTAAAACCTTTGCCTTAGGAAGATTATTTTTTAAGTTTGTATGGATGTTGGAATGGAGATGGGAGAAACTGTAAGTAGGAGGATCAATTTAGGAGGCTATTGTAAATAGACCAGGTGAGAGGTTGCGAGAAGCTATTCTGGGAAGTGACTGTATCAGAGATGTTGTGGAAGGAGAATCAATACAACTGCATTTTTTATTCTCCATGGAGGAGAATGTTAGGAACAACTCTGAGATTACACACCAAGATGGCTGGGAGGATCGGAGGAGGGACAGAAGAAAGAAAATTGGAGAAGGGAAAGATTGTAAAGAAAGATAATCTATTTCTATTTTGAACATGTTGGAGTTGAATGGGACAACAAAATGGAGGTTGCCCAACAAATAGTTGGCAATGCAATATTGGAGTTCAGTGGATGTGTGAACCGTATATGTACATTTTGGAGTCATTTGCATAGAGATGAGAACTGAATATGGGATGACTGATGAGATCACCAAAGGAGTGAGAAAAGAGTGGAAAGAGAAGAG
Organism: Gracilinanus agilis; assembly: GCF_016433145.1. Classification (NCBI taxonomy): domain Eukaryota; kingdom Metazoa; phylum Chordata; class Mammalia; order Didelphimorphia; family Didelphidae; genus Gracilinanus; species Gracilinanus agilis. Next base: position 171,776,448 of record NC_058130.1, read on the forward strand.
GACCCAGAATAAAGCTTTGATAGATAGCAATACTTAGGAAGCAGGGTCAGAGGATTTAGAACTAGAAAGGATCTTAGAGATGTTGTACATCAGCCTCGTCAATGAACATACGTGGAAACTGAGAACCACTATGTCAAATGATTGTCCCATGGTCATACAAGTGCTAAGTGGCAGTGCTGGAATTTGAGCCCAAATTCTCTGACTCTCCAGTGCTTTTCCCATTATATGGGAAAGAAAGCAAAATACTGTGTGACCCTGGGCAAGTCACTTAACCCCTGTTGCCTATCCCTTATCCCTCTTCTGCTTTGGAACCAATACACAGTATTGATCCTAAGAGGGAAGGGAAAATTTTTGTTTTTGTTTTTAAAGCAAATCAAAACAAAAAATAAATAGGCAGTTGTCTAGGTAGGAAGACAACCTGGATAGAGCAGTGTCATGAAACCCATAGAAATGCAAATGCACAGGATGGGGTAATCATATGCATTCCAAAATATCTGAGTGTTCAGGGAAGGTACTGACTGAGAAACAGCTATAGGATTTCACAATGAGGAGATTCTTAGTAACCTTGGAGAGAGTAGCATCAATAAAATAGTAAAGATTGGAATCTTGATTATAATGGTTTGGAAGTGACTGGGTGATAAGCAAGTGAGACAGCAAAAAAGAGAAGTTGGACAGAAAGCCAGATTTACATTCAATGTAGAGGTCTGTTACCTAATGGTTAGAGCTGTCAGTAAATGGAATGAGATGTTTCACCTGAAGTTCTCAAGCAGAAGTTCAGTGACCTATTGGAATATTGTGGAACAGATGCCTATTCAAGTAGGACTTTTCTCAGGGACCCTTCCAACTCTGTAATCCTCTAAATATTTTTTTGTGGGGCGCATTCTTCCTTTCTTCTTAAACTTTCCTTTATTTTTTACACATTGATATAATCTAAAACTTTTTTCTAGATTACATGTTGACATAATTTTTAATAATTGTTTTCTGACATTTCTAATCCACACTCCCTTATTTCTCTCCAGTCCTCCTCCCTGCCCAAGAAAGCTGGTAATATGATATAGGTTGTATACATATTATCGTATACATATTTCCATGTTAGTTGTGTTATGAAACAAAGCTCATATGGCTTACATGAGGGAAAAATGCATGAAGGAAATAATATGAAGAATAGTATGCTTCAATTTGCATTTGGATTCCATCAATTCCTTCTGTGGTGGTGGATATCCTTTTTAGTTATGAGTCCCTTGAAGTTGGTCTGAATCCTTGCTTTGTGCTGATAATAAAGGCATTCAGTTGATCATCATACACTATTGTTTGTTACTGTGTATAATGTTCTCTTGGTTCTGCTCACTTCACTTTGTATCATATGCATATTTCCAAGTCATATGTCTTCTAAATATTTACCTGGCCCTAATCTCTTCTGAATACCTGCCTTCCTTTTTAATACCCTTTAGCTCCCTGGACTAGGAATCAGAGCTATGTAGGGTCCAGTCTTAATTCTTCTACTAAATTACAACATGAACTTCCTTATCCATAAAAATAGAGTGTTCTAATTTAGATCATTTCCTGTGGTGCTCAATTTTTATCTTCAGTGATCTTAAATGAACCCTTAGTTTTTATTTATTACTTTTTCCTAGCTCTTATGTCTTTCACATTACAAGATCCATCCTTCCAGGTTCTTCTTTCAGGGAAAATAGAGTTTTTGTTTTATTTTTTTTATTTGACTATCCTAGTTCCCTCCCTGCCTTCTTCACTTATGTCTTCTCTTGGAGCAAAGGTCAGGCAGTCAACAAACTTTTTTTAAGAGTTTAGTATGTGCTAGACACCGTGCTAAGGGCTGAGAAAAATATAACCAAAAATAATTCCCTGTTCTCATGGGTGCCTTACATTTGAAGTGGGGAAGACAATATATAAAAAGAAACTAAAAGGTGGGAAAGGGGAGGAAGAGTCCTAGTAGGAATGGTTTTGGGGTGTGAAGATGATGGAGAAATCCCAAATCAGCCTGGTGAGAAATAAAGAGTTAGTTGGTCTAGCTGTCCTCCTTAAAGGAAGGTTCTGGAAGGAGATATCTGCCCTCCAGTCAGATGCTGGGCCACAGGGTCTGAGGATAATTCCACAACTGAAATGATCTTCTGGGATACCTTTTTATGGGTCCTGGTGGAAGTCTGGAAGACTGAAATATGGTGAGAAATAAATATATCCAATAGCACATGTATAACTTAAATAAAATTGTTTACCTTTTCACCAAATGGAAGGGGTGGAAGGGAGGAAGAGAATTTGGATCACAAAATGTCAGAAAACAAATGATAAAAATTATTTCTACATGAAATTGAGAAAAATACAATAAAATACTACTGAACCCCCCAAAATGAATATCAGATAAAACCTAAAGAAAGAAAAAAATAAGATAATTGAAACAGTGAACATGTACTGGCTATGCATTATGTTAGACATGGGCTGACATGAACTCCTCTGTTGCAGAACATTTCTACCTAGAGATAAAAAATCAAATACTTTCATTCCCTCCAACTCATTATTTATAGTTTTTCACTTTAGTAGGGAAGAAAGGAGGGAGCATCTCCTGAAATTCCAAGAAAAAAGAAATTCCATTATTTTCTGTCATTAATGGTCTTTTATTCACCAGTTTCAGGTAACTATGTAAATCAGTATTAATCTGTTAGGTACCAATTTAAGCTTATTGTGTGAGAGAACAGAAAGGTGTCTTCAGCTCCAAGTTTATGTGACTACACTGGAACAAATGCTAGTCCTAAAAAAATGTTTATGAAATGCCAGCAGATGTCAGTGTGTTCTTGCCATTTTACTGTTTTCCTCTTTCATTTTTTTTTTAAACAATGTCCATTATTTTCAGTGGTGAAAGGATATCTGTATGATTGTACACACTGAGAGATTCCTGAATAACACATTGTGTTTGGGGGCCTAATAGAGCTGTTTATAAAGGGAAAGTCCTCCCTGTTTTCTTACATGTATAATGGGATTTAGGCTTTTCTTGGAGTAGTTGTTTTTATTATGGCTTATAAGAAAAATGATAACATGTAATGCTTTAAAGTTTGTGTTACCCAATTTATTTCATGTTGATCATATTATATGGATTCTGTAGGCATTTTCCTCATTTTACAGATGAGGCTCAGAGAAATAGTGATTTATCCAGTCACAGTGCAAGGGTCCCAGGCTGAATTTAACATTCAGATCTTCCCTAGGGGCCTATCTACTCCTTGACAAGGCGCTGTCTCCCCCTCAACCCAAGATAGTTTTGTAGTTTAATACCTAGGCAAATAAAGAATCTTATGAAAATTGGCTTCCTCTAATAACTGATAGTGCTTTGGTAGAAGGAAAATTGAAGAACCTGATCATTTGCCTCCTTTGTGATAAAATAAATATTTTGAGGTTTCTAGTCTACTGTCAGAAGCTTAGTAGCCTTCCAGTATAGAATACGGGGTAGCTAGCTAGCAGAGTGGATAGAACAACTGGGCTTGGAATCAGAAAGACTCTTCTTTTTGAGTTCAAATCTGACCTCAGATACTTACTAGCTGTGTGGCCCTGAGTGAGTAACTTAACTCTGTTGGCCTCAGTTTCTTCATCTGTAAAATGAACTGGAGAAGGAAATGGCAAAAAGCACTCCAATATCTTTGCCAAAAAAAAACAACAACCCTCAAATAGGGTCACTAAGAGTTGGACAAGACTGAAATGACCCAACAACAACAGTGTATTGCCATTTAATTTGTGTCAGAATTAAGCAGAATTCAGTATGGTAAAAGATAGGAAATGACATTTAAAACAAAAGAGGTCCCTTTAGAGGGTAAGAAACTGAAATGAAGAAATAACTAGGCAGCTTGGTATAAGGGATAGCATGGGGTTTGGAGTCATTAAGACCTGAGTTCAAATCCTTCTTTAGACACTTAGCCTCAGTTTCATAAAAATAATAGGAATGAATAAATGAGAACTCCATTATGCAAACACTGTAGCTGACCAGCAGTTACAAAATATTCTTACCTGTGTTGACCTCCTGAAAGGGAAGCTGGGGACTGAGGGAATATGGGTGGAAGGGTTTAAAGATTAAGGAGGGGAGGACATAAAGTGAGGAAAGAGGCACAGAGACATCAGATTCTTCAGCACAGTGCCCAGCCTGTTGATTGTTCCTCTGATGTTTGAGAGAGAGCGACCTAGAGGTGAAAACATTTTTATTGAAGTTTTGGGGAATGGGAGATAGTTAATCAAACATAGACATGGTAGAGAATTTAGCATCATTTTGGTAAACAACAACAAGATAAAAGAGATGGAGACTAAGAGAATGTAAAAGCCAGAGTCCAGCCCAGAGGTTCATTTGACTTTTGGACTGTGGGTGTGGAAAAGGGTCAGAATACCACAAGATTTGAGCCCCAATTCAATGCAAGGATCCAGAAATCAATAATGTGAAATATTAGAAATATATCCATAAGTCTGGCACATGAGCACATTGCTCATAAGAGTCAGCTATTGAATGCATTTTGCATTCACTGACCAGTAAGAACAAGTCAGCCCCCAAAGTGAATAGATCACCTCCACTAGTAAGATGGATCATAATCTCTGAAGGTCTGGTTCAAAGAGTACCATTCTAAAATTGGGACATTAATGCATTGCTGGTGGAGTTGTGAATTGATCCAACCATTCTGGATGGCAATTTGGAACTATGCCCAAAGGGCTATAAAAGACTATCTGCCTTTTGATCCAGCCATACAACTGCTGGGTTTATACCCCAAAGAGATAATAAGGAAAAAGACTTGTACAAAAATATTTATAGCCGCACTCTTTGTGGTGGCAAAAAATTGGAAAATGAGGGAATGCCCTTCAATTGGAGAATGGCCGAACGAATTGTGGTATCTGTTGGTGATGGAATACTACTGTGCTCAAAGGAATAAAGAACTGGAGCAATTCCATGTGAATTGGAAAGACCTCCAGGAATTGATGCAGCATGAAAGGAGCAGAACCAGGAGAACATTGTATACAGAGACTGATACACTATGGTACAATCAAACATAAGGGACTTCTCTACTAGCAGCAATGCAAGGATCCAGAGCAAGGCTGAGGGGACTTATGAGAAAGAAAACTAGCCACATTCAGAGGAAGAACTGTGGGAGGAGAAATACAGAAGAAAAACAACTGTTTGAACACATGGTCTGATGGGAATATTATTGGGGATGTAGACACTAAACAATAACTCTAGTCTAACTATCAATAATATGGAATTAGGTCTTGATCGATGATACATGTAAAACCCAGTGGAATTGTACGTCAGCTATGTGGGAGGGCTTGAGGGAGAGGGAAAGAACATGAAACATGTAACTATTGGAAAATATTCAAAATGAAAATTAAAATTAAAAAAAAACAAAGAGCACCATTCTACATGGGGAGAGGGGAAAAGCAGTGTCAAGCTCAATCTGGGGATGTATGAAGTGGTAGGAATGTGTAACTGAGAACAATAATTGTACATCTCTCACAGGGCTATTGTGAGAATCAAATAAGGCAGATTATTCAATGTATTTTCACGTGCCAAAGCCCTATCTATGTGAATGCTTACGCTTACAATGAGTTTATATTTTAAAAGAAGGTTACACTGAAGCCAATTTGACTGGATGATTCTCCACAAGTGTTCTGGCATTTGACTTGGATTAGGAGAGCCAAGTTGGGAAGAACCTTGGCTATGGAATCTGGCATTTCTTGATAATCCCTGTTGAATATCTTCCTGTTTTGCATCATAACAATTGGAATTGTTTTGATTCTACTTATGTCTCTGTGTGCCATTTTCCTTCCACCACCACATCCCCCATAATATGCAAATTCATTGACTTAGCGCAGTTCCATTTTTGTTTATATCTCAGCCCCTAGCATCATGCCAGATATAAAGTAAGGGATTAATAAATGCTAATTGAATGGAATTCTATCTTGGTTCTGATTGGGTTGTGTTTGACCTTCAGTTCATGATTTCCTACTGTCACAGTTTGGTTTGCATAACAGGGAATTTCACTGATGTCTTAAAAAAGGATAAGTTTTAGTTTGCATATGTGCTTTAAGGCCAAAGGAAATGATTTGAGAAAAGGAAACCTTAGCTCTTTGGTGGCAGGAAGGTGGCCGGTTTACTGTCCTGGTGACAGGAAGTCTTAGCTTAGGGCTTGCCAAAGCAGTGACTCAAGTCCTATATATTGCCCCAAATGATAGCTCAATCAGAAAGAAGGCAGTGGGTAGTCATCGCCAGTCACAGGAATGCTTCCCAGCATGACTTCACCAATAAAAATTAAATTTAAAGATGACTAGAGCAAAATGCCTAGGAAAAGCCGACCTTTTCATGTGTCTTCAAATAAGTATGACCTGAATGTTAGAGAGCTTGGATGCTCTCTGTATTTTAACTCAGTCCATTGTAGGAAAATACCAGAATAATAGCAGACATTTATGTAATAGTTTTAGAGGATTACAAAGTGCTTTACATACATTATTTCATTTGATTCTCACAACTACCCGTGGTATATGCTGCCATTATGCTGATTCTGCAGATGTGGAAACTGAGGCACTGAAGTCTTAAGCAATTTTTCCAGTGTCATACCCTTTTCTTAGAATTAGTTTAAAAATAATTGAAGAAGGAGGCAGGTAAGTAGCTCAATGGATAGAGTCCCAGGCCTGATAACAGGAGGTTCTGGATTCAAATTTGATCTCAGATATTCCCTAGGTGTGTGATCCTGGGCAAGCCATTTATATTGCTAATGTATAGTTGGAAAATCTTGAATCTCATTATCCAAACTTCCTTTTTGTATTACGTACAATTCCTTTTCCTTTCTGTTTACGTGTATCTTTTGCATGATTGTATATAAGTTTTTCCAGCTATACACTTAGCTCATTGCTTTTTTGCTTATAACAAACACATTTCATTGAAGGTAAAAACAAAAAAGAATTGAAGAAAATGTCAAACTTTAGCTAAAAGTTAGTGAAAGTAAATTTACTTTTCCCACACTCAATTTCACAAGACACTCAAATTATGGACTCCAGGTTAAGAACCCATTTTAGAAGTTTGATTTGTTTTGATCTAGTTCCATGATTAATATAGGGAACACTGTGTCAAAATTCCTTCTTTCAATGCAGAACAGCAACTTGTTGAAGTTTTTGAGGCCCTGAGGCACTAATTTAAATTGCCCTTGAACCAGGATGTTTCAGAAGGTGAAAAATGTGGAGTTGCCCATCAACTAGGCAATGACCAAATAAATTATGGTATATGATTGTGATGTAATACCTCACTTTAAGAAATGATGAACCAGTTAATTTAAAAAAATCATGTTGAAGACCTACATGAAATTATAATGACTGAAATGAGCAGAACCAAGAAAACATTATATACAGCAATGGAAATATTGTTTGAAGAATAACTTGTGTACTTCCATCTCCAGAGAAAGAACTGATAAAAGGAAACAAGTAAATTCATATATCTTTTTTGTCAGATGGTGCCTTCTCTAACAGGGGGAAAGGAGAGAGGGAGAGGGTTAACTGGGTAATTTGATGTAACAAATAAATTAGTTTAAAAATGATATATTTTTTCAAAGCAGGACTTGAACCCAAGTTCTTAACTTCAAGGCCAGAGAACTCTATCTACAAAGCTCTGCTACCTTACATTAAACCATCAGTTTTATGTGTCTGTTTAATGTGTAAATATACATATATATATGTATATACACACACATATATATATATATTGTTCTACTATATATATGTACAGAAGGCATATGTGTATATCATGGATATATTTACAAGCATATGTCATTTGCATGGCAACCCTTTCCCTGGCCCAAAATAGCCCATTATTGTAAGACTTCATGAGATTGCCAACAAAGGATGAAGCCAAATACTTACAATAAGAACCGAGACAATTCCCTTAGCAAAGGACATTCATAAACTGTGGGGCATCTCTGAAACTGTGTCACCTCTCAGCATGATGCATAGGAGGAAACTTTAAAAGAGAACCACAGAGAGGGGAAATCAAAGAAGGGAAAATGGACACTTCCAAGACCTCAGAAAGTGTTATCTGTTTTAGAAAGGAATCTGAGGCCAGACAATTCTATGGAATAGAACATTTATTTCAAATGCAAACTTGCTCTTAGGGGGGCAACTTTATGAGTCTGGTACAAGCATTATGTTTTAGTTTCCTTTATGTTTACAGTATAGAATAGTTTCAAATAAAATTTTGTGTGCTTAGTTGTGGCTAATATATAACACAGGCCTACCCTAGTCACATTTCTTTTCTTTTTTTTTTTTAAACCCCTAACTTCTGTGTATTGCCTCTTAGGTGGAAGAGTGGTAGGGGTGGGCAATAGGGGCCTAGGCACATTTCTTAAGTAACAGCTTGCTTATAATTCCAGGGAAGTCCATTAACGGCCATTATCCACAAACAAACAAACTGTGATAAGTTATTTCCTGATCCTGCCTCTTTCTTTGGGACTTGTAATAATAGTTCTCATTTATCCATGCACAGTTTAAACCTGATGGCTAATTCTGTTCAAGATAAATATAAATTTGACAGCTTTCTCTGTGTTTCCACTAGGGTAGGTAAGAGGGTATTTCTAAAGTTTCTTGAAAATTATGTTTTCCAGACTTTTTTTCATCTCTGTTAAATACCTGTGGATTTAGAGTCAGAGATTCTCGATTGGAAACCTGGTTCTGAATCTGCATATATGACTATGGACAAGTCATATAATCAGTTGTTTCCTTAGTTTCCTGGTCTGTAAAATGAGGTGACTGAATTAAATAACTTGCACTATTTTCCCCACCTCCTATTAACCATCAAATCTACTCATATATGCTATGACCCCCGCCATGTACAGAAGCTTACAATGTGAAGAAAATGTCCCTGCCTGCTCACTTCTGGATCAGCCCTGTCTAAGAAGGGAAAAACATTATTAAGGCTAATCTAAAGCCAACTGAAATGGCAAAATCACTTGAGAAATATCTATTACCTTTGCAAATGTGAAGTTCATTCATTCAACAAATATTTATTGAGATCCCACTGTATCCAAGTGCCTGGGCTAGAAGATATAGTTACCTTCACTTTTAATAAGAATGAAAAATAAATAACAAAACCTACTAGATGGGTATTCGTAAGATAGTCAGGTTTTGAAACTCAACTTGGATAATTAAAGAGGAAAAAATACAACTATTTTCAACTATGGCATGGAAGTTCCTATGGTATGAGACTCGACAATCCTATTGTATTTGAATTGCCTTGTATGATTATTTGAATTTGGGCAAGGATAGTTGATATACCTGCAGAGAGTCTGTCAATGGAACAGATTCTGTACATTAACCATAACAAAATTAGCATATCCCAAACACATATGATTAGCCATTCCATTTTCCTTCCTAGTAGTTATGCCTTCTAGACCAAAAATGATCTCCTGAGAGTAGGGAAGCCCAGAGTATTATTCTAGGGCCATCCTGATTAAATTGGTAAGCATTTAAGCCCCAGCTCTGTGCTTAGGCACAAGTATAGGTACTGAAGATTTAGTAACAAAAATGAAATAATCCCTAACTGAACAGAGTTTGTATTCTACTGGAGAAGTAACATGCATGTACATAAGTAAATATAAAATATATACAAGGCAAATATAAATTAATATTTTTGAGGGCACTGGAAAAAGAGGGACTTCATATAGGAAGTGGCACTTGCTGTGAGTCAAAAGAACAGTAGAGATAAGAAATAGAAGTGAGTAAATTCTATGCATCAGATGCGACCTTTTTGAAGACTAGAGATGGAAGGTCCACCGATGCAGTGGTTAAGTACAGTCTTTAAAATTTCCTCTGATGAATTCTTGTGCCATCTTGGTTGATAAAGTCAGCTGACTTTTTCCAGTAGTTCACCTCTGTGTAGAAGAGCTAGAAGTTTCAACTTGTTTCCTATGGCGGACCCTCATCTATGGGATTCTTATCACCAATATTTTGATAAGAATGTTTTCATATTAATGCCAATTTGGGGATATGGCTCCTGACATGGTAGCTTTTTATGACTGAAAATTCAAGAATGTGACCACAAATCTAGGCATTTGGCAAGGATTTCTGAGTTCTTCACATATATGGGTATCCATATCTATGTGTATATATATCTAAGCACTGGGCAGCTATTGGCATAGTGAATAGAGTGCCAACTCTGAAGTCAGCAAGATCCATCTTCTCGAGTTCAAATCTGGCCTCACACACTTACTATGTGATCCTGGGCAAGTCACTTAACTCTGTTTGCCTCAGTTCCTCATCTGTAAAGTGATCTGGAAAAGTAAATGGCAAATCACTCCATTATCTTTTCCAAGAAAACCCCAAATGGGGTCATGAAGAGTCAAATACCGCTGAAACCACTAAACAACAACAACATATATACAAGCATTTTACCTTTTAATTCAGAGGCCTTTACAGTGAATCATTTCAGCATTTCAGGACACATGGTGCTGTCTTTGCAAAAATGAAAATGTTCTGAAAGCCTTGGAAAGTTTTCACTTCCCAGTCCAAGCTGTGCATAGGAACAGAAAAGGCCAGATGGACTGTGAGACCTAATCAGCTGAGAACCAGCTGGGAGAACATTCCTGCTTCATTTTCCCTGGATCCGTGGTTGGGGTGAGTGTCTCGTCTGGACCGGGGCTCAGAGATTTCGTTTTGATGACCTCTCTCTCTGGCTGTCTGTGTGCTTCAGGGAATAGGAGTTGGATTGAAAGTTGGCAGGAGGTCTGAGAATAAGCTGCTGGTTTCCTCTTTCCAGAGAAAGAAATGTCAAGTTGACAGAAGGTTTGTGGAAAATTGCTGGCCTGGAAATACCTTAACTTCTCTGTAGTAGGCCCAACCTTGAGACTGAAGTCTCAAGTGCTTAGCACTGTGCCTGGCACAGAGAGAGCACCATATAAATGGTAGCCATTATGATGATAATGACTGTGGTGATGATGAGACAGTTCTTAGGTAATGACGTACCTCTTGGGCTTGAGGTTTCTAAGGGAAGGTGGATGCTTTTTCTCTTAAAGCACTTCAGGTTTCTCAGATTCTGGACTGGTTTTGTGACATCTCAGGATGTGTCCAGTAATCTCAAGGAAAGATGTGACCATTTTGTAAATAGTTAGATTAACTTCTCTTAAAAACAATTATAAAATTTGGTACATTCCTTACAGCTCATTTTTCTGCATGGGTAGGGTGAAATGGGCTTGATGTCTTTATGAAATCAAACAAACAATATTAGAATCATCGGAGCTTAAGTATGGAAGGGACCTTAGAGATCAATCTCATTTTAGAAAATGGAGCTCAGAGAAATGAAATAACTTCCCCAGAGTCACATAGCAAGTCAGTGACAGCTGGCAGCAGAACCCAGGGATCTTAACTTCCAGATTATTGTTCTTTCTTCTACATGGAACTGTCCTATATTGGTACCATATATCCACAAGAGATAGAAGTCCCGTTTATGGAGAAAAGGGAGCACCACTTTGATATTAAGGAGGAGTATGTAAAACAGAAAGTAAGTCATAAGATGGGCTCTCATTTCAACTCTGACTTTTCCCAGCCAGGTAATTGTGGACAAGTAATGTAAATTCTGAGCCTCAGTTTTCTTACCCTATAAAGTGGAGATAATGAGGAGTTTCATTGCCTACTTCACATAAGTTCCATAAATGTGAATTTTTATTGTTTTTTATATTACCCTTGGGGTAGGGAGTGGGATGGATAGAACTTACTTGCCTTGGAATCAGGACCCTGTGAGTTTAAGCCTTACCACTGACACATAGAAGTAGTAATATGATCATGGGCAAGCCACTTAACCTTTTCATTGCCCTAGATAACTAAGACCCTAAGATATAGAATGGAAATTCCACATCAGTATTACTTCTACCATTGAAGTCATAGGTCCCCATGCACCAAAAACAAAACAAAACATCCCTAATTTTTGTGCTACACACAGTTTGACAATAAATGCATGCATGACTAAAGCTTAGGTCAAAAACAAATGTTTCATGGAAAACTGCTTGCTTTAGTTTCTTGAACTTTTGATTTTTCAACCTTACCTTAATGTTATCTAGTCAGGGAGGATTCAGGGTAATTTGGTGAGGAGTAAAGTTGTAATGTCACTGTGTTTTGCTAATGGAGTTAATGAGTCTTTTTTGAATTTCAAAATCAGCAGACACTTTTCCTTCCCCTCCTTTCACTTCTATAGGATATAGAATAGTATTGGACTGGATAGACAAAGCAGGATAGGTGCAACTTACAGCACAAGACCCAGTGTCCATTTTGGTGACTGAACTTGAATCCTGTTTAAAATAGGGAGAGAGGATCCCTGGAGCACATCAATGGGCCAAGCAAATGAAATGTCAAAACCATTAGTGTCACAGTCAAATAGAAACAGAAACAGATTTCTGTGCCCATTTAATGGCTTAGAAAACCACAAATTAACGTTATCTATATCCTAATTTACTTTTGTTCATTTTATTAAATATTTCCCAAATATATTTTAATCTTAGAACTACACTAGGAGTGTAGTCCCTATAATGCGACCACTGCCAGTCTGTTTGAAACATTTGCTCTAAATGGACAAAACCCTGAGTGTGAAAGAATATTCAACAATCTCATCTAGATGTTAGAAAAACGTCTTCCATAAGCTTTGGTAAAAAAACAAACAAACAAAAAAAACCTAGTCATTGGATAAACAGTTAAGTTATTACTCTGTGTTTTGTGGAAAGTTGGGGATAGGTAAGGGAAACATAGCATTTTAGTTAGGGTAAAGATCCAACAAGGAGGAAAAATGACAAGGAAGCAAAATCTAATGATGTATGATCATGAGATTTGCATGATCCCATAAGGCACTTTATCCCATAAAACTTTTGATCTGCAATCTCATTGGTTCAGCACACTCCAGTGATACAGATTGCAATCCATCCACACTTTCTCATTTTGTGTGACTCTTATATGTGGGTTTTCATAAGCCCCCACAGGAGACCTACCCAACTTTGGGGGACAGACGAGGGATAGGGGATTTCCCTCTAAATTTGTTTATATTAAATGACTACTAATGGAGTTTCAGTAGACCATCTGATGATGTTCTCATGAAAACAATAGGTTAAAATAATAGGTTACGTTTATGTAACTTCTTGTAGTTTATGGAGCATTTTCTGAAAAATTAGAATTATGGAGAGGGAAAGCACCTATTATGTGCTAGACACCGTGTTAAGAGCTTTACAAATATTGTCTCATTTCATCATCACAACAGCCCTTAGAGGTAGGTACTATTATTATACCAATTTTACATTTGAGGTTTGCCCCAGATCACATCATAGCTAGTAAGTATCAGAAGCTGGATTTCAACTCAGGTCTTCTTGACTCTTGGACCAGCATGTTCTCCCTACTGTGTCAGCTTGCTGGATAAACCATAGCTCATATGAAGAGAAAAGACCAAAAGTTTTTCATTGACTGCAGGCTTAACAGAATCACATCAATTGGCTGCCCCAAAAGCTAATGCAATTTTAGTCTCCTGCATCAAGAGAAGCAGCTGAGGAAGCTGGGTGGCATAGTAGATTGACCACTCCGCCTGGAGGCAGGAAGACCTGCTTTTACAATTAACCTCAGGCATATTCTAGCTATACCCTTGCTAACTCTGTGACTCTAGGCAAGTAATTTAACTTTATTTTCTTCAGTTTTTCAACTGTAAAATGGAGATAATAATATATGAATAATATAAGGTAATATTTGGGAGTGTTTAGCACAGTGCTTGGCACATTGGCCCTAATATAGATATATATCTCTCCCTGCTTTCCTTCGCAATTCCCATTCTTTGCTATTGTCCGGAACTAGGGAGATGATCATCCTATTTTACTATTTACTAGTCAAGTCATACTTGGAATTTTGCATTCCTTTCTGAGCATAGCTAGGGAAAAGGTGAAAAAGTGATGGGAGATCATGTGTTAAGAGAAGGAATTGAAGGAATTGGGGTTCATTTTGTTAAACATAAACAAGGAATCATCTAAAATATGTGAAAGGCTGTCATGTGGAAAAGAGATTAGAAATATTCCATATAACTCTAGAGGGCATAACTAGGACTAACAGGTAGAAGACAGACACAGATAGACAGACATACAGATAAATATTCTCTCCATATATAATTCAATTATTAGAAATTAGATGTATTATTAAGTACTGTGTTCCATATTCTTTGAGATATTTAAATCAGTATTCAAACCAGATAACAATTTGTCAGGGACATTTTAAAAGGGATTTTTGTTTCAGATAAAGAATGGAATGCAAAGAACTGGATTTTTGCTCCCCCAGTATGCTGCTTTTTTGAGTCCTCTCAGAGGTTGAGTTTTGCTTAAAATATGTTGGTAGACGAGACTTACTTTTCCCCATAGTTCTTTTGCCAGTCTCCCCTCATGCTTTGCCCTTTTCTAAGAAATAATATGTTAACTCTACCCTTTGGGCTTTCCCCGTATCCATACCATCTGTACCTGAAAGGTTATCATTACCCTTATGCCTTACTCAAATCTTGTGTTTTTTCCCTTTTATAAACCCTGTATGAATCAAGCATGACAGGCCTCCTTGTACTCAGTATATACATGATCCAAGCTATCAAGTCCTTTGAGTTGTCCAAATAATTGCTTATTAAATTTTTCCTGACACAATTTCCCTAGTTTGACAATAACCTCAGAGATCTCTTCTAATGCAAAATTTTATGATTTCACATGATTCCCACAACAGTCTTCAGAGAGATTCAGGGTAGTTATCTTCACTTGATGGCTAAAGAAACTGAGTCTTAGACAAGGTGAGTGAGTTGCTAATGATCATATAGGATTTAAGTGGTAGAATAGGATAAGAAAAAAAAGGAAGTAGCAAGCATTTGTTAAATACTTACTCTATACCAGAAAGTATACTAAGCAGTGGGGATGCAAAGATTACCAATAAGAAAGTCAATCACTGCCCCAAATGAGCTTACATTTAAATGGAGGAAGACAATAAAGAAATGGGAGTTGAAAAATGGAAGGAAGATAGAGGTGAGATAAACAAGTGGTTTTGAAGTACAGAAAATCTTGAATAGGGCTAGAAGAAGAATGGAGGGATGCCAGCCTTGGGCTTTCTACAAAATAGAGGCTCCAGGAGGAGCTCATCAAGGGATTGGGGTTGAGGGGTCTGAACCTCAAGGAAAAATATTCTACGGTGAGCAGGAATTATAAGATGTTCTAAGATGAGGAGGCCTCACATGCTGAGGAAATTTCCAAGATTAGCTAGCAATAAAAGGGTAATGGTTTTGAAATCTTGAAAGTCAGGAACAAGACCACGTGAATATAGGGTCTTGAATTCAGACTATCACATCTGTAGACTAAAAATATCTTATGGGAAGGGGTTATTTTGTTTCTCCTCTTTATCTCATGACCACAGTCATTTTAGTCATATCTTTGTGACCCCATTTGGGAATGTTCTGGGCAGAGATACTGGAGTGGTTTTCCATTTTCTTCTCTAATGCATTTTACAGGGTTAAGTGACTTGCTCAGGGACACATAGCTAGTAAATGTGTGAGGCTGGATTTGAACTCATAAAGATGAGTTTTCTTGATTCCAAGCCAAGTGTTCTATCCACAGTGCCACCTAGCTGTCCACATGAACTCAATACTCTGTCAGTAATAGGTGGCTAATGGTGGTTGAATTAATTTTAATTTACACCCCAAGACAAATGTTCTTTTCTGGATGCAATATTGTTTCCTACAATTCTAAATCATCAAAATAAACACAGACATTACTTCTACTTTATAGGTTCATCCTTTTAGTTTCTTAGTTGTGGAATGGAGCACCCCATTTTACTCATGTATGAAGGCTGGCAGATTTCCTCCTGTGTCTCTTGTACTGCTCTTTAATTATGATGTGAGGAAAAATAACTTATTTTTCACTTTAACATCAGATTTGTCATAATGTTCTCATTCCTGGGACTTCTTGTATATGCTTAGTTTGTCTCGTATATAAAAACAATTTTTTAAGTTTTAAAAAAAGAACCCACAGGTGAATTAATGAGCTAATTACAGGTAACAGTTTGTTTTATTGGCATCCAACAGGCAAAGCAACGTCTGCTTTTGATTTGGGTATGAAGTGAAAAAATTGTGAAATTACGGACAATATTTGAGGTTTTTCTATACTTTAGTTTTTTTTTTTTTTGTTTTTTTTTTTTTTTTTTGGTGAGGAAGGGGTTAGTATTATATAATATGTATGTTTTCCTGTAGGAGAATGAAAACAAAAATAACACATGTCTGGAGATATCATCCTTTTCATTCCTCTCCCCCCGACATCCCACACATTATTAACACTAGGATATTCTCACATCCTGATTTGTAACTGATTAGATTACTGGATCTGCTCTGAATTATATCATGTTTGAGGCTCATTTCTATATTTTTGGCATTAGGAATGCAATTCCCCTGGGTGTTCATGGACAATTAATAGAGAACTTAGAATCTCGAATCTTTTGTATTAAAGATTGAGATGAGTATTAATAACTTATTAGTAACTTTTTTTTCATCTAGGTCTTCAGATACCACAGTTTTTCAATCCAAGACTCAGGAATGTCTCCAAGAAGTAGAAGACTTGTCAGACAGCTATTTATTCTATAAAGCAGACATTCTTGAACTGGGATTCATTGACAGATTTCAGATTTCAGGGAGCACATAGACTTGGATGGGGAAAAAGTCACATCTTTATTTCAATTTAATTGGTTTCCTTTGTAATCCTACATATTTTATTTCATGCGCTTAAAAACATTTTTCAAAAATCGGATCCAGAGATTCCATTGAACTGTTAAAAGGTTCTATGATGCGCCCCCCCCCAATTAAGGGTCTCTGCTATAAAAGTTGCTAAAAGAGAGATAATATGATGTAGTATTTAGAGTTATTGTCGTTGCAGTTTGAATCCTACCTCATCATAGCTATGTGAAACTGGTCAATTCTTTTCTCATTGCAAAGTCTTAGCTTCTTCAACTTTTAAATGGGAATAAGAATACTTGTACTCCCTGAGTTACAGGGATTTTGTAAAGAGAGCATTTCACAAACACATAAAATCAGTGTTTTTGTTAATAATTTACCATTTGGAGTGGCAAAATTGTCTCCCTCACCCAGATCTTTCTTATAGGTGCTGATGATGTAGCTAATGGATAGAGATGTCACTAATATGCAGAAAAGGAGTACCAGTAGTCAGTATAGAGCAGAAGAGAAATTAGACATGAGAGCCTGGATTCAAATTTGAGCTCTGCTATTTAACTGCTTGCCTTAATCTATAATCTACTTATCTCTAAAATGGGTGAATTATAATAGATGCTATTTAATTGAAACCAACAAAGATCTATTAAGTGCTTACACTATGCAAGAGGCAAAAATTAAAATAAACAAACATGCACATGCCTTTCCTTCAAGAAGCTTACATTCTTTTTTTTTTTTTTTTTTTTAAACCTTTACCTTCCCTCTTGGAGCCAATACTAAGTATTGGCGCCAAAGCAGAAGAGTGATAAGGGTAGGCAATGGGGGTCAAGTGACTTGCCCAGGGTCACACAGCTGGGAAGTGCCTGAGGCCAGATTCCAACCTAGGACCTCCCATCTCTAGGCCTGACTCTCAATCTACTGAACTACCCAGCTGCCCCCAAGAAGCTTACATTCTGATTGTTAGAGAGACTTTAAATATAGGGAAGTATATGCATGATAATTATTCTTAACTATTCCAGAAAGATTATTTAGGAAAAAACACTGAAGTGTCTCCAGATGGGGTACTGGAACAATATTATGTATATATATATATATGTATATAGATATGGATGTATAGATATATACATATATAGATATAGATACATAGATATCATGTAAAGAATTCAATTTTTTAAACCAAACATCATTCCTTACACCCAGCTTCCTGATTTGCCCTCTACTTCATTATGATGTATCTATCTCATTGCTAAAGCAAATGCTCCCCTCCCAATCAAAATATGCATGATAATTTGAGGAGCAAAGCAAGATCATTAAGCCAAGGGGAGCAGAATATATTCAGTTGTTTCAGGCAGGTCTAACTCTTTATGACACTATTTGAGGTTTTCCTGGCAAAGAAACTGGAGTAAGTTGTTATTTCTTCTCCTAGTTAATTTTTCTGATGAAGAAATTGAGGAAAACAGGGTTAAGTGACTTGCCCAAGGTCACACAACTAGTAAGTATCTGAGGTCAGATTTGAACTCAGGAAGATGTTTCCTGACACCGGAACCAGCACTCTATCCACTGTACCAACTAGCTACTGTTGGGGAATTCAGAACAAACCTCTTATGAGAAGTGTTGTATGAGCCGAGTGTAAGTCCTGTGATCTCATGACTAGAGGCAAACTTCATCATCACTGAAAATCTTAAAAATTCTAAATTCTTGGACTCTTTGGTCCAAGCTAACCTGTGTCACTAACTACATAAAAATTCATCCAAGAGCTTTTGGTTAAAAGAAAAAATCTCTTTCTGACATGGAACATCTGGGGAAAACCAATGTAATTTAACATTACATTAGTTTCATCTACATTCATCTCACATAGTTTATGAGAAGAAATTGCAAGCAAACAGACAGAACTTTTAGACTGTCATGGAGGGATGGGGGTGGAGGGAGGATCCTGTTGGGTTCTTGGCCAGATGTCTAAGTATATGGTAAAACAGAGTTAATAGATGTTGGGGAAATGCACCACATGTGAAACAAATCTCACCATTGGCATCTTTTCAGAAACGCTTAGCAAGGTTGCAGATGAAGGACACCCACTGCTGGAAACAGTGCTGAAGATATATTCTTGGACTCAAGAAGGAAACGCAGAGGACGCATTATCATGTGGAATGATTACTAGACTAATGAGCCTTGAGGGGCAGGAAAATTGACTACAAAACAAATTAAATGGGCACCTGACATTCTAGTGTTCTCTATATAAACAGGAAACAACAGTCAAGTTTGTACGTGTGTTTGTGTCTATCTTCCCATACCCTGTTACTTATTCAAATAAACCGAGTGTAAATTAATCATGGTTAGGTTGAAACTTTTCTTCCTTTCCAGAATGTGGATCATGGAATTTCCTTTTGGTACTTTGCTTCTTATTATTCTTGGCAATATTATCTGAAAGATGTTATTTTTCCTTAAGAACTAATTTTTAGAACCCTGGGTCTAAACACCAAATCCCTCACCTCCCTTACTCCACCAAACAAACAAACAGACGAAAAATTAGAACTCTAATGACCACAATGTTTGGAAAAAAGGACTTTTGATTCTAGGGACACATTATGTATAGGATCCACATCAGAAGTTTTACTGTTTTCTACCAGTTTCTACTGGTTAGAACAAAAAGAAAAGGGTAGAAAATTGAATAGAAAAGATTAGTAATGGAATATTGAAAGGAATACTGGATTCAGTGTCAGAGTACCCAAGCTTGAATATACACTACTATATATTATCATCTGTATGACCTTTGAAAAGTATGTATGTCTATCTATCCATCCATTCATCCATCCATATATCTATCCACACATATGTATGTATTTGTGTGTGTGTGTATATACGTATACATATATATGCTTCCATATATGTATCCCCTGATAGAATAAATCCCAGGAAAGCAGGGACTATTTCATTATTATTATCATTTTAATTTTCAGTGCCTATAGCCAGAATAAACAATAAAAGCTTAATGACTTAAGTCATGTAATCTTTCTAGGACTCATTTTTCTCTAGCTGAAAAATAAGCAAGCTGGCATAGCTGATCTGTAAGTTCTTTCCAGATTTAAATCTAAGATCCTAGCCAAAATTATTTGATTTTTTAATAGATAGGCTAAGAAGGAAATGGATTCGTCTTCCTGGAATCCTATTAAGAATAGGTGAGTTAAGAATTAGAAATGCCAGAAAACTTCACAAAGAACTTCTTAGCCCTGAAGTAATATAGGGTATCCCAAAGTCTTGGTGCATTTTACAACTTTAAGCTTAAAAATGCATCAAGACTTTTGAGGAACCCTATAGAATCAAAGTGCGTACCTGGCCTGATTTTCTAAAAGTGATTATCTCTGTGATAGTAATTTATGGGAGTCAACAAGGGTAGAGCTGAGCCCCCTTTTCTAATTCTTCCTCAGATACCTTTGTCCTAATTCTCTTTCTAGCTTAGGATTGTTGGCATTAATAAAATACCTAAATTTTATGGGCAAGACCCACACAGCTGAACAGGATTTTGGTGGACTAAAGGCTTTGGAGAGTTATTTTTAACTCATCTCAAGTGATGGAACTTTTCATTGAGAAGGAAGGGACGTGAGATAATAGAATACAAGGTTAGTGGAGACATTTCTTTCCTTCTGATTCTTGAACAATAAGAAAAATATCAGGTCTTCCTGGGGTTCCTAGGTGTTCTCCATATTCACAGAAATGAATAAGGTGAACCAATTTGAGGGATCCTTCAAGCCCAGTGGTCCTTTGAAAAAGTATAGCATAAACATAAAATGTTGTTGCTAATGCTTTCTCTCCCAACCTCTTAGATGCCTTTCTAATATCAGTGAATTGCAATTACCTCTTTACCTATTGCTTCCAGTTCTTAATTCTCTGGAGAAGGTGACTCATATTTGCCTGATACCAAGAACTCCATTTAAATTGTGATTTCTTCTTCTATCCTGTCATGGCAAGCTCATTATTTACCCATCCTGTTAATAATAATGAAAATACATTTCTGGATTAAGGCATGTGCCTTCTCAAATGATAAATTTTTGAAAGGTTATTGTTAATAAAGGTAGAATTAACAGTACCATAAATAGCTGTGTAACCTTAGAAGGGTTTAGTAAGTCCCCTGCAGCAAATTTTATTTGCAAAAAAAAAACTTGTAGAATTCAGCTGACTTTTAATATAAAATGATCTTAAATGACCCTTAACATTTATTACATACTAATGACCTTTACAGACTTGCAAAAGGTAGCTATAATAACTTTTGTGTATTAAAATATGCTAGAGGTATGTATAGGTTTTTGGCCATACCAATAAACTGATAGAAATTAAATCAAGTATCTGTTATAAGCATGATATTGGATGAGATCTAAGTGATATAAAGATGAGCAAAATAGTCTCTGCCCTCTAGGAACTTATATTCTACTGGGCAGACACATATACCCAACAAAGTATATTGGGAAGAATTAGGCCAGGGAAAGGAAATTTGAGAAGTAGCTAGAACTCTGAACAATAGTTCATTCTCTTTTGTAACAAGACAACACATTTTTCTTGAGCAGGATAGTGCAGGCAACATCATGTTGGACCCTGGGGAAGATAGATAAACGATTAAGGAAGGTATGATACCAAAACCTTCAACTTAGCTTCAAAGAGCCTTGTATCTAGTGACCTACCTATTATTTTATTATAACTAAAATGTTGGGATCAGAAAAATAAGCATTTTTACTACAAAAAATTAAAAACAAATTTATTTTCTAGCTAAGGACAAGATGAAGGAGAATGAGCTGTCAAAATGTATAGTATAGTCTTGACGTATTATGGGAAGCTTGGAAAGTTTTCATAAAAAAATTTAAAAAAAAGAAGCAAGTGAAGATTTGCACATGGGAACAGAGATTTTATAGCTCCTAAACTTCTCCCTCCATTGAAATATTGGGTAACAGTCTTCAAAAAATTAAGCTTCCAGCTTCTTTTATGCCTTACACACGCACACACACATACATACACACACACACACACACACACCAACGTACCAGCACCACCATGGGTGGTAGACACATAGTAGACATGAATTGGCCACTGCATATTATCCATGATTTACGGCTCAAGAAAAATAGGACAAAATACTCTTTCTCTAGAAATGAGTGAATAAGAAAAAGAAATAGACTTGTAATGAGATTAAAGGGTGACTTTTAGCTACCATGTACACTCCATTGATACCTATGTAGTGTGAGGAGATCAAGAAGGCTGTCAGCACTTTGAATTGCCAGTATCCTTCATACTCAGAGAATATCAAAAGGACATCATTATGTTATATCATGGTTAGTGTACAGTGTAGCCAACTGTGGCTAATCATGCCAATATGAGCTCACTTTGGGTTAGCCATTTGTGAAGGATTTTTTTCTTTTTTTAAATTGATTAAGAAAATTTTTCCATTGTTCCATGAATCATTTTTCTATCCCTCCTTTCCTCCCACTCCCCTCCCATAGCCAAAGCACAATTCCACTGGGTTTTACATGTGACATTGATCAAAACTTATCTCC
This sequence comes from Gracilinanus agilis, assembly GCF_016433145.1. Classification (NCBI taxonomy): domain Eukaryota; kingdom Metazoa; phylum Chordata; class Mammalia; order Didelphimorphia; family Didelphidae; genus Gracilinanus; species Gracilinanus agilis. The sequence continues at coordinate 171,798,702 of NC_058130.1, forward strand.
CTATTATTGATATTTGCACTAGGGTGATCGCTTAAAGTCTACAGTCCCAATCATATCCCCATCGAACCATGTGATCAAGCAGTTGTTTTTCTTCTGTGTTTCCACTCCTGTAGTTCTTTCTCTGAATGTGGGTAGCATTCTTTTCCATAAGTCCCTCAGAATTGTCCTGGGTCATTGCATTGCTGCTAGTACAGAAGTCCATTACATTCGATTTTACCATAGTGTATCCATCTCCGTGTACAATGTTCTCCTGGTTCTGCTCCATTCCCTCTGCATCCATTCCTGGAGGTCTTTCCAGTTCTGTGAAGGATTTTTTTGAGGAAGTCAGTGAGAGTTGCATGGGATGAAGAGCAAAAGGGATAAAGACTATGTATTTGGATGGGAATCCTCACACGGAATGGATGAACCAATGGCTAAATGAAAAAGTACATGGAAATGCAGGTGTTAAATGCTTACTATGTATAAACACTGTACCAAGTGTTGGGAAAATAAATACAAAAGCAAAGAAAGTACCCGTTCTTAGGGAGTATACATTCCAGTAGGAGGAAATAATACATGTTGGTGAGTGACAGTGGGGCCATGGGGGGAACACACTTAAATGCTTCTTTCTGTAGCAGTGACAGAGTTGATTACAGTTCAAGAACTGGAAAGGGGGAAGGTCAGGCACATGACAGCAAGGCAACTTTGGAGAAGATGGCAGGCTAGTTCAGGGAAGCCTGGCTGCAGCTTCGCCTAGATGTAGTGAGTGATGGAGGCACTATCATTCTGGGGAGGGAGGCAGGTCGGGGTAGCATTTTCTCAGAGTAAAAGGGTCAGATATCAAAGTAGGGAAAGGAGAGATCAGCCCAGGCCAAGGCTGCTAGGGAAGGCTTTATGGAAGAATTATGGCTTCATGTGACTTTGACGAATATATCAATTAGGTTAGGTGGAACGAAGGGAGGAGGGTTTGTTGTGAGGCAGGTAGGACAACAGGAACCGAAGTAAAAAGATGGAAACAAGCTACATCGTCAGCGCCTGATTTTTAAAGTGCATTTTTAAAAGAGCCAGTTTAATGAGCACTTTTGAATCAAATAAAGAAAATTCCGTATGAGCAAAAGCCTATCTCGGGCAGCAACGGTATTTTTCAGCTTAATTTTTTTTTCCTCATGAAAACATTTTTAAAGAAACTCACATTATTTCTGACTCCTCCCAAATAATGTAAAATAAATTGATTGTCAGAATGCCTGGAGCTCTGCTCTGTACGCAGAGGGATTTAGATCAGTGTTTCTTAATAGCATTCGATCTGTAATACACCTGAAAATTTCTACATTGCCCCACACATTTTGATGGGGAGCAGAGTAGGAAGATAGCAGAAGAGAGCTTTTTTCATATTCCTTGGTAAAAATGGGAGGTGAGGCGGAAGCTCTGAAGTTGTAGAAAAATAATAGTCACAGCATATGTGTATAGATTTATAGAGAAATAATAATTTATTTTAGTGGGTTATGAAGCTCTTAATACATATTACCTTTTTTGTTCATCACCACTATTCCATGAGGTAGGTAATGAATGCTAATTAATGGACATGTCTATAACTACCTTAAGTTTCCAGGGCATTTTTCTTGTATTATCTCCTTTGAGCCTAAGATAGCCTTGTAAGGTAGATACTGCAAATATTATTATGCTCATTTTACAGATGAGAAAACAGAGGCTTCCGAGGTAAAATAACTTGACCAAAGTCATATAGTTAATAAATGGCATGTAGGTCTCAAACGTAGGTCCCCTTATTCTAAATTCAGTGCTCTTTCCATCAGACCCAGCTGCAGCATTCTAACTTCTACATTCTCCAAACAGGCACCAAAGAAGTATTTCTTTTTAAATCACATTTGTGCTAATGAAATACCTCATCTACGAAGTGCTCTCACTCTTCCAGTTAATGTCTATTGTTTTTTTAAACCCTTACCTTCTGACATAAAGTTGATACTGTCAGTTCCAAAGCAGCAGAAGAGTAAAGACCAGGCAATTAGTGTTAAGTGACTTGCCTAGGGTCACACAGCTAGAGAATGTCCACCTAACTGTCTCATTATGTCTGTCTGATTCATCCAGTTGAACTCATTATTTTGCCTTTACTTACTTTGTTTGTCTTCATCTTTAAATATATTAGTAGATGATATTTTGGTTACTTTTTCAAAATAATTCTATATTTTTAAAAAAATCCTTACTTTCTGTCTTAGAATTGATACTACTCCATATCAATTCCAAGGCAGAAGAGCAGTAAGGGCTAGGCAACTGGGGTTCAGTGGTTTGCTCAAGGTTACACAGCTAGGAAGTGTCTCAGGTCAGATTTGAACCCAGGATCTCTTGTCTCCAGGCCTGGATCTCTCTTCTGAGATGCCTTGCTGTCCCTAATTCCAAACTTTTTACTATGCTTTTGCAAATCTAGCATGTAGACTGTAGGTTTCAAAGAACCATGGTTCTTTTTTTCTGTGTGTGCAGAAAGTTCTCTAAAAAAAGAAAAGGGGCAGCTGGGTAGCTCAGTGGATTGAGAGTCAGGCTTAGAGACGGGAGGTCCTATGTTCAAATCCAGCCTCAGACGTTTCCCAGCTGTGTGACCCTGGGCAAGTCACTTGACCCCCATTGCCCACCCTTACTTCTCTTCCACCTAGGAGCCAATACACAGAATTTAAGGGTTTAAAAAAAAGAAAGCTCTCCTCTGAATTCCTAAAATATAAAACTCTCATAGGTTATTTCTAGATGGTTTTATTGCTTTTAAAACTTCAGGAGCATCACAGGTACATGCAAAGTTATTAGATATATATTGATCTAATTTCTTTGATGTCTAATAAAATTATTTGGGGAAAGGATTGACAGGCTCACTAAAAAAGTAAAGAAAGCTGTCAAAGATCATTTGGTATAGACACCATAGCTTTTTTGTTGTTTGTTTTTCCATGTAACTCATTTGAACAATTGGCATTTCAAACCCCTCCAATGGCTCGCCTTATGTGGGTTATGTGAAAATGAAGGTAGAAGATGGAATTTATGCACTACCTGGAGATAAGAATCCTACACTGAGGATGCTTCATAAAGAGTTTTCTAGACTTAGTTTATGACTTTTGCTAGTCAAGGAATACATTTGAGGAAATCAGCATTTCCCATAATTGGTATCTTCTTCCTATAGCCCTCATCTGCATGCGTAAATCATGGTACTTTGCCCAAGGAAAACTTTATGCTGTCCAAGAAAAAAGGAGACTTTAGGTCCGGTGATTGCCTTGCACCACAAAATTACAGGAAACAAGTTCAATCATGTTATCTTTCAAGAATTCTCTGTGTGTTTCTCTCCCTTCTCTCTCGCCATCCCTCTCCACAGTCTGGGTGGGTTTATAGCTGTTAGGCTAAGACAGTAATGATATGATTCTTGACTGATTCGATGAATTTCTCCTTCAGAGCCCTAGTTTACATGTCTTGGCTGTGATAAGCATTATAAAAATCTAAGTAAAATTGTCCCTGAGAAGTACATTATGAAATCAAATCTCCTGTTATCCTGTTGACTGTTAATACAGATCATCAGTGATAAATTTATGAGACACTGGGTGACTGAACATCTCATGAAGAATGAGAACAATTTTTTTAGACCCTGGCAGTGAGCCGAATACAGAAAGAAATAAGACTGGATACAGATTAATAACCAAAGTAGTGATGCGGCAATTGATTAAAATAACATTTTATGATACCTTTCCTCTAGGGTGAAGTGGACGTTTGTGTTGGTAAATTTCCTAGTAGGGGATATTTTTCTCCCTAAAGAAGTAGACCTGTGTATAATTGAATTTTCTCAAGGAAATAGGGAAAAAAAAGTAATAAATCAAGTGTATAGGGGGTGGGTTATGATCCCTATGGCAAAAACATACTTCAGTGATGATAAATTATGTTAGAGAATAAATTAGATTGCATGGAAGCTAGTACTAAAGGGCAGTTCAAATGGTGATATTTAGTTTTTAAATATGTAATTTACCTCCTATGTATACCATGTATTCATTAGCCTTATGGGCATGGTTTTTTTTTGGGGGGGGTGGAAATAGAATTAAATAATATTTTTAAAGCTCATTCTTTATACTTTAGCATATCTTGCAAAATTCATTGGTCACTATATCTAAAGGGAATTAAAAAAATTGAAACACTTACCTTCCATCTTAGAATCAATACTAAAGGGAATTTTCTAATCCCATTCTAATATCAAAACAAATTAGATAGGGACTGATAGGTGGCACAGTGGATGGAGAACCAGGAAGGGCTGGGTTCAAATCTGGTCTTAGACATTTCCTAAGTGTATCCCTTGGAAAGTCACTTAAACCTCATTTGTCTACCCTGTACCCTTCTGCCTTAAAGTTGTTACTAAGGAAGTAAGGGTTAATAAGACAGAACAAGGGGGCAGCTAGTGGATTGAGAGCCAGGCCTAGAAATAGGAGTTCTGGGTTCAAATCTGGAATCAGATACTTTCTAGCTGTGTCACCCTGGGCAAGTCACTCTACCCCCATTGCCTAACCCTTACTGCTCTTCTGCTTTGGAACCAATACACAGTACTGATTCCAAGACAGAAGGTAAGTGATTTAAAAAAAAAAAACAAGCAAACAAACAAATTAGGTATCATTCAGTTTCTACTAACCTGTGCCTCACATCACAAAGCCTCATTCTTTTTTAGAATAATCCATTTTCCTCTCCTTCAATGGCCTTGAGATCTGGGGTTGCCTTGAAGTTCTAAATACCCGAGAGAATGATTGCTTGAAGAGAGTTTATTAAATGCTTGCTATATGTGCCAAGGAATATCTTAAGCCCTAGCTATACAAAAACAAAAACAAAAACAAAATTTTCAGGAGAAAGTTCTAAGGACTGTTAAGGGATGCAAAAGTAGTTTCCCAGAAGACTAGATGAATTCTTAGTCATTATCTAGTTGCAGCAAGTCTTCATAACTTTTGCGAATTTCTTTAAATCTTTACTTTCTGTCTTAGAATTAATACTGTATATTGGTTCTAAAGCAGAAGAGTGGTAAGGGCTAAGCAATGAGGGCTGAGCAATTTACCCAGGATCACACAGCTAAGAGGTGTCTGAGGTCAAATTTGAACCCAGGACTTACCCTCTCTAGTCCTGTCTCCTAATCCACTGAGCCACCCAGCTGCACCATCCTTGTGAATTTTTTAAAGGCGAGCATCCTTTCTTGCTTGGGAGCAGAATTTGTTTTCATAGAGGCAAACTTTGTCAATGTCGATTTGTGAAGAAACTAATGATTCCTGGCATACTCGCTACAGAAAAAGATGGTTGAGGAATTAAGGTCAGAGATTAAGACAACCCCCAAAATTCTCTAAGGCTTATGATCTGTTTTATTCTAGTCATTTGTTTGATCCTTCCACAGCCTGACTTTTTAGAAAGACTGACTAGGTTTTCCACACCTAAAGTGATGTTAGTTTTCTAGGCAGTCACACCTCAAAGGAAAAATATATTCTAGCAGAGTGGAAGACAGTACTTTAGTAGGAACTTTTAATAAAGGAGAGTTCTTGAGTGCTTGAGAAGAAAAGCAACATGAGCACTTCTGTCCTGGAAGCTCATCAAGGAATTCTTTTTTCTTCAGATAAGATTATGTGCGTATATGGATGTGTGCTTGCACCTGTGTATGTACTTTGGATTTGGATTTTAATGACTTTTTCTTTCTCTCTCTCTCTCTCTCTCTCTCTCTCTCTCTCTCTCTCTCTCTCTCTCTCTCTCTCTCTCTCTCTCTCTCTCTTGTCAGGAGCCTCTTAGCTCTGTAGTGCTAAAGCTCCAGGCTTTGAGAATTTGTTGTGTTGGCTCAGAGTAGTCTGTAGAGCTTTGCTGCCAAGTTGGTGCCAGGAATGTCTTTCTTTGTAAAGAAATATCTTTATGAAAAATTGTGGTTTATTTACCCAATTTCCTTGTTGATATAGAAGCAGCATAGCCCAGGGGCCTTGAGATTGAATTAGAATGTTGGAGATATATTTAATTTACAATTTTTCCTTAATTACCATCTGTTTGGATTTATTAGCCAACTCACCTCAAGTTTTCTCATCTTTGAAATGGGAGTAACTGAAATACTTCCTCTCCATTTCTGCTCCTCCTCCCCACCCAAAAAAAGTAAGACAAATATTAAAAAGACAATTCCTATTTTTCCCCAAATGTGCCCCAAGTTCCAGTTAAATTAACCAATGTCATACTTTTCCCATTTTCAATCATGACATCTTCATTTAATTCTGCAGTCTAGATTCCTTTAAAGGTTACTTATCCTTCTTGAGCCTCAGTTTCTTTATGTGTAAAAGCAGGAAATTGGGTTAGCTGGCCTTTGGAATCTCTTCTAGCTATCAGTCTCTGATCTTAGGATCTACCCTCACTCTCTATGCCTCAAATTATCCTTTGTTCAAATTTTGCCCATCATTCCAGGTCAAATGCTACCTCTCATCAGACTTTTACCGATTCTGGAGTCTAGAATGATATGATCCTCCCTCCTCTGAAGCCCCATAGCACTTTGATGGTACATCCCATGGCACATGATAATTTATCTTTTATTATGGTGAAGTGTGAAATGCCCTTATATCTGTTAATACATTATAATTTCCTTAGATGTAAGGGCCATGCCTTAATCATCTGTATATCCCCAATGGCATTTAGCATAATAATCTTTACATAGAAGCAATAATCCCTGAATTTTGGGGCTGCAAAAGGCCTTTGAGATCTAGCCTAGGGATTCTATACCTTACAGGCTTCACCAAACTTCCAAAGGGGTCCATATAACAAAAAAGGTTAAGAACCCCTCAACTAGCCTAGTTCCTTTGCTTTATAATTAAACTCTTTGACCTTCAGTTTCTTTAAGTCAATTGTAGGTAGTCATATTTCTAGTCTGTGGAAGATCTGTTCTAAAATCCAGACAACCAGTTCTTTCTGATATGCTAAGAGTTCTTACCCTTTTGGGGCTCATGTGTCCTTTGGCAATCTGGTACAGCCTATGAAGTCCTTCTTAGAAAAAAATTAAATTAATAATTGAATTAAAACTTTAAATTTCAGTTATTGTTTAATTAAAGGAAAGATAAAAAATTTTGTTTCTTATCTAAAGCCATAGGCCCCCTGAAATCTATCCATGGACTTCAAGGAGGTTTTGGGAACTCAGAATAAGAACCACTTTCCTAGACCATGCTGATCAAAATATTAAAGAAATAAATCAAAGAGTGAAAAATAAATATAAATGGAGGAGGCACTTTACAATGTTACATACCATACACAATTATAATGGTAATAAAATTTTTCTTCTTGCATTATTCAAAACAATAATTGGATAAAGGTTAAAACAACTGGATGAATATTTGAAGGCTCTACCTAAATCAAGAAGTTTAAGAAAATCTTAAATGGGAAGCAAAAATTTCAGGAATGTGGAAGGAATGACAGTGGGAAAAGGGAAGAAAAAGCAAGGTTAGACAAAAGAAAGGAAGGAAATGCAAAATGATTGAATGAAACAATGATTTAAAATGGCCAAAGGTATGGGAATAGTGAAATGTAAAGTGTTATTTATCATTATGGAGGAATAAGCTGAGAACACTTACCTACCCTAAATGAGTTAAGTAACCTGACTCCCTTGGATAAATTATATTTGAAGTTAATGCGATAACCTCTGACTGACATATTGAACCCCTGCTAGACAACTTGAGGAATTGTTAATGAGAGAGGTGCTATGGGCATGGAAATAGTCAAACCCAGTCCCAGTTTTCAGAAAAGAGAAAGAAGGTAGATTCCTAAACTTACAAGCTGATGAGCTTGACTTCAATTCCTAGAAATATATTAGAACAATTTATTTTTTAAATAATTTGCTAGTACTTGGTGGGGGAGACATCATTGATCACTGTAAGCCAGCATGGGTTCCTCAAGAAAAAGTCATGCAGTTAGCTGGTGGCTTGGTGGATTGAGAGCCAGGACTAGAGATGGGAAGTCCTAGCTTCAAATATGACTTCAGACACTTAACCGTGTGACCCTGGGCAAATCTTTTAATCCCCACTGACTAGCCCTTAACTGTACTGCCTTGCAACCAATATTTATTATTGATTCTGAGACAGAAGGTGAGAGTTAAAAAAAGAAAAATTCATATAAAACTAGTCTTGTTTTCTTCTTTAACAGGTTTTTGGAATTGGTAGGTGGATAAAATTGCTACAAAAAGAATATCCCAGGATTTCAGCTTGATAAAGTCTTTTTCTGATTTCCTTGTGAAAGTTAGTATAGTCTGGTGGATTCAGAGCTAAGTGAATGACCAGACCCAAGAGTAGAGATTAATGGTTTGGTCTTAAGCTGTTTTTTTAACCTTACCTTTTGTCTTAGAGTTAATAATGTATATTGGTTCTAAGGCAGAAGAGGGTAACAGTAAGGGCTAAGCAATGGGGCTTAAGTGACTTGCCCAGGATCATATAGACAGAAAGTATCTGAGGCCAGAAGGTGTCATCTTAGAAAGGGATTTCTAGGACTCAGATGAGCCGGATCATTTATAGGAGAGGGTGATAATGATAGTAAGGGGACTTCCAATCATGTCTTAAGATGAACTGTTAAAAGTGCTTAGAATGGTTAACCTGGAGAAGAAATGATTAAGGGAAAATACACTTGATCTTTTCAAATATTTGCATAGTTGTCATGTGGATTAAGGACTGAACTTGTTCTTCTTGACTTGAGAAAGAGGAATCATGTCCAATGGGTAAATGACACAAGGGAATTGGTATCCATGGGATATAAAGTAGACTTTCCTAATAATTAAAATGCTTCATAATTTGAGATTGGACTGCCGCAGGAGGTGGTGAGCTACTTTGTCACTGGAGCTTCGAACAATTTGATGATCACTTGTTGGGGGCATTATAAAGGGGATTTATGATTCAGGCTGGAGTTAAGCTAGACGTCTTCTGAGATTCCTCTCAAATCTGAGATTTCATGATTTCTACCCAATTCTGTGCCTCACTGTGTTTGCAGAAATCAAATATTCAGACCCCAGGAAAGGGCTTATAGTCTTCAATATTCAAGTAGATAATACAACTTTTTGAAGCTTTTGCCCAGAAAGAGTGATTTATAGAGCAGGAGGCTGATCAAAATGCCTTTTACATCATTTGCTTCCCTTTTATGCTCTGTTTACTTTACAATCCTGCTTCTCACTGTTTAATGAGAGAGCCAGAGAGAGAGATTTCTAGTTTTATCATGATTATCTACAACAACGATAATATTACAAATAATAAAAGAAACAGAGAGAGTTTGAATTTGCTTCTAGGAAGACTGAATACCTGCTTAAAATGATCATTTTGTGTATACTAGTTAATATACATGTGACCCCAAAGTCTAGGATCAAAACATCAATAATGTAAAAAAGCTACTAAAAAAAAAGGTTTAGTAGCTTAAAACTGCAGCAAGACTTTGGGGATAGCCTGTCCAGGACAGGTGAGTTTGCTGTTCATGTTTGGTTTGTTTGCTTGTTTCCCTAAATACAGAAAACCTCTCAGTGTAAGGCAGTGTGGTCCTTCCCTCTTACCTACTTTGCATTACTCTTAGAAGCTGGTTAGAAGAACAGCATCCCGGCCATCTGGTGGTTGTTTTCAGCCAAGCTCACCATTCAAGTAATGTACATTTCACAACTTAGGTTCACTTAGAGATCACTTTTCACCACTTAAAAAAATATTTAGCTGTAATGCTAGAACTAGAAAGTGTATCCTGAGACCCATAATAACTCGATGATAAAATAAAGGAGCATTTGTAATGCAGTAAGTATAAAATTATAACAACTTTCCCCCATGTTTACTGATGAAGGGCATTCTGGTTCCCAAGGGGTCTGATTCTCCAAATTCCAGACAGAAATGATTATATGCTGTACTTTCCCAATATATTTGTTACCTTGGAAACAAATAGAGGAGTCTGTGCTGTACAAAGCAGAAGTTTAATTGGCAATATTGCCCTTTGGGTTACAAATCAAAATGATCTTCATGTAACTAGAATAGAAAATGAGCTGATTATAAATCAGGTATTTAGCCTGGCCTTCAAGGCCCTTCCCAATATATTCTCATCCTACCTATCTAACCTCATATGCACCTTCTTTCCAGCATGACCCCCTTTCCTTCATATATCTAAGCTGATCTCACTATTCCCCAAATATGTATACTCATTCCACTTCCACTATTCCTCAAAGATGCATGTACATTCTCACTGTTGTAGCATCCTCTCCCCTTCTTCCTGCCCATAGGAGTCCTCCCCACCTGTCTAAATTAAGGCTTGTCTCCTTCATGAGACCTTCTTCAGCTCCAGGTACATCTGTGGAATACCTCTCTAGGATTCCCATAACATTGAGACCTAGACACTTCATTTTTCTTTAAAAGAGGTAAAATACTTATATTTATTTTTTAAAATTTTTATTCAAAGATATTTTATTTCCTCAATTACACGGAATAACAATTCTCAACATACGTTTTCTTTTTCTTTTCTTTTTTTTTAAACCCTTACCTTCCACCTTTCAATACTATGTATTGATTCTAAGGCAGAAGAGTGGTAAGGACTAGGCAATGGGGGTTAAGTGACTTGCCCAGGGTCACACAGCTGGGAAATGTCTGAAGTCAGCTTTGTCAATATACATGTTCTGAAATTACACGATCCAAATTGTCTCCCTCTCTCCCTCTTCTCAAAGAGGGTAAGCAAATTGATCAGACACCTCATTTATGTAGCACAGTGCAAGATAGTAATTCCCTTTTTCATGTTTGTATATCACACTTCTCCAATGGGATTCTAAACTTTGAAATATCAAGGACCTTACTTAATCTTGTTTTGTCCTCTCTCCCATCCACGATATTAAACCAGCAATGAGCATATAAAACTTGAACCCATAGGAGTGGATACATTGCCACTTCCCACACTAATGTAGGGCACTTACTAGATAAATGCTAAGGAATTGTCTTAGTTACTAAGTACCTTTTCCAAGGTCATGCTCATCAGAAGTGGCCTCTCAGCCCAGGTCTTCCTGATTCCAAGTCCATATACTGAAGTGTACCTTGTACTTTACTGAATTTCTAATGGATATGCACTAAATGTTGAGTACATGGGTGGAGGGAGGACTCATTCTTCAAGAGTATTTTCACTGCAAGAATGATTTTGCAGTCTCCGCTAATGAAGGCAGAATGATTCTGAGTTGTTATATTGTAAAAAGAGAGCCTTTACCTTCTTAAATTTAGCAATGTTATTATCAGAGGTATTAGGGAGGTGGGGGTTGAAAGGGTATGTTGCAAACATTAGTTAACTACGTGGTTTCCATTTCTAAGAACATAGAACATCACCTTTTGTTAAAAATGTAGAAACCAAGAGGGAAAAGCATATACAAAAAGTTGATCGTTAATTAGAAACCACCAGGAAACGTCTTCATGAAAAAAAAAATGTAATGGTTGTTCAGGACTTTTACACTTCAGCAACTGTGCCGTTTTAATCAGCTATTCTGATACTATAAGTAGAACATGTGGTTTTAGATGGCAAGAACTCAGAATTTGAGAGTCTGGAGTCTCATGATACCCTGGAAGGGCATTCAGCTTCCAGGAATAGATGAATTATTCCACCAAGATAGATGTGAATGCCCCGTGCCAGGCATTGGCCTTTGACCAATCATCCTCTGCAATGTCAGTGATGTGAACTGAAGCTGACCATATGGGTCTGTGCATTTCCTACGCTTCCCCTGATTTCTCTTCACTAAATGGGAGGCAGAGTTTTCTTCGTCTTTAAGAGAAGTTAATTGTTTTAGACTTAACAGCCTGACTTTGACCCTTGTCTTTCCATCATTCCGCATTATGAAATGGAGTGTCAGGATCTGTCCTCAGTGGTATTGGCAGAGGAGGAAAGGGAAAAAGGATGATGCTCTCGATATTGACACTTCACAGTTTAAATGTCAGGCTCTGCAATTTACAAGTGATCAGAGATTCATGGGAAATGCAGTGGAAAAGTCATCCTATTTTCCCTGAGTTATAAAATAGATTATGCCATAAATTCTGTGCATTGCTAACTTTATGATCCTACTGTAAGAACACATTAAACATAGAAATCCTTACTCAGTTTGATACTTGCCTAGAGTGCTCCCAAGCCAAAGGGGGGGGCTCAGGCAAGTGGTTACCAATTAATTTCATCTTTTTTATTTGCTGGGTTTTTTTTTTTCCTAAGGGTGAATTCTATCAACAATGCCCTGACTGTAATGTGTTCTTCTATCATTAACAATTGGTGTGAATAGATATTTAAAATTGGGAATTTTATTAAAGGAGAGATCTGTTTGGAATTGTTAAGCTTAACTGAAAACAAAGGAGAAATAGATAGATTGCTATATTATATAGGTAAAGATAGATCATTATTATTTTTATTTTTATCACTTTGGAATGCCCGAGTGTGGTAGGAATGTCATTAAGCTTCTGTAAAGTAATTTATCTAATATGCATCATTGCAAGCATTCTGAGAATTATATTTTTTTTTCTGTGTCATTTGAGTAGAGATTGGGCCCTGAGAGGTTGAAGCCTTAACCTCTTTTCAATGACATTTTACATCTTGGTAAGATGTTCCTCCATGAAAGAAGGCTCTGTTTGGAAAGGGAGGGCTGCTAGGGGCCAAATACATTAAAACCGATTAAAAGAGGAGCTGTTATTTGCTTAGGAAGAGAAAAAAGATCATTATATATAATGAAATGTCTGCTTCAGGACTAAGGAATTGACAGTTGATGTTTAATTATACCCATCTGCCCAAAGCATAAGTGAGAGATTTCTAAGGACACTTAACACGAGCATATGTGGATTTATAATTTTATCAATGTGTCATAATTTGTGCTTAGGAATGCCAATAGCCTCAGTAATAACTACCTACCTTCTTGTCAACAGGCCCATCATATTAATTTTATAAGGAAAATATACTATTTTAATAAATATTAACATCATTTCGATTTGTCTTTTGTTCCCATAGTTGACTTGAATATTTATAAACACTGATTTTAGGCTATTTGCTAATTGTTTTCCATTAATACATTAATTAAGAAAGCAATCTTCCATGTGTGCATGTGTATATATAGGACTTTGTGTCTAGCCTCTCTTTATAGTAGGTGGATGCTTCCTTCAAATGTTTAAGAAAAATTATTTTCCCCAACATATCGGATATTTTACATTGTGACTTCCTATGAATAAGTAATTTCATGCTTCTCTCAGAATTTTTTTAAATTTCTATAGCTTAATTGATGTTTATTGAATCTGAGAATTAGAAGGGATGTTACAGGGCATAGAGTTCACTTTTAGACATTCCTGTTCCATTTTCATTCTACCCTAATTTTTAGCAATTATTAAATATATCTTATATTAAGCTGAAATCCTCTTCCTTGAAATTTTCTCCTTATTGGTCCTAATTCTTTGGGCTCCACAAGGGCTGATCTCCATTGGACCTGCTCTCTAGAGCTAACAGAAAGGCTGATCCCATTGGCTCTGTTCACTAAAGCAATATGAAGAATAATTCCAATTGGCTCTGTTCTCTGGAATTCATCAAAGTCTAATCCCTGTTTGTCCCACTGCTACACAAATGTCAATCTCTTCTCCATATAAAACTTACAAATATTTAAAGATAGTAATCATATCCTTCCCCAAGTCTTCTCTTGTCTGAGCTAAAACCAACCCAACTTACTTCAGTAGTTACTCTCATGACATGATTCTCCATATCTGGACAACAAGGTGAAAGTTTGGTTATGACTTGGCACGTAGGTCATAGCAAGGAATTCTTTGAGGTATTGACTAGACTGTTATCCTTGGAGGTCCCTTTTAAATTTAAGATTCCGTGGTCATTTTCCTGTGGACAGAATTCATTTCAGCATGTATTTATTAAGGCCCACTATGTGCCAATAGGTCCCATTGTATTAATTTTGCAGACTAAGTCCTGGAATTACAAAGACAAAAATAAAAAGCCTCTACCATCAGAGAGGTTACATTCTGTGGAGTGTTCCAAAATAAACACAATATTTAGATGTTATCTAGCAAACAAAGAGTAGATGTGTCCAGTTACCACTCTCTACCTGGAAACTACCTTTTTAAAAATGCACTCTAGGATCTCATTTTTTTTAAACACTCACTCGGGGCAGCTGGGTAGCTTAGTGGATTGAGAGTCAGGCCTAGAGACGGAAGGTCCTAGGTTCAAATCCGGCCTCAGACACTTCCCAGCTGTGTGACCCTGGGCAAGTCACTTGACCGCCATTGCCCACCCTTACCACTCTTCCACCTAGGAACCAATACACAGAAGTTAAGGGTTAAAAAAATAAAATTAAATTTAACAAAAAACACTCACTCACACCATATGAGTGACTCATGTAGCTTCCAAAGTCAAATATAAAGAGCAGGTCTTTTTATTTAAATTGATTTTAAAGTAGCTCTTCCTCTGCTGTGTATCAATGTATTGTTTTCTTAACTCCTATATTTTTCATTTATTCATATTTAATTCCATTAGTAATTTCAATCCATCATTCCAGCTTATCAAAATATTTTTGCATCCTTAGTCTCTTATACATAAAATTGGCTATTCTTATGATATTTTTATCTAAGTGAATGTTCTTTGCCTAATTCTGTTAAAACATTTTATTTAGCAAGTCACTAGAGACTTCCCTCATCCATCTATACTTTCAGGTATAGTTTTCAGTAAGCAGTGATTGAATCCACCAAATTTGATGATATAGAAAGCATTCCAGCCCTATAGTCTCTCACCTGTGAAAAGGGAGGATAGTGTCTTTTCTCATCTCTTCCTGAAGACCAAAATTGGTTGTTTTGACCCCTAGTTCAGTTTCTTTTTCTTTGTCTTTTTTATTTCAATTTAGTTTGTTGTAATCATTCTCCAAGATGTTTTTTCTGGTTCTGCTTTCTTCTGCATCAATTCTTGTAAATTTTCCCATACTTTTCTGAATTCTTCAAGCCTTATTGTACAGTAATATTCTCATATATTCTAATATAACACAATTTTTTAACCATTTCCCATTTAATAGTCATCTACTTTGGTTGCAGTTTTTTACAAAAAATGCTGCTATAAACATGTTGGTATACTTCCTAGCTGTGTAACACTGGGCAAGTCACTTAACCCCCATTGCCTAGCCCTTACCACTCTTTTGCCTTAGAACCAATACACAGTATTGATTCTAAGATGGAAGATTAAGGTTTTTTAAAAAATAAAGTAAATAAAAATTAAAATGTTTTATCAAGGCTTTAAAATATTCTTGTTAACAATATTTTTGATTCTCAGTGACTACCATCAATCTTAGCACCCCCTTCACTGCCATAGAAACTTCCATTGTAATAGAAAAAATATAATTAATCAAAGCAAACCCAACACATTTTCCTACTTTTATCAATGACACCACTGCTTTCTCAGGAACCCAGGCTCAAAATCTCATTCATTTTACACCTTCTTTCTTTACTCCTCTTCCTTAATAAGTTGCTGAAGTTTCATCTTTTCTATATTCTAAATAATTCTTAAAAATCTGTAACCTCCTTTCCATTCACACAGCCACCAACTTAGTTTTGGTTCTCATCAATTATTTTCACAGCGACCAGGATAATTTCCAAGTGCACAGGTATGATCCTGTCCTTTCCCTCTTTCAAAAACTTCAGAAGGTTAGTATTTCTATCTTGTCCCCCCAACCTATCTTTTACCTTCCAGCTTTTATTCATTCTGTTTCTCCTCACGTATGCTATGTTCCACCCAAACTGGATTACTAGCTAGCTCTCGTATCTCATCCTGTCTTCTCTTGCCTTTGAGTGTCCATCCTCCTTGCCTAAAATATTATTCCTCTATATTGGTCTGAATTTTTTTTCCTTTCCTTTCAGGTCTACCTTCTCCATTTGCAAAATAAGGAAGTTTGACTAATTGGCCACTAAGTT
Organism: Gracilinanus agilis; assembly: GCF_016433145.1. NCBI lineage: Eukaryota > Metazoa > Chordata > Mammalia > Didelphimorphia > Didelphidae > Gracilinanus > Gracilinanus agilis. The sequence goes on from NC_058130.1 coordinate 171,814,601, forward strand.
TCCTTCCTCTAAATCTATGATCATATAATCCTTGGCTGATCTGACAGTTGAAAGTGATTCTTCCTTTCTCAAAATACTTTGCTTGAGGACAAAGAGAAACTGGGTGGCCTCTAAGCTTTCTTCTAGCTCTAAATCTATGATTCTGTAATCCTATAGAGATTCCTTTTGTCCTGATCATTTTGTGATATTAATATTAGTAAAGGAATCTTCCACTTCCTCTTAGATGGGAAGCTCACATTGCCTGGAACCTGAGGATCATAAATAGGTTAGCATATGTTCAATATTAATGTGGAAAGTGTGAAATTGTTTATTTATTTATAGTTAAGAGTTTTGTTAATTATAAGAGCAACCAATATTGTCAAGTTTGTCAGTGTAACCAAGCTTTAAGACTCTGAGGCTGAGAGTATTATTGTGCAGATCTAAGTCTAACCCTCAATAGGCAAGCAAAACAATGCCAGTTGAGGGAGATAAGAAATTAGAGGAAGGATGATCCAATATGGTCACTAGTACTGGATTCTCCTGGTGGAAGAAGTGGTAGAGGAGAAACCTTCTGAAGAATGTTCTGAGACCATGTCCCTTTCCATAACACTGTGAACTCTACCAAGTCCATGGTTTGGGAGGACATCGTATTTTGAATTCTCTGGTCATCATGATGGGTGAGGACATAATTAAGAATCCATCATAATCTTAGTTTGGGGGGCATTTCTGGACCTTATATAACCCCTAACCTGTATTAAAAAGCTATTCTCATGGTGTCAGGGCTCTTTGGTTACTGAGGGACCGTTTACCTCTATTATGGGTAACCACTGGCCTCATTAGTTAGATAACTTTGGCGAAATAAATAAATAAATAAACAAACAAACAAATAAATAAATAAATGGAAAGACCTAAGAGATCACCTAGTTCTGTTCCTTCATTTTACAAATGAATAAACTGAGGCCTAGAGAAGTTAAATGACTCATCTGAGGTGAGAGAGGTAATAAGTGACAGAACTGGGATTGAAACCCTGGTCATGGATACCAATGTTCAATAGACCAGTGTCCTTCGTACTATACAATCATCTCAAATATCCCATCCCTAGCACAGAGCTTTGCATCTAGTAGGTGCTTTATCTAGGCTTGTTCATCCTAATTGAATTGCAGCTACTTCAGGGCCCGATTTGCACTCTGTGGAGAGTCCATGCTGCATAATGGTCTTTGACCATGGGGGGATTTCTAGTAAGAAGTTCCAGGCAAATAAGTGTCACAAGCATAATTAGCATTTAACACTGATGACTTTCTAAATTCCAGTAAACCTGCACAATATTTCACACATTTCTTAGTACATGACGTCTTCATAAGCACAGCTTAATATAGTTAAGCCAACTTGGGCATTTAAAAAGGATCAGCATGTCGGGAGATTTTCATGGTTTCCAGGACATGCTCAAGATATTACAGTAAGGAATGAAGCAAAAGCATCTTCTTGTCTGATGAGTTCTATTCAAACTGATAGCATTACAAATCAACCAGAATTTATACTTGTACAGTTACCATAATAAAACACAAATTTAAACTTTCGTTGAATTGTCACATTGAGGTAAGTTTTGCAAAGGCATGCTTGTGTATTATATAATTGTTTTCCTGTTGGCACATATTGAACAGCTTGACCATGTATTTACATGAGATAGATTTGTTTATTTATCCTTAACATATCTATTTTGTCATTCTTTGTATTAGATGAAAAATAAGTTAAACAGAAATGGCCATGTGATTTACCTCTACACAGTACACAGAGTAGAACTATAATAAAGTGAAATTAATTAGCAAGATTTCCTCTAATCTTAATTCTAAGTCTTACTTTTTTCATTATTTAGTCTAGTGCCCAAATTGGAAGGGATTTGGGAGAAAACTTTTTTTTTTTAATTTGAGTTGATAAAGAGTTGGAAAGTAAACACCTGAATGGCATAGGAGCTTGGTGAATTAAAAAAAAAAAACACTTTCTTCCATCCTCCATTTCTCTCCCTTCTTCCTTTCCTTCCTTTTCCCTTCCTTCCTTCCCTTTTTCCCTTCCTTCATTTCTTTGTTTCTTCCTCCCTTCCTTCCTCTTTTTCTTCCTTCCTTCCTCCTTTTCTTCCTTCCTTTCTTCCTCCTTCCTTCCTCCTTTTCTTCCTTCCTTTCTTCCTCCTTTCTTCCTTTTCTCTCTTCCTTTCTCTTTCCTCCCTTTGCTACTTTTCCCCTTCATCCTTCTTCCCTTATTTTCTCTCTTTCTTCCCTTTCTTCCCTTCCTCTCTCCTTTCTTTCCTCCTATGCTTTTCATTTTTGTTAATCTAAAGTTTATAGAATGAATATTACCCTAGACGAATAACATTAAAAAAGTATTGTATATAAAGCTTCACACCTCTATTAAACACAAGTTTGTATATAAAAAGTGTATCATAACTTCAACACTTTAGTTGAAAAAAAAACAACAACTGATCTTCTCATCTGTGGCTCTCTGTGAGCTTCTTTCTGTTAATTTCTGTGCATTTCAACATTTAAAAAAATGCTTCAGTGACCTCCCCCCACCCCCCGCCAATTTTTTCCCTTTTCTTCATTTTCTTTTGGCATCTCTATCTCTAGTCCTTTAGCCCAACACTTTTCTTTCAAGGGATTATGTAGCATGCTTTATAATCAGTCCTACAATAGTGGTTGTTCATTCATTGTCTTGATCATAGTTCTTAAGTGTTTTAAAATTGTTTGTCTTTATAATTTTGGAGTCATGACATTAATTGTGCTCCTGGTTCTGGTTACTATGCTCTACCCTAATTTACCCAAATTCTTACGAAATACTTCTGAATCTATTCCTTTCATAATTTCTTATTGTGTAATTCTAATCTCTAAAATTATGTACCACAATTTATTTAGCCATTCCCTACTTTATGTGTACCCTCTTAGATTCTAGTTCTTTTTTGCATTGAAAAGAGCTGCTTTGAGAGCAGCAAAATAGTCCAGTGGAGAGATCACCAGGCCTAGAGTTGGGAGGACCTAGGTTCAAATTTGGCCTCAGACACTTCATAGCTGTGTCACCCTGGGCAAGTCACTTAGCTCAATTGCTTAGGTATTGTCTCTTGTATCTTCAAATTGATACTAAGACAGGAAGGTGAAGGTTTAAAAAGAAAAGTGGTGCTATTAATATTCTTTTATCAGATGAACCCCTAACTTCTTCCTTTTATTTTTTGAGACAATAGACTATCTTTTGACCATAGGTTATGCATAGGTTAGTAATATTTTGGATATAGTTCTAAATTATTTTCCTAAATATCTGGACAATCTCACAGCTGCACCAATATGTGCATTAGTGTGCATGTCTTCCTGTATCCTTATCCTCTCCTCAATAACTACATTTTCCTTTTTTTGTCATCTGTGCCAGTCTGGTAGGTTTTAGGTCACAGTGATAGCAGTACAAATCATCCTGCAAAAACAACTTATTTTGGAGACAGATGTCCCTGTTCTTCTGCCTTCTTTCTTCTTCCTCACTGTAGTACACTCTCAGTAGCATCCTAATAGCATTTGAAGATTACCATTTTTGGGAAATGTATTCTGGACATTTATGTTTCCTAGATATGAGGTTATATTATGAGTTTTCTCTTCCCAGATGTCCAAATAAATTTGTCTAAATTTTTTTTCTGTCAGAGTGTATTTTGTAATGTTTGGCTTGGGTTCCAAAATTAATAGTTATGGGTTTAGGGGGAATATTTCCCCTAAATATTTAGGGTAAATATTTCCGTTTTCTGTACATTAGCCTGATAATTTATGGTCATTTTATTGTTGCACCTGAAAAAGTTCCTTTATTTAGGGAATAAAAGGGTAAAATATTTAAAAATTCAAGACTTCATATACTTAAAAAATAAATCTTACCTTCTGTCTTAGAATCAATATTTAAGTATTGGTTCCAACGCAGCAGGGTGGTAAGGACTAGGCAACTGGGATTAAGTGACTTGTCCAGGGTCACATATCTAAGAAGTGTCTGATTTGAACCCAGGACCTCTTATCTCTAGGCCTGGCTTCTATCCACCAAGCCACCTAGCTGTCTCTTTATGTATTTTTAGAATAATGCTTACCATTGAAGAAGAAAATAGTGAGTATGTAAGTACAATGTATTATGTTGTTTCCCCAACAGAATGTAAGGTCCTTGAAGATGAGAACTGTTTTGTTTTTGTCTCCTCTCCAATACCAGTCTGTCCATCACCTAGCACTCATCAAACCCCTACTGTGTGCCAGACTCTCCACTAAGCCCTCAGGATACAATTAAATGAAAGAGATAATAGTGGCTCCCATAAAGGATCTCTTGATCTAAAGAGCCCAGCACCTGGCACATAAACAGGCAACTGATAAATGCTTATTGATTGATTAATTGATTTTAGTTTAATTCACCTGAATTCCAACTGGAGGGTTTTTTTTTGGTTGATGGTTGCTCTCTTCCTCCTCCTATATAGCAAAATATCCTTCAAGGACCTCCAATTAGTCAGTTTAATTGGAAATGGTTCCTTGCCTAGTAACTTCATCAATATATACTTGAGTTAGCTTTGGTAAAGAATGTAGCCTAATTCTTTTGTTTTTCTTGTTATTGCAAAGTCGATCTGAAAAATAACAATAAATGAGTGTTTCATAATCTATAGCATATGCTTTCTAGCTAGAATGTACTCTCTATAAAAACGATTAAATTAAATATTCCTCACTTGTGAATTTGGACAAGTAATCTAACCTTTCAGGGTCTTCATTTCTTCCTATTCAAAATGAAGAAGTTGGATTACATGAGTAATTAGGTTGTTCCCAACTCTAATTCTTTGTCTTTATGACTTGCTTGCAAGAAATTTAAAGTTTGCTTTAGTTAGCCCCTCTTCCATTGTAATCACTAAATATTAGACATAAAGGGGGCTTGCTATTTCACCTACATTAATCAAGGAACAACCGGTTAACTAATACAGGGTTTTGGGGAAGGTTGTTATTTCATTAGTGCTGAAAAGTCTCACTCAGAGTGGAAACTCCCTTCAACAACACACATCAGCAACTTCCCATAAATGTTAGTCTTGGAGCATCATTTGGGAGCTCTTAGAGATGAAGTGACTTGCCTATAGTCACAAACCATAATGTGTCAGAGACACGCTTTGAATGTGGGTGTTCCTGATTCTAAGGCCAGCTTTCTATTCGCTATGTAATGCTGCTTCACAGGAATAAGATGCATAAAATAGTACATCACGTGTGTGAATTAAGGCTCATGTTTCAGCATGGACTTAAAGAACTGAAAAGTCCTAGAATGAAGAGAGACCTTAAAAATGATCTATAATTGATCCTGAAAGTATGTAAAGCCCTTTTGATATATAGAGAGAAAAGTTTTATTTTCCTTAGTTTATCACCTCGGTGGCATTGATTTTGATCATTTCTGAGAGGCAGATGACAAACGAGGGAAGGAGAAACCTTGGGAGTAAAAGATCTCGTCATGATTGAATGCAATGGCAAATGGAAGCTGGCCCTCTGGTTTTCTGCACTGGCTCAAGGTGGACCAGAGTGGAAATCCCAAGGGTACTTGATATAAGTAAGAAGAATAGAAAGAATGGAAGACTAAATATGGGCCAGTTGAGATGATAAGTATATGCTGAAGAAGTGATGTGGATTTGGTCCAAGATGGGGAAAGGGAAAACAGACAGAGAAGGCACGGGTCCAGCAGTAAACTGAATATGATTAATAATGATTCTAGTACCTGGGGAATAATAGCCTTCCTGAGAGTGACAGCTAATATCTATTGTACCTAAGAGTGCAGACTAAGCACTCAGTAAATTTAGTTTTATTTACAGCCTTGTAAGCCTGAATTGGTAATTCTCAGAGGTGTTCCTAGTAGAGGGGGAAAAAAATGAAAAGAAAAAAATGAGTACCATATAATACCTTTGAGGAGGGGATGGTTTTAAGATATCCAAGTTCAATCTCTCCACATATTGCACATCAGTACCCACAGCTGCTACCCGCCTGTGTGCCAGAGGGGAATTGAAGCTGGTTCGACAGTTGACATGGCAACTTGGCAAGGTACATCGTTGTATATATCACATATGTTGCTTTTGATGTTAGAACCCAAATATCATCTTTACAAAAATGTCCATGTGCTTTGTGCTATGTGAGCATTGAAAGTCACTTTTTCATCTTTAATGGTGACTTCTGCTGTCGAGGGATGTTTGGGGTATAGATTTTGTACAAAGCCATTGCCAAATATTAGAAATATAAGCTAAGGAATTAAACTACTAGGTGACATTTAAAATGCTTTCTGTTAATAGAGTATGAGTTATAGGAAGTCTCCAAGATCCTTTTAGCTTTGTCATCATCAATTTGGTATTTTTGCAGTAGAATTAAAGGGCGATGGTTATATATGTGTATATATATATATATATA
>NC_058130.1:171821290-171936690 GCF_016433145.1 Gracilinanus agilis
TTCTTCCTTTCTTCCTTTCTTCCTTTCTTCCTTTCTTCCTTTCTTCCTTTCTTCCTTTCTTCCTTTCTTCCTTTCTTCCTTTCTTTCTTTTTTTTGGTACTCTACAGTCCAACCAGCTAGCTGATGGTTCTTCTTCTCATAAATTATATACCATCATTTATTTCCATTCTTTTGTACTGACTGATGTCTGAAATGCATTTCCTTCCTCTTAACACCTCTTCTTTTTTGGTTCCTTCAAAATTCAGTTCAAGTGTCACCTTCTATATAAAACCTTTCTTCCTCTAACTGCTACTGTCTTTCTCCTCAAAATCATTTTGTAATATATGAAAATATATAATCATACATATATAGTTTTATGTCTATAGAACATCATTTAAAATATATAACTGTTATATATTATGTATATACCATATATACATACCATACTATATTGTATATAGTAAATATATATAATTAGTATGTATATGTCTTATGTATTATCTGTGTAGGTGCATATATGTATGTATTATATATAATTTTTCATCTCAAACACCTAACCCAATAGATATTTAATAAATGCCTCATTGATTTCTTGCTGTACCAGGATCAGCTTAACTAAATGAGATTAGGCTCATCACTAGAAGATCAACTTCTAGGGCAGGCTTTTGTAATCCATATATTTTCTTGAGATGCATTCCTTTGGTAGTCTAGTAGGGTTTATTGATCCCTTTTTTGAATAAAGTTTTAAATGCATAAATATAATACATCGGGTTACAAAGAAAAACAGTTATATAGAAATATAAATATGAGCATGCTAAAATGTTATCAGGCCTAAGTGAAGAATCCCTATAATAGGGAATGAATGAAATCTTCTCTTTGGTCTAGGTGACTGAGGTCTTCACAGGGGAGAATATACCCATATTGATGAAATCATGGCTCTTAAAAGTGTTGGCTTTAGCTTATAATTTACTTACAAAAGTATTTGCACCAGTATAAACTTTGAGTGGTAGTCAGCAGAAGGAAGTAAGAAATATGGTTATTGTTTATCCCTCTTTATAAGAAAGATACTGCTAGAGGGCAACTGAAGGACTTCTAGGATCTAAGATCATGAAGGCCACCATTTAAAGAGTTTGAATGGAGACATGGAAAGGAAGAATAAGATAAGAGTTGTGGAGAAAACAATTGTCAGTGCTTAGTGATGAATTGGATGCAAGGGTTAAAGAAAAAAGAGGAACATGAAAAGATCCCAAGTTTGCAGAGTGGAAGGACCAGTAAGAAGGGCAGTGCCATTGATGGTAATAGATAATTAAGAGAGGCAAATAGAAAAATGCTAAGCTTGGTTTGGAGCTTGGTTTGGGTTAAGTTTCAGATGTTAAGATATATTGGGAGAAATATATTATTGTGGAGGGGAAACAGAAGAAAGTAAACAGAGTATGAAGTCAGAACCAAAGATGGAGACTTGGGAGTCATTTACCTCTAGTCAGTAGTCAAAAAACCATTTGTGCATTAGTAATGCTCAAGGGAATGACTGCTTAAGGAAAGGAACAGCAGGTCTAAGACTGAGCCTTAGGGGATGCGCAGGGTTACTGGGTAAGGGAAAAGAATATAGCAAAAGAGATGGAGAAAAGAGCTGTCAGGAAGAATCAATATCCTGGAGCTAGCAGAAAAGCTCATTTAAGAAAGAGGATCCATTTAACAACTATTTCCATGCCAGGGGTTCTTAATGTGTGATCTCTGAACTTTAAAAAAATATTTTGAAAACTATTTCAACAAACAAATTTTCTTTGTAATCCTTTCTATTTTGTTTTATTCGTTTAAAGACAGTATTCAGAGAAGGGGGCAAGAGGTCTTACTGGATTGTCAAAGGACTCCATTACACAGAAGAAAGTTTTTGTTTTTGCTTTTAGTTATTTTAAAATAACTAATTATTTTAAAACTGCTCTAATCATTTTTAAATGTTACTTGTTTAGTGAAAACATGATTCTTAACCAGTTATTTAAAAAGGATTTTGTCATTTTTACTTTTAAAACTTCTCTTCCAAGCCCTACATAAGACTTTCCATCATTATAAAGTATCAATGGGATTTCCAAACTAATCAAGTATAAATACTCCTCAATCTGTGCACACATGGCATATTTTGAACATTTTGGATCAAAATTAAAAAAATCAGGTCTCTGTCTTCTAAAGTCTCATTGATGCCTCTCTTTCTTAGTAACATTGACTTTGACTTGCAGGCTTTTGTTTAGAAGAAGGAGAAGAATATCTATTTTTATAGAGAGGTTTATCCCATTAAAGAAGGAGTAGTGGAGAACACATGGAGCCTAAGTAAGTGAGGAAGTAGAAATGGGTCTACTTTGGCCTTTTCTGCTGTCTACCTTGTTTTATTTCATCTCTTTCCTCTCTTACTGTTGGTTTTCCATATACTTCACTGCCATCAAAGTAGGAAATTGTTATACTAACATAACATCCAGGTTCTAACCACTTACAGAATATAAGCTTTCTGTAACATGCAACTCCTTTAAAGTAATATCTATGATATTAATAATATCCCACATTTAAATTGAACCTAACAATCAGCAAAGTGCTTATCTCACAAGATTGTGGTTGCTATGTAATATAGGATTTTAATATTGCCATGTTGGCTTAGGGCAAACCTGTCAGTTGCCCTGGATAGAATGTTGAAGGGGGCATGAGCCAATGGGCAGATACCAACTGGCAGTTGAACTGAGAGTACAAAAAGCCCTGGAAACCCAGGTCTGGGTTTTTTCCCTGACCTGACTTCATCCTGACCACTCATCTACCCCTTCCCCTGGGCCCAGGTGGTGGGAGTGGGAAGGGTGGTGGGAGTGAGAACATGGGTAGCTAGGATTTTAAGACCAAATCTTCTAGAGCAACACAATATTATTATTATCATCATCTACAAGATTAGCCAAAAGATCAACTCTATTTCCTAACTAGAGACTGCTTCACTCTAGCTGAGGGCTGCCTGCCCTCGGTCAGCCTAGACCTTCCAAGGACCTCTACCAGCTTTAGCTAGATAATCCTTAACAATAGATCTTAGTATTTCCAAGCCCTCTTACCATTGCCTTGTTCCTTCCTCAGTTATCAATAAACCCCATAGCCTTAACCAGTGAATCCTGTGGCTATTTCCCTACCATCAAAGGCTAAGGAGGACAGGCAACAAGAAGGGATTCTGAGCAGTTCGGGCTGGAACAGACTCCATTACTGAGGGGCATGAAGTTCTACATCCACCTCCTGCCAGCCTGCCATTAACCAAAAGGAGCCTTTTCCTCAGCAGGGAGGAGCCGGCTTCCTGATATCTTAAAGGAGCCTGGTGGTAAGCAGTGAGGCTTCACTGGGCACTCAGTTCCCAGGATTGGATCCTTGAACTTTCATAAACAAGTTACTAACCCAACTGAGGTTGCTCACTCCATCCTTACAACCAGCTCCATCCTCCTGCTAGCCTGGTTACCAGCTTAAGGCTTTGTTGCTCTACTTGTTCATTACAGCTAGCAAATATTTAAGTAACATCTCTAAATAATTTTTTAAATATACCCACCACACACTTTTATATTTAATTTGCCTTAGAAACATTTTCCCTATAACCTTCATAAGTCTAGACCAGAGGTATCAAATATGCCTAGGGCTGCCTCAGAACTAGATTAAAATGTAATTGAGAAATATTTTCCAAAATAAATAAAAATAAAATAAAACATAGATAATGTCACTATATGGATTTTCATATCTGGATTGGTGACTCTTTCTATCTGAATTTGATAGCACTGATCCAGAATATCAACCAAAAGTATAAATCAATCCCTGACATGTTTACTGATTTCTGAGATGTTAGTGCTCACACAAATAGTTAACAATCAGTTTTCCTGAACCTATGTACAAACCGGCTTGTAGCTGTGAGAGTATTTAAATATTATTTTGACTATGAGAATATTTAAACATTATTGCCCACATTTTACAGATGGGAAGACTGAGGCCTGGGGAGATGGAGTTATCTATTATCTCATAGCTGAGGGAGTTAGAATTTGAACTCATGTTCCTCAGTCTAAAAGCTGCCTTAGACACAGATGTACCTAACAAGCTACAGTCAACACACAATTAATATGCCAAAGAATAGGTTAAATCTCTTTTTTTAAACCCTTACCTTCCGTCTTGGAGCCAATAATACTGTGTATTGGCTCCAAGGCAGAAGAGTGGTAAGGATAGGCATTGGGGGTCAAGTGACTTGCCCAGGGTCACACAGCTGGGAAGTATCTGAGGACAGATTTGAACCTAGGACTTCCCATCTCTAGGCCATGGCTCTCAATTCACTGAGATACCCAGCTGCCCCCAGAATAGGTTAAATCTTAATAGAATGTGTTTTAATAAATGGAGAAAGTTAAGTGAACATCATAAAGGGAAACTATAGTTTTAATGTGAAGATTATTTAGGATTCTTAATAGACTACCAGAATTAAGACAGTTACTCTGGTTAATGTAATTTTTTTCTGCTCTGTTGTGTTGGTAAGTGGAAATGCCACTTGTTTGAAACACAAATTTATTAATATCAACATAAAAATATATGGATCACACAAAGACACTGACATATAACAAGATCTAAGGATTACAAATCTCCTAAATACCAAGCAACCTGTTAGAAAAACATTTTTCATACTTTGAAATCCCTGAGAGGGAAGTTTTATTTACTTTCCTGCCATCATGTAAGGTTGACTGATCTAAGAAATTGGCTTTTAAATAAATGTAGAGCACGGTGTCCCTTTGCCCCAGGTGTTTAAAAATAGACCATGAATTCCTCTCAGGGCATCCATCGGACACACTTTTGTAAATCAATGCAAGGCCGTTCCTGAGGTAGATTTAAACCAGAGATGAAATAAAAGCTTAACAAGGTGAGTCTCTTCAGGTTATAAGAACCTACAGCTTTTTACTAAACTGGGTTCCTTCATAGTCAGACAGCCTCCCCTGGGCAGACAGAGCATGTAGGAACTCAGGTTCCTGATGGCCATTCATTCCCTCATTAGATCAAAAAGTACACAGTCCTCAAAAGCCTTCTCTGCCAACTAGGGTAGTTTAATTCTGTTTTATTTATACCCAAGTTTCTGACCATCTTTAGGCAGAAAGATTGTCTCCCAAATAGTAAGTTGTATGAAATAATAATTTTCCCCCACCTCAATTTAGAGAAACTCCTGAGGCTTATGGTGATTCTTTCACTTTAATTAAGAAAGGATAATAATATTTAGAAATTAGAAAAATGTTTCAGCTTTTCTTCGATGTTTTTTGTAACCCTTGGGTAAGTGCTCTTTCCCACTTGACTTCTTTTATTCCAAACTCTTTTAGTTTACAAATTATTTTGATGGAGTGAAAAAGAAAGAGATTGTTAGTCTATCCTTTTTTTCTCCATTTTCTAAGCTTAATCTTTTGTATAGAAACAACTGTAGTAGATCTTCTAGAGAAAGAGATATCGTCAAGTCCTGTTCCTGACAAGTGTACCCTGGGCAAGAGACAACTCCCTAGTGTTCTAGTCAACTAAGACTATAAATTGCTGAGAAATTGCCAATCATTGATAGAGGGAGTTTCCTCACCTGGGAATTCTTTCTGTCATTGAAATTAGAGGTCCAGGCCCTGTTTCTATTCTGAAATCTATCTATCTATCTATCTATCTATCTATCTATCTATCTATCTATCTATCTATCTATCTATCTATCTCCATCCATCCATCCATCTGTCCATCCATCTGTCCATCCATCTGTCTATCTAATCTATCTATCCATCTATCTCTATCTGTATACATATATGAGTGTGTGTGTATGAGTGTGTAGAAAGTAAGATTAAGAATACCACCAGTTATCACAAAAGTGAATATATAGAACAGCAAAGTCACCTACCAAAAGTACCAAAAATTGTGTTTTGGGTATTGTTGGTTCTGTATTGCCAAGATGAACACCAGGAAAATTCATACACTGGTGTTCTCTTCCTCTCTGTGATTGACCCAGGTCATTCTTGAACCTTTTGTTTGAGACAGAGTAGAGAACCACTCTAAGAGTATGTCCTAAGCCTTTATTATGCTTTTTCTGAGAAAATCAGTAAAGCGGTTATTATTGTGCTCTTCATCATCAGTAAGATACTTAAGCCATAGTAGAAGGATCTGTGATTCATCAGTATGATAATTTTTTCTGCTGAATAGCAGAAGGCAGAAGGCAACTCTTCTTTGTCTTAGAAGATGGTTTTTGTTCATTGCTGTTGCTGAAAATATTCAATCTTTTAGTTACTCAATTTTTTCCTCTGAATTCAGGCTGGTCGTCAGAAGACAAACATCATGAACTCTGGACCGATACTTGAAATGTTTCTAACTTGATAGGATCTACCAGGGCTTATGCTCCACTGCTATAACCTTTGAGAATCCAAGGACACTTTCATACCATAATGAAGCTCTGGGACAAAGGATTTAATGGATTAAACTAATGGTAATAACAACTGGCATTTAGAAGGTCATTTTACATAGATTATCTCACGTGATCCTAACATCTACTTAGCAGGGTTGACAATTAAGGGAGTATTATATCTGCTTTACATATTTAATTCAAATGATTCTTCCCAACCTCACCTTGCATGCAAGCTTGCATACACATGACAACACACACACCACACACACACATACACACATATATTCCACTCTATGTCTTAGATTGGGAGATCCTTAAGGATAGGGAGTTTGCTGTTGTTTTTGTACAAGATGGGCTTTTTAAATTTCATTGATTTATGAACATTTATGAAGTGTCTTCTCTTTGAAAGGTGAGGAAACTAGATTCAGGGGCTAGAGAGGTTAAGTGATTTTCTTTGTATCAGATCACATATAAAGGAACAGAACTGGAATTTAATGCAAGTCTTCTGACTCCAAATCCAGTTTTCTTTTTTTCCATGATGTTCTTGTAATTGTGTTCAGAGCTCCTTTTTGCACAGCCAACTTGTTAAAATATAATCGCATCTGCTGCCCCATCACCTTCTCTTACCACTAGATACAGCCATATTTCCCCACATGCTTCTGCAGGTTCAGGCTTATCTATAGAGAAAGAAGACTACTTCTTGACCTGCCATGGAATTAAAAGGAAAACTTAGTTCAGAAAATTGACCTGGCAATTCAGATCTACTCCTGTGGTCTAATTGTCGATGGCCATAAGTCATAATATTAGACAAACTTTGAAACTCAATTATCTGTATTCAAATTTTAGCTTGTTGTGTACTACCTTGGGCAAGCAAATTTTCTCATTTGTAAAATGAGGAATTTAGACCAGATGATCTCAGAATTACCTTCAACCTCTAGCTCTAAAATCCAATTTCCTGTATTCTAGATCTCCTTGCTTGAGACTGGGCTGTTTTTACAAATTTTAGTGAACTCTGAAACTCTGACTTCTAGGTTGGCCCTGACCACTGGTGATCACAGATCCTTTTTCACCTATTTTTTAAAAAATCCTGTCTCTAGCTTACTGCTTATCTCCAATTCTTTATTGTACTCACTAACATTTTTTTTCTATGCCCTAGTCCTAGAGATTGGGGAAAGTCTAAACCTACACATGAAGGTCAAATAGACCCAGATGGAGGGTCTTTGGAACAGGAATGTTATTGTATAACCCTTTTGCTGCTGATTCTTTCTCTCTGGTGTCTTGAATAAAGATGCCAAATATTTTTTTCACCAGATGGTGGTGAACTAACATCTTTTTGGTGGTTCTTTTATATTTGCAAGAATTTGGGGCAGACTTTATTTGGAGTGGAACAAATCATGTCTATGATTTGGGATCAAACTCAGATTTTAACCCAAATGCAGACTAGGCAGTTAGAGGACAAATGGAAATATGATAATTTCTGATGTTCATAATTTTCAGGCCTTGCTTACTGCACGTTTAATTGGCCATGGTGGTTGTCCATGGAGTTAAACTTGTAAGCTGCTTTCAATTGCACTACAAGATGGAAACTATAAAAATGTCTTCCCATGTTGTTACAGACTGGTAATTCTATCAGTTCCCTGCAGATCTTAAAAAATATACAAATGCAGATATATCCTTAATACATCATTTAAGGTATACCCTCCAGTTCAGTGTAAATAATTCATTGAGGGCTAAACTTTCCTGGTAATATTTTTCATTTCCATGGGATATAAAACTTGCATTGCCAAGATGTTTGTATTTTGAAAGCATTTACAACAATAAACCAATAAATTAATTTGTTGATTCTGTCCTCATTTTTCCAGTTACTCTCTTAATCTGTGATTTATCATGCTGAAAGAACTAATCAGTTGGATATAAAAAAGCAGAGACAGTAGACCTGAATTGTTTTTCTGGTCTCAGTATTTATTATTATTACTACTACTACTACTACTAATATTATTACATAAATGAGAATTTTGCATTTGGCAAGAAATTCTGAATCTTGGAAATAAATGGTTTTTTATACTGTCAAACTATGGAAGACAGTTTCCAAATTACCAAAGAAAAAAACTGTATCAACAAGTTAAATAGATAAATGAGGGAAGGTTGAATAAAAACTTGAAGTTTATCAAAAGAATGTGAAGACACTTTGACATTTGTTAAAATGAGCCAAGTAAGGCAAGAGTGCTAAACCTGAAGTACTCTTTCCCCCAGGAGGTACAAGAACCTTATCAAGCATTATGAAGAATATTTGATAACTACATAATATTATTTAATTTAATGGAAACTGTTTTGTCCTCATGTATTCACTAGTGGTAAATTATAGAATGTATTTCCCTTAATTGAATAGAGTATTGGAAAATTTCCTGAAAGCAGAGAGCTCCTGAAAAAGATTGGGTTCTCTGCATTAAGGTATACTCCCTATAGAAATGAAATGTTTTGGACTATCTTTGAACAATAGGTAGTTGCCACCAGGTAGACACACTATTGTTTCTAGGAGATAATTGAAGACCAATGGACTAGGCTTGGATAAAATCCAATATTCATCTACCTGTGTTTTTCTACCCACAAACATACTTTAAGTGATGGGAAATGTGCCCATTATCTTTTTTCTTTAGATCTTGTCATTGTTCTTCCTTTCTATATAAAGTCATTTTCCCTTGATGATACACCATATTCCTTACCTGTAGTACAGATGGCCTTTTCATCACTTTAGCAATTTCCCAGGACTGAGACTGTTTATTATAATTCATCAGTTATATTGCTTGGTAAATTTCTCAGTGTTTACATTATCATTCATTATCTATACTTGTCTAGTTTGTTTTCTTCACTCTACCTTCCCATGCCTCTCTGAATTCCTACAAATGTTCATAGGCCACACAATTTTTTTTATCCATTCCATATTTCATGTGCACCATTTTTGTTTCAAGTTGTTTTTGGCTACCCACTCCAAGAGTGCTAATATGAATATACATATATGTGTGTATGTGTGTATGAATGGATACATACACACATGTGAGCATATATGGTTTTCCTTTCAATTACTGGCCTTCTTGGAGTATGTAGGAAGGCACTTTTATCTTTGCTGTAATCTCAGTTACATTTGATTTTCAGAAAAAGCACTGTTAATTACCTCCCTAATTCTATCTTGTTACCGTTCTACTAAAGCCATTATTGGCTTGCCATTCAGAGTTGTTTCTTTTCTTGAGGTCTTAGAACTTACTCTTTAAGAGCCCTTCATTCCTAGTGAAAAATTCTTCCACTGGAAGTCAGGAGACCTGGGTTTCTATCTTCAGACATTTATATATTATTATATATTATTTATATATTATATATTGTTGATAGTTATATAGCTAATAAATGTCTGAAGATAGATATTCTTTCTTCTCTCCTGCAAAATGGGAATAATGACACTTTTTAAAAACCTTTACTTTCTGTCTTAGGATTGATTATAAGTATCAGTTCCAAGGCAGACAAGTGGTAAAGATTAGGCAATTGGGGTTAAGTGACTTGCTCAGGGTCACATAACTAGGAAGTGTCTGAAGTCTCATTCAGGATCTTGCATCTTCAGAACTGGCTCTCTATCCACTGAGCCACCTATCTGCCCTAATAATAATAATAATAATAATAATAATAGCAATAATAATACTTTTGCTGTCTCTCACACAGTTGTGAGGAAATGGATTACAGACTGAAAAGTGTTATGTAGACTTGAGGTCTTTAATTATTATCATCCCTTGCTTAATCCTTTCTAATCTAACCTCTAACCAGCAATTCCTCTTAACAAAATCCAGTGATTTTTTGTTGCTATTGTTTTTATCTTCCTTCTGAAGTATTTGATGTTGTTGACTCATCTTGATGAATACTTTCTTTTACCATAGCTTTGGTTGTGCCATGCTCTCTTGATTCATCTCCTACCTCTTACTCTTTCTTCTTTGTCTTTTTTTTTTGTTTACACTAGCTTTCCTTTCTAAACTCCTAAGATGGTTTCCCCAAAGTTTTTTTTTCCTTTTCTTGGACTTCTGAGCCTTTTACTCTTATTACCTTTAAAGCATCATTCAATTATTTGATCTCAAAAACATTTCTATGAAGATGAAATCTGTACCTGAAGCCATCATTTCTTTTTTATCCTCCAGATGTTCATTTCAAACCATCTATTTCAGAGATGCCAATCAAAGGACTATGAGTGGTATGTGGTGACCCACAATACTCCTGAGTGAAGGCCCAGAACCAGATTAAAATGCAATTGAAAAAATATTTAACAAAATAAATAAAAGTACAATGTTACTTTTAAATACTGAGTCACGATGTATCCTCCAGAATCCTAATGTAGGATTTAGTGGCTCCTGTTTCCCTTTGTGTTTGACACCATTGAACTACAAGATGTCTTCAAAGTTTTATATATAAAGTGCTTTGCAAATCTTAAAGCACCATGGGAAGTATTTTTTTGTTATTCTTTTCATTACCTCTAATGGTTTTCGTATATATTCTGCAGATGACCTAAATTGAGTCAATAGAAGTAATTTTATAGAATAAAAATAATTTAGAAACCCAGAAACTAGAAGAAAAATGAGGATAGATGAGCTCCTCATAATTTTTTGGTATTTATGAGTTCACTTTTCTCCTAGTTTCTACTTGCTTTTCCAAATCAGGAGTGGGGTTTAGAGCAAAGATACTTAGTTCTTCTTTTTGACATGTTGCGTTTGAGATGACTGAGGAAATCTAGTTTGAAATGTTCCAATAGGCAGATGATGATGTGGAACTGGAGCTTAGGAAAGAGACTCTGGCCAGATATTTAGATCTTGGAGTCATTTGCATTAAGATGGGCATGGAGCCCATGGAAATTCATGAGTCCACCAAATAAGAGCATAGAGAGAAGAAAGGGACAAGGGCAGAGTTTGGAATAAACATAGACTTAGTACGTGTCACATGGGTGATAGCTTAGAAAAGGAAACTGAGAAGTCAGATAAGAAAAGAAGGAAGAGAAAGCAGTGTCATGAAAATCTCAAGAGAATATATAGGAGGAGAAGAAGGGCTTCAATAAAGTCAAATACTGCAGAGAGGACAAGAAGGATGAGAATTTTATAAAGGGTTATTATTACATTTGACAGTTTACAAAATTACCATTAGTGACTTTAGAAAGACTTTAATTCAGCGATGAGTTTGGAAGCTGGACTGCAGATAATTTAGGAGAAAGTGAGAAAATTAGAAGTAATAAGCTTAGAATATAACTCTTGAGTGTGGTTGCTGTCATATTTTTTGTCTTTATATTCCCAGCCACTATCAGAGTGCTGGGCCATATTAGGTACTTAATTAAAACTTGTTGAACTGAAGAGAATTAGGATTTTATTTAGCTTTTAAAAATAAGAGTATCTCCTACTCCTCACCCTAATCTACTCCTATTTTTGGCTTCATCATTTCTGTCCGCAGCAGAGCTATTCACTTAGTTTACCATGTTTCAGAAGTTGGAATTATCTTTGAATTTTATTTTTCTTTTGTTTTTAAATGCAGGTGGTTGCTTGTTCCCATCAATTACAGTTTTCAACAATTGAACTAATCTACTTCTCTTTCTTCCCATTGCCACTTTCCTATTACACACCAAATTCCCAAATGTCTGAGCTATTTCAATAGCATTCTAGAAGGGCTTCTCTCTTCTATTCTCTCTCTTTCCTCCAATTAATTCTTCATAATGTTACTAGATATTAGGGTAGTTATGCCAGTTACTTCTTGGCTCTTCTGCACAAAGCCTTTCTTTGCCCTGTGATTAAAGTTCATACTTCTTTGCCAAGTATTTAAGACCCTCTTCAGTAGGATATTATCCTATCATTCCAGTGTTTATTCCCCTCATTATGCCTTGTCTTTTAGCAAAACTTTATTTTTCAGTGTCCTCCATATACGGGAGATAGTGTAATCTGCAAGAAGGCTAGAAGTAATATACAATAAGTCTGGAAAGGTAGGATAAGGCCAGGTTGTTAGGAACTTTAAATATCTAAGAGAGATTGCATTTGATCCTGGAAGTAATTGGGAGCCACTGGACTTATTGAGTTATATGGTTAGATTTGCACTTTAACAAAATCACCTGGGCAGCTAAATGGAGAGGATGCATTGGAGAGGGGAAAAACACAAGGCAGGAAGACCAATTAGGAGGCTATTGAAATAGCACAAGTCTGAGGTGATGAGGGCTAGAATTAGAGTAATTCCTGTGTGAGCAGAAAGAAGAGGGCGTATGAGAGATTTTTTTAAATGAAGAAATGTCAAATCTTGACATATAATTGTATATGTGGCATATGGGAAAGTGAGGAATCCAGGATAATGCTAAGGTTGTGAACCTAAGGGCTTGAGGCTGAAAGCATGGTGATGCCATTGGCCAAAATAGGGAAGTTTAAAAGAAGGGTCAAAAGAGGTAATTTATATAAACACACTAAATGCTATATAAAGTTATTTGCTTTTATTAAAATTTGTAATGTGTTGTTTTTTTCCCCTAAAGCAATAGAGATGACCTGAGTGAAGCCAATTTAGAGATAATTTTCTGCTTTAATAAAAAAAAGGAATTAAAAACTAAGCAAGTAATAGAAAGCCAGAAGAAAAATGGGCATATGTAAGCTACTAATAAACTTCTGGGAGTTTTTTGAGAGGTCATTTTTCTGTTAGATTCTACTTGGTTTTCCAAAAAGACATGATATGTCCCCCTTGGGTGCTTTCTGTTCTGTTAGGGTTTTATTTGGCTTTTTAAAACATATTCCCTATCCAGAGTGCTGATTCAAATGTTAACACTGCAAAGGCTGCAATTAAAGAGAAAACATATAGGCAAAAAGAGTTTTCTTCTTGGCCCATTGAGGTTTTAGGCCTTAAAGATTTATCCAGCTTAATAAGGTGATAGATGAGGAAGATATCTATTCTCCTGGAATATTGCTCTCTTCCTTGGATCATTAGTCAAAAAGAGTAGTCATTATTGGAATTAATTTCTGAAGGGCTCTCTTTTTTTAATAGTCTTTTGTTTAAAAATGACATTCCCTAGTAACTGAGAAGCACCAAGATAACTTGAATGACTAAAAGATTAGACCAGTTTCCATATTTGGAGTCTAAAAATACTACTAGTTTCTAAGCTCCTTAGAAGAAGGTACCATGTCTTAATTAACTTTATCTTTCTCTCAGTGCCTTGTGTAGTGTTTTACATATTCAATCCAATTCAACAATCTTTTTAAGGGCTATAACATGCCAGGCTCTATGTTAGGGATTGGGAATACAAAGGCAAAAGTAGACCATTCCTTGCTCTTAGTAGACTATTATAATAGTCTTTTTTTTAGATTAAAAAATTTTTCCATGATTATATGATTCATGTTCTCTCCCTCTCCTCTTCCCTCTACTCTTTTGGAGTTGACAAGCAATTCCATTGGAATATATATAATATATATATATATATATATATGTATATATATATATACATATATATATCCACTAAAAACCGATTTCCTTATTATTCATTTTTATAATAATCTTTTAAAACCAAAACCCCAAATTATATACCCAATTATATACCCATATAAATAAGTGATAAATCATATGTTTTCTTTTGGATTTCCACTCCCACAGTTCTTTCTCTAGATGTGGATAACATTCTTTTTCATAAGTCCCTCAGAACTGTTCTGGATCTTTGCATTGTTATTAGGAACAAAGTCAGTTATTACATTTGATCATTTTTGGACCATATTGAATATTTCCATCACTCTGTTATTTCATTGATACCTTTGGCTACAGTACAAAGTGTCACTCATCTTTATCCATTTATCTTGTGCAGTTGGTCATAACTTCCCATAAGTCCTACATAGACTATCCATCTATCCATGCACTATGCAGGAGATACTCAACTCTTTGATCTCTCCATAGGTACAAGGCCAACATTCAAGATTTGTTGTCTATAATTCTTTAAAAAATAAAACCTTACCTTATGTTTTAGAATTGATAGTAAGGATTAGTTCCAAGGCAGAAGAGTGATAAGGGCTAGCCAACAGGTTAAGTGACTTGCTAAGGGTCACACAGCTAGGAAGTATCTGAGGTGAGATTTAAGCCATCTCCAGTCCTGACTCTGTATCCACTGGACCACCTAACTGCCTCTCAACTATAATTTTTCCTATATGAACAACTGACCTTTCTTTCTGCTCACATAATTTCTGGATGATCTCTTATATATTACTTTTTAAAAGAAACTTATCATTTGTAATGTTCTCTATGCCCATACCCATAAGCACACAAAAATGTTCAAAGTAAATACAAATCAATTCCTTTTTGGAAGCACTAGCAAGAAATCAGGGATCAGAAAGGAAACAAAGAAACAAACACTTCTTTTTTTAAATAAACCTTTTCTTTCTGTTTTAGTAGCAACTCTTAAGACAGAAGAGCAAGGGCTAAACAAGCCAGGTTAAGTGGCTTGCCCAGGGTAAATCTAGGAAGTATCTGGAATTAGATTTGAGCCCAGGTCCTCCTGACTTCAGGTCTGGTACTTTATCTGAAGTACCACCTAGCTGGCCTGAAATAAGCATTTCTTAAGCACTTACTGTATAACAGGTATTGTGCTAAATATTTTACAAATATTATCTCATCTGATTCAACAATCCTGGGAGGTAGGTGTTATTATCATCCTCACTTTATTATTGAGAAAACTGAGACAAACAAAGCCTAAGTAATTTGCTTAGAGGCACACAGAGTCTAATATTGGATTTGAACTTAGATCTTCTTTACTTCAGGCTCAGTGCTCCCTTTCACCACCTAGGCACTTTTGGGTCCTTCTATTGCTTGAGGAGAACTCTGAGGCAAAAGTAGGAATTCTGAGGAAGAGGTGAGGCAAAATGTACTTATGAAGGGTGCAGTGCTTGAGATATGAGAGAAGTAATCTGAAGAGGAAATGAAGTATTACTTTTCAGAGTGAGAATAAATTTAAGAAACTCATTAGAAGAGGTTGTTCAAGGATGCATTAGATTCAAGGAAGAACTGGAAGAACATATTCCCTCTCCAGAGTGCTGATACAAATGTTAACACTGCAAGGGCTACAATTAAAGGGAAAACATAGGCAAAAAGAGTTTTCTTCTTGGCCCATTGAGGCTTTAGGCCTCAAAGATTTATCCAGCTTAATAAGGTGATAGATGAGGAAGATATCTATTTTCCTGGAATATTGCTCTCTTCCTTGGATCTATATATCAAAAACGTGTGATTGTGGAAAGGTGAGAAGTTTAGAACATATCCTAACTTTTAAATATATAATAGAGATCAACTTTTAGACTTTCCCACAAACCATCTTCTAGAGACTTAAGTATTTGGTTGATTAGACCATTCATCTGACCTACTGTGACCCTTCTGGTTCTCTAAACTTTTCCTTTTTCACTATCTCTTGGTTTTCTTAGCTTTAACTGTCTTGCTGCTTTGGTAGCAAAAACTTGAATCTAGCATTCATGGTGGGAAAGAAGTTTTCTCTAACAAGTCTGTCCCTGATGGAATTTCCATTCTAACAGAATGTTTGGTAACTGGTCCAAACTTCACTATCTCTCAACTCACCTCTGATGAGTTCTGTCCCTGAGCCTATCTATCTTCTTTACTCTTCTAGCCCCAAAGAATGGAATAGACAGCAAGAAAGTAGTAAACTGAATGTCAGAAGGGGTGGGTTGATGAGCCACATTCATCCTAGATTATATCCAAGAAATGCCAGCTATACTTTTTTTTAATTTCCTAGAGATTTGATCATCCACAAAAGCTTGTAACTATTTCCATAATTCACCGAAGTTGAATGGTTTCTTAACAATGGCTTCAGTTAGGCACTCTCCCAAGTCTGGTTAAAAGATAAATTGTCTTGAAAGGGGCTTGTCCTAAAGTGAAGCCCATGGGATCTCAGGCCAGGTACTATATATGATGTCAGTGGAGGGGGAAGGATTATTGGTCATGATGACCTTGAAAGGAAATGCGGAAGACTCTGGACAGTTCCCAAACAAGGTTTTGGAGTTTCAGAGAGTTGCACACTTACATAATGGGAAACATTGTAGTGCATTACTTTGCCTTTGACTTCATGTTGCCATGGTAACTGAACATGGATTTTTCATGGTAAGCGACCTTGTCATTACTCTTATATATGCTTGTAGTTATTGTGCTGAGGTTATTTATAGCCCAGTGGAGGTGAATCTCAAGAGAACTGCATCACTTTGTTCTCCTTGATTGTTCCATAGGGAAAATGGATAAAAATCAGCCCCACAGCAAAGGGGTGGAGGGGAGACCTGAACAAATGCTACTAGAAAGCTGTCTCCCAAACCCTATGTCTTGCATTTTTTAAAACTATAGCTTTTTGGCTTTCTTTTGCATAAATGCTTGTTGAATTGAATTGAATTCCCAGGCATTCATTTCTTAATCCATTTGCTGTAACTCCTTTGAAAGGTTGTTGATTTCTGTTGCAACTTCCAAATAACATGTCCCATGGAATATAAATAATTCTTCAAAGGGTTAAAATTTCCTCAGCTACCCACCATCGACTTTCATGGCCTAATCTATTAATATTTCATGAGGGTCAAACCAATAGCAAAAAAAAAAAGGCTTTGACTTGAAGTCCTAATTAGATTCATGTCCTGGATACTAAACAGATTTTAAGATTTTTTATTCCTACTCAATTGTGACAGGCTACACAGTTTTGTTTTGTTTGTTTTCTTAAAACAAACAATGCCTTCAGGTTCTTTGGTGATCCAAACAAGAAATTGGATTGAACAAAGGACACAGTCCCTGAAACAAAGGAGTAAGATATTCTCCATTGAAAATTGGGAACACATTTAGATCAGTGTCTTAAAGAAAAATAACTATTGCAATGTACTTTTTAGCTGCCTACTCCCTTGCTTTCTCCCACCTCCAGGAGTCCATAATACTTTGCCAACTTTGCCTCATTAATCTTCCTAACCCTGGGAGGGCCATTGTGACCAATACTGCTACCTAAAGATTTCACAGATGGAGAGACAGCAGTACAAACACAAGAAGGGACTTGCCCAAGGTCACTTAGTGAGTCACTGATAGAACCTAGGAATAGACTGCCTTTGAATTGGTCTCCCTCCTTCCCCCATTCTCTCTCTCTCTTCTCTCTCTCTCTCTTTCCATCTCCCTCTCTCCCTCTCTTTTCTCTCTGTCTCCCCCTCTCCCTCTTCCTCCCTCCTTCTCCCTCTTTCAATCTCTCTCTTTCTCCCTCTATCTCTCTCTTTCTCCTTCTATCTCTCTGTCACTCAACTTTTTGAATGTCTTCATTATTTCTCATTAAACTTGAAACTAACTTTTCTTGACTGACTTCACCAAACTCTACCAAATTCTTTATATTTCTTTACATCATATTCATTCATCAAATATTGAGTGTCTTTTGTTTGTAAGACATTAAGATTATGAGTTCCCTGATCCCAAAGATCATTGATTTAGAACTGGAAATAATCTTAGAGTTTATCTACTTTAACCCCCTCATTTTACATTTACATATAAGAAAACTGAGACCAAAGAGTTTAAGTGATTTACTCAATGCTACATGTTATTAGCACCAGAACTAGATATTAAAATAGCAAATCCAACATCATAAAACCTCTAAACCATTTTAATTTATGCTATTTAATTTGTATGGCTTGGTATACTGCTTTCTATGTTTTGTGAATTTCTCAGGTATTGTTTCATCTGCCCAACACAACTTGAAGTTCCTTGATGACAGAGGTTGTTTGTTTTCTTTACGTAATGTTCTTTCCCCTTTACTCCTGCTTAAAGTAATCTGATGAATTGACTGAATCACTTCGCATATATGGCTCCTCCTTTCCAAAAGATGAGATACAGCATTAAGGATATGGAATTTTGAATCCAGACCCAGGATTCACCCACCTCTACCTATATGACTTTGACTTTACCTCTTTGGGTCTCAGTTTTATCATTTGTAAAATGAGGAAAGGGATTAACCTAGACCTGTGTTGGCAAATCTATGGCAAGTATGCCAGAGGGGGTTTCTCCCCTCCCCAACTCCACATGCTCCTAAGGACATTTTTCACATCACCTGCCTTCCCCTCTGCCCAGCAACCCAATGGAAGTGCTTCCTGCTTCCCCTGTCTGGGGACAAGCAAGGGCTCACATTGTGGCATGAGGGTTGCAGTTTGGACACTAGGTCTCTAAAAGGTTTGCCATCACTGGGCTAGATGATCCCTCTATGTGGTGCCTTATGGTAATAAATCTATTAACTACAGGATAAATGGATATTTGGCCCATTTTGTTAAACAGGGTGGAAGGGGAGCTCTCATTTTGTGTGTATGTGCCATGAACCCTTTCATTAGTCTGGGGAAGGCTTTGAACTCTTTCTTAGAATAATAGTTTTAGATATATATATAATAAAATACATAAGATTACAAAGAAAGTCAGCTATATTGAAATGAAGTTATCAAAATAGTTTTTAAAAATCAAGTTTATGGACCCCAGGTTAAGAACCACTTCATTAGATGCTCAATGTTTGGGAAATGAATGAGTAAGTAATAAAAAGATATAGAATAAGGAATGAATATTAAGAAGAGTTAGTTTTGAAGTCATTGAAAGATAATAGATTGATATAGATATTTATATAGACAATAAAATGATTCTTTAAACATCTGAGAAAATTGATGGCAGGATTTAGCTCAATTCAAAGACAGGCAATGAAGCTTTGGTTCTAGTTTCAGTAATTCCCTAAGTTATGGTAGGCAGGTCACTTTATTGATCTCTTTATCTGTGAAATAAATGTAGGAGATTTAGTCCTTTAAAATGGTTCCACTTAAAATCCCTTTTATCACTAAATCTATTATTCTGTGCTCTACCCCTTTCTATTGGGACAGCTAGGTGTCATAGTGGATAGATTGCTGGGCCTGGAGTCAGGAAGGTTCATCTACTCAGAGTTCAAATGTGGCCTCAGACGTTTATTAGCTGTGTGACACTGGACAAGTCACTTAACCCTTTTTGCCTCAATTTGCTCATCTGTAAAATGAACTGGAGAATGAAATGGTGGACCACTACAGGATCTTTGCCAAGAAAACCCCAAATGGGGTCATGGAGAATCAAACATGATTGGGATGACTAAACAACAACAAAAGCCCCTTTCACTATTATAAGATGCTTTGAGAAAGTCAAATTAATGAATGAATGAGACAATTTAGTAATGAGATATGTCTCAGGAATAAATGTCATCTATGAAATTAGGGAGAAGTTTTGTTTAGGTTATGTCATTGTATCACAATCAAAAGGAGGACTGATTGTAATCCTCTATTAAATGTTCATTCTCATGGAGCCAAGAAACCAAATTGATGACTAAAGGACCTCCATGTTTGCACAGTCAGATGAATCATTCTACTTACCTCATTCCTGGTGGTTCACAGAAGCAATCAGATGTTTTGCCTCTCTAAGACGGAGTGTGAGCACGTTTACCTCAAAGACGAGCTCCATGGTCTTCAAATATATCGCTACCTTCTTGATTTTTAAAAATTGCAAAGTTTTTCATTTAATCTTTATCTGCCTCAGAGACCTCATCTGTAAAATGGGGATGGTAATAGCACATACTTCTCAGTTAGTGTGAAGATAAAATGAGATGACATATGTAAAGGGCTTTGCAAATCTTCAAGCTCTTTGAACACGAGTTATTATTATTGCAACTTCTAGTTACTTATTTCAAGTTGGATAGGATGTTTTCAGAAGTTCAGTCTGATTAGGGAGAAATTTCAACAGCTACAAGAACTCTCAAGCTAGCATGAACCTTTTACATCCAGGATAATCTGAGGAAGAATGTCCTCTCATATCTAAGAAAAGAGATACACAACCTAAGGTCACTTGTGCAGTGGAAGTGTTCATACATTCTGGCGGGGGGATGTTTGCAATATCTTCTCAAAAATTATTTCCACCCAGTAGAATGAAAACTCTTTGAATATGGAGACTATGTTCCTCTCTGTCTCTGTATTCCTAGTGCCTTCCACATTAGTAAGTTGATGGGATGCTTAGAATAATGGATATAAGGACAGATAGAGTCATAGGATCCCAGATACAGAATTGAAAGAAATCTCAGAAGGCATCTAGACCAACTGCTTCATTTTACAAATGAGAAATCTGAGGCCCTGGGAGGCTCTAGAACATATCCAGATCCACACATGTTCTGAATCCAGGTTCTCTGCTGTCAGGTGCATCCCTCTTTATGTTACATGAGGGTTACCTTATAAGACTTGAAGGGATAATTATACTCAGTTGATATGATGCTTGGATTCTGAATGAAGCTTTTCAGTGGCCCTTAGATTGGATGTGGGCAGAGTAGGCGTTGTTCATGTTTTCCTGGGACTACTTGTGGTGACTCAAAGACAGGAAGTCACAAGTAGGTCAGAGGCAGAAATTATCCAGAGAATGATTTCCATTTACTTGCTTCACTCAAGGCTAAAACTGACCACGACAAGTTGGAAAAGAAGACTCAGGGGGGATGTGATTTCAGTGTTCAAGTATTTGAAGAGCTGTCATCTATAAAAGAGGATGAGACTCGCTCTATTTGGCCCTGGAAGGTAGAGCCAGGAGCACTGAATGGAAGTTACAAAAAAAGCAATGATTGAACTAAGGAAAATACAATTAGAACTGACCAAAAGTGCAATGGGCTGAATTGGAAGGGTGGTAGGAGCCCTCTAATTCAAGATGTAGAGATTAAAATTAATATACAAGAACTAAATATTATATTTTATAAAGTTTTATTAATAATAAACTAACACAAAAAACCAGAGTAAAGAGATGCTAAACTAATTTCAGCCACACTCTTGAAGAAGAGAATGAGAGTGAAAGAGAAAGAAGGAGGGATTACAGCAAACTATATACAAATGTGAAACCGCAAACATGGACACAGGGAAGAGCATTCTGGGTAATACAGAAAGGAAGTTTAGGTAATGCAGTTTTAGGGATTCAAGATATTTCTAACTATACAAAGACCTTCATGGATGGCTAGATAATAACTTGCCAGTTTGTAATATGGAGGAAATTTGTTTTCATGCAGGGGAAGAAGACTAGCTCACTCCAGAGGCCCCTTCCAAATTTTAGATTCTGGAAAGATTGTGTAGCTTTCTAAAATGGAGTAGCTTCCATTTCACCATCATCCCACTTTTGATCAAATTTTTGGCTAGCAGGGAGAGATACCTCAGTTCCTCTCACTTGAGGTATGATCAAGAAACTGGTACCAAAGAGACCATAGTCATTGCTATAACCTGTGGAGGAAGGTCATTTACTGCTAAAGAAATTGCTTTTGTCTTTGCTTTAAAATTTTTAGTTTACATTAATAATAATAAACATACATATTCAAATGCACAGAAAATTGGTGACAGTAGCCCTCTGTTATATCCCTAACCTTTAATAAGACAGAACCAAATGGATTAATAAGTGAGGGAGGAAAGTATTTTTATCCTGTGTCACCTTCCAGGTCTACCTGATTATGCCCCTTTGACCTTTTTCTGTTCTCTCTGCTGAGAGGCAACAAGGTAGAGAGCAGTAGTTCTCTTTCTCTGTGTGGTCTATGGACCCCTGGGTGTCTCTGAGACTCTAAGGGTTTTCAAGGTCAAAACATTTTTTGTAATAATACTAAGATGTAATTGCCTGATTAAGATACTCACCATAAGAAACAATAAGCAGTTTAATTTTTAAAAATGGAAATACCTATAAGAAATTAAGAAAAACAAAACAAGTAGAACAAAGAAAACATTATATGCAGCTACAAAAATTATTTTAGAGAATAGCCTGTGAATATCTACCTCCAGAGAAAGAACTGATAAATGGAAAAACACAGTATTTTTTTTTTTTGTCAGATGATGCCTTTTCTAGTGAAGACCGGGAGGGAGAGAGAAAGATACCTGAGAATTTTTAATGTAACCAACAAATGATTTAATTAATTTTTAAAAAGAAAGTTTAAAAAAGGATATTCCTTCTTTTTCCCATTACATATCTGTGTGAGACCAGATTTTCTTCATATGCTTCAATCAAAACAATATAATAATAGACTAAATGCAGAAGCAAGTATCAGAATTTAGTTTTCTCCTATTAAGACAGACATTAGATGTTCACAAAATATATAGAACAATGTTACTCTTCTCACAATATTTTTGTTTCAGAAAATAGTTATCTTTAAATAAAAATAAATTTTGTTATTATGTTATTAATACAATTTAAAATTTGTTTTAATTTTGATTATGATAAATAATAATTGATATAGCCATCATGAGGAAAAGGTCTTGGGGGCTCCATTAATTTTTAAGAGTGTTAAGAAGTACTAAAGCCAAAAAGTTATAAAAACTGCTTATTTAGAGGATAGAGTTCTAGACCTGGAGACATGAAGACCTGAATTCAAATTATACCTTTTACACATACTTGCTATGTGGTCCTATACAAGTTGCTTAATATCTATCAGTGTTTCCTTAATTGTAAAATTAGAGGTTTAGATAAGAGATAGCCCTTCCAGCTTTAAGTGCTTTGATTTCTTTAAAAATTTACAAGCAAATACACATATAGTTTTTGCTAGTATATTTAGTTTGTTCTGTTTATCCATTCTACATCCTTGCATAAATTTTTTTAGTCCTGTATCTCCTTATTTACCTCATATTTATTAGAATACCTCACTATGTAAATACCCCATAATTGACTCGGTTCTTCCCTGTTAGAGGTTCTTGTTTTGTTTTTTTTCTCATTAGAATACATACAATGTTAACTATGCATTTAAGAAGTTCATCTCTTGCAAATGTGGCCCATCATGAGAGCACCAACACTAGCCATTTTTCCCTGTTCACAAAAACCAGGGTTCAATTACCACTGGATTTTCACAGTTCCTCCCAGTATTGAAAGAACACTCTCCTATTAATTTATCATTTGTCCATCCAGAATATTGAGCATTTGTAGTCATTTTCACCAGAAGATAATGTACTTGGTTGTCATTTCTATTCTGGGGGTAATCTTGAAGTAGAGTTCAGGGACAGTTTGACCATGGAAGGACTCCACTTCTATTTTAACATGTCAGATTACTGGAATCTACCACTGCTCAGACAGATAGAGCTTTGTCAATTTGATGGGGAATTAAGTTTTTATCATTTTAGGGTTCATTTCCCTACAGTGGTCTGCTCACCTCAGAATTCTTTCCCCTGATGGAATCTTATTTTATTTGGAGAAACAGAAATCACAGTGAGTCTAATCCACTCCTTCATTCTTAGATGGAAGGGATGAGAAGGCTGGTGGGACACTTTAAGGAAATTTCAAAGAAAACTTGAGTTCTTGTAGGTCTAATTATGGAATGATGCTAGTGATTACAACTTACCCTACCACTTGAAGATGTGAAAATCTGGATAAATAGTAAATTATTAAAATAGGGAAGGCACAGGAATTAAGAAGGGTTGGGGAAGTCTTCCTATAGAAAGTGGGAATTTAGTTGGGGCTAAAGGAAGTCAAAGAGGACAGTAGTCAGAGTGGAGGAAGAAAAATGTTCCAGAAATGGAAATCAGCCAGAACATATGCACAGAGCTCAGATATGAGGTGTCTTGTACATGAAACAACCAGGAGGGCATGTGGATTGAAGTCTGTGTTGGTAAGTAAGATATTCGAAGACTTGAAAGGTAAGAAGGGGCTATATTATGAATGACTTTGAATGCCAAAAAGAACACTTTGTATTTTCCCCTGGTGGCACTAGAAAGCAACTAGAATTTATTGAATAGGGAGGTAGCATGATTAGATCTGTGCTTTAGGAAAATCACTTTAATGGCTGAATGGACGATAGATTGCAGTGGGGAGAGTCTTGACAAAGGCAGACGCACCAGCAGATGTACAATCATCTAGTGATGAGACCTTCACTAGATTGGTAGTGACCATTAAGTCAGAGGAAAGAAGAGAGTGATTCTGAGAGGTATTCTAAAGGTTAAAGTTTTGACAATACCTTCAGAATGGAGAGAAAGAATAAGAAATCCAGAATGATTCCTAGGTTAGGAGCCTGAAGGATTGGGAGGATGATGAGATCATCAAGTGAAGTAGTAAAAAGGGAAAAGAGAAGAGAACCCAGGACAGAACCCAAATGGTCATCTGAATAATTGTGAATCTGCATCTGATGTTTGATTCTCCAGAAAAAGGCCTCTAGTTCATTGGACAGAAAATTTACAAAGGTTTTATAAGAGATCATAGACTAGAATCGCAGGACAAAGTATAAAGACATCATAGAATCCTAAATATATAAATGTGAATGACTTTAGAGATGAAATGTTCTATCTCCCTCATTTTGAAGATAAGGAAACTGAAGCCCAGAAGATTATGCAACTTGCCCCAAATCCCACAGGGAGTAAATGGCAGAACCTGGATTTTAAATAAAGTCCCAGGACTCCCAAGCTCAATCCTTTTTTCATAGCACCAACACCACAATGTGCATCATGGAGGGAATGAAATAACAGAACTTTTGAAATATTGACTTGCATGAAATAAAAAAAACATATATTCACATAAAAACAGCATAAAATACTAATCATAAAACAATCCATCCTAAATCAATGTCAATTGTTTTAATAAATATGAATGTTAATTTTAACAAAACAATAATAGAAACATCCTGATTGCTTCCGTTATACCCCATTTTGACTCAGGGTTGGTAGGAGGAGAGGAAGATAAGGGGAAATCTCTTTTCCTTTCAGAATGTTTTTTCTTGGGTTTCTTTATTATTGTTGTTGTAATTAGTATTATTATTAGTCATAATAGCAAGTGAGGCTTTTGTTCTGATTTTGCTTTCTTTACCTCCCATCATTTAATATAAACTTTCCCATCTTTCTTTGCTTTCCTTTTGTCTGTCTTTTCCCTAGGGTCAGTTGACTTCTTGTTGGCACAGCTAACATTATCGATTTGATAATAACATTCCCTTACAGAGATGTAACTATGACCCTCGGGCCAGATGAGGCCCCATCAAATGTTCTATCTGGCCTCCTGACATTATTCCTAATCTGACAAATACAATGAGCAGGATACAATACAATGAAATTTTGAAAGAATTGCCTTAGAAACAGACTGACAGATGAGCATTTCCTTTCCTTTGGCCCCCTCTTTAAAAAGTTTGCCCATCACTGCCTTAGAATGTCCAGTCCCTCATGAACAAGAACCCATGATTCAGTGGATATTTATCTTGGTTAAGTTTTCTTTCGCTGATACATGAAAGGCCAGGTTCTTAGTTTCTCAGACTTAAGAAATTCTCATAAAGTTTCTTCATTTTAATTCCTGAGAGTGACTGGGATAGTTGGTCTGCTTTTAGACAGTGGAGACATTGGAAATCTATTCTAGGAAAAGCCTTTTTAAGAGGTCAGATGACGTCCTTGGGGAAGTGTTGGGGAAATCATTAATTTTGGGGAGAACACAGACTCTTGGGCCTTCGTGGAAACTTTGGCTCTCCTGGGAAAAGGAAACATTTTCCCGTTTCAAAAGGATACATTCCAACCCCAAGTTGTGCTGCCTTCTGACTGCCTTGATGCCATTACTAGCTTCGAATCAGGGCAGCTAATGACCTAATGTTCTGCCACACTCTGATTATTAGCCCTCAAACTATATTATATGTATAGATAGAGATATATTTGTATGTACATACAATACACATATTTATATATGCATTCTAAAAACCTTTAAGTTTCATCCTATTCAAAATCTCTGAGCCCTAATTCACCCTAGCAGAGCCTATCTTATACTATGTACAAATGACGGAGATATAGTGTCTTAGCATCATACAGTGTGTATATGTGCATGCATGAGCATCTCTGAGAACGTACACATGCTTAACTATATTGATATCTATATATGAAGTGGTGGCTCGGTGGATAAGTGCTGAACCTAGAGTCAGGAAGACCTGAGTTCAAACCTTCCTTCAGACCCTAGCTCTATGACCATGGGCAAAAAAATCAGCTGGCGAGCCATTCCAGTATTTTTGCTAAGAAAACCCTATGATCAACCCTAATGCAAATATTAATAATATAGAAATAGGTCTTAATCAATATCATATGTAAAACCCAGTGGAATTACTCATTGGCTATGGGAGAGGGTTAGGGGGAAGAGGAGAGGGAAAGAACATGAATCATGTAAACATGGAAAAATATTCTAAATCAATAAATTAAATAAAATTTCCCCAAATTTAATTAATTAATTCATTGATAATAATAAAAAAGAAAACCCCATGATCAGAGTTGGGCATGCCTGAACAACTGAAAAACAATGGCAAAAGCTTATATGTGATGAAATATAATAAATACTAATGCTCTTAGTTTCATATATAATATATAAATGTATTAATACAATCTATACACATATTCACATATATGTTTGTGTATATATATATATATATACATCTTTATTTATCCATTTATCTATCTGTAGTGAATTTAAAAAGTGCTAAGACTCTGGAACGCCCTTTATCTGTATATGTACACACATTATTTTTGTATAAATTCACATATATTCACTGCCATGTCTCTCACCCAAGGACTGGAGTCTAGCCACAGTGTGTACACATAGCACATCACACCAAGATGAATACACATACACAAAAAGAAAAACCCCAGAAAGTCACAAGGCTAGTACATTTCTTCATAATAACTGTTTATGAAGCAATTTGAAGATAATTGCTGATTGTTTAATAATCCAATTATCTATTGTGTGTTATAATAATGGCTCTCAATTGTATGAGAGTCAGGCTGGTCTAGGATGGAGAGCTGGCCTTAAAGGCATCAAGATCTGGCTCCAAGTTCTGCCTCTGGCACATCATCTCTGTATGGCCCTGGGCAAAGCACACTTTGTCAGTGTGTCTGTCTAGACCAGAGGTGGAGGGATGCCTGAACCAGATTAAAATGTAATTGGAAAATATTTAACAAAATAAAAATATATTAGAACATAGTTGATGCTAATATATCACTTCCTAATTCATCATACTGCCCACAGGGCTATTTCTATATGGTTATAGTGGCCCCCAGTTCTATTTGAGTTTGACATCACTGTTCTAGAGTGAGAAGGTTCCAGGCATTAAGGCATATTCAAGGACCAAAATACAGATGAGGCATGGGAGTAAAGTCTGGGAGAATCAGAAGACTGTCTGGGAGGGAAGTAAAAGATGACTGTCCTGGGTAGGTGCTATTATTATCACCATTTTACAAAAGAAAAAATTTGAGTTTTGAAAAGGTTAAGTAAAGTATAGAGGTTGAGTCTCTCCCCAACGTCTCTTGCTTCTCTCTACTTATTGCCACTCACTGACTGGGCTGCCACCTAATAAGCTCCCTAAGAGCTGAGCCTCTTTCATCATTGTACATGTATTCACATAGTAGTCACTTAATAAATACTTGCTAATTGATTGATTAGCTTTCCCAGGATCCACAGTCAGTACACATATAGAGTGAGTGGGGAGGTTTGAACTCATGTCTTTTTTATTCCAGTGAAGCTCTCTAACCTGTATGCTATACTGATGGGGTGACCTATACTCCTTTTCTTAATTCTAATATCCAAAAAATGTAATCCTAAAAATGACCAAATTGCCAACAAAATGGTGCAGTCTTCCATGTCATCTGAAGAATTTCTCAAGAATTGGTTATAGTGGTACAGTAGAGATTCAGCAAGTTAGACATGCTCCTCAAACTGGCTCTTCTCCCAGTTTAATGTGAAATGATTATTTTAGATATGACTCACATATGTGAAATGCCCGATAAAAAATTTTATGCCTGTGTAAATGAGTTATTTTTGGCCCAAACTCAGAATTTGATATTATGGTCTCTAATGATGAAATCAAATCTCACCTGTGGAAATGGAAAAAAAAATTAATTTTAAGTTAAACATTTGGTTTTGATTTTTAGAATCCGTTCATTCTTACCTTACTTCATTTGCTGACTTCCTTGTAGTAAGGAGCAGAGTTCGATTCCACATTTGGGCCTACGTTCACTACTTTGGAAGGAATTAAAAGGAGACTTCATTTCAAATGGAATGGGTTTTAAAAAATTTATTAAGCATCTTGGGCACTAGCTTTCTGCAATGTACCAAAAAGGTAGGAAACCTGCCTAACTTACTCAAGTCAGCTAATATTCATTGGGTACCTCTTGCTTAATTTAATCAAGTCATTGAGTACCTATTGTGTGTTCAGATCTAGGTAGAATACATGAGAAAAAAATCATTTTTACCCTCCTTTTTGGATCTATGTGAATCCAAAATGATATAGAATTCAGTTAGGCAGTTCAACAAACATTTATTCAATTGAAAAAATTCTGCTCAACTAACATTTATCAAGCATTTCATATGTCCAAAGATTCTGTGCTAGTTAGCCCCTGGGAATAAAAAGACCAATTTGCCTGTTTTTTAAGGAGTTTACATTCTACTATGGGGTTTCATAATTAAGTAAACCAAAAATAATTATAAGAAGGGGAGAACACGAACAATTTGGGACAGTTGAGGTAAAGGACGCTGTTAAGAAAGACCTTATGTGGAATGTGACATCTGAGTGTTTGAAAAATTGACAGAAAGATAAGAGAAGAATAAGATGTAAGTCCTTGTTTTCATAGTGTTCATGTCCAATGAGACATAAGGTATGTGAACAAATTAGCATGATAGGCAATAGAATATGAAGCTTTTCATCTCTAGGCTCTATGCTAAATCTGATGATCTGTTTTTCTTTCTCTTATTGTGCTGTTTTTTGAGCTTCTCAAATTTCATAGCTCGTGGAGGCTTCTATCATCTCTCTTCTCATCCTTTTCCATAAGTGATTGCCAACTCTAGATCTGTTCTCAAGATTTTTACTTTACCTCCCATGTTATATCTGTTTCTCATCTCAGCAAACTCTTTTAATGCCCTTTTCTCTGACTGTGATTAATCATAGGGATGCCTAATAAGGTAGAGATTTCATTCTGGGTAGTTTGATGAAGAACATGGATTAATTTAATTATTAATTACTTCTACATTCTGTCAAAATGACCTTTTCCCCCTTCGTATGCATGCCTCATTTTCCCCATCTGAAAAATACAAGAAACCTCATTCTTCCTCTCTTTAACTGGGATGTTGTCAGTGTTAATTAATTAGGGTAAAATGCTAATTGGAACCCTCAGGGACCTTATTAAAAATATCTGTTTTAAGCAGCTGAAGTACAGTGTATTATAGTCACAGGAATTAAATTACATATGGAATTTTTTTCTGATCGTTTTCCAAGTACACTAGATAACCTCTAAGATTCCTTCCAAGTCCAGATCTATGGTTCTGTGATCCTCTGTGAGGGAAACACTTCTTTCCTTTCCACTTAAGGAAAAGAACCTATTCTTTTGTGTCATTTGAGCCCGTCAGGACCCCAGGCTCTTTATCTTGTAACAGGACTTTAACATAAATGCTACTTGAATTTCCATTGTTTTCCCTGTTCTGACAAGGGAAAGAACTCAAAAGACTTGAAGGATGACTGTTCTGTTTGAATCATAGCCTGAAAAGAAAAATAGTCTTCTCCTGTCAGCTGTAAATGTTTCCCCAGTATGCATCTGGCCTCTCTTTTTGAATCCCATCTGGGCCCAATATCTAGTCTTCAGTTCAAATGCCGAATAATATTATGAAAAGTCTATTGGGAACTTACTGACAGACATAAATGCTTAAGGACAGCATTTTCTAGGGAAAAAAAAATTGTCGGTGAAGCACATGATCCATCTGTCCCTAGTAGAGAAGCTCTGTCCCATCACAGATCGGTGGTTGGTGTTGAGTTAGCCACCTGAGACAGGTTTTATTGACAGTTCTTGGTTTCATTGTACCCATCAGTGTCATATTCAGCAAATGATACCATACACTCTTACTAATTAGAAGGAATGATTACCTACTTTAAAGTTTGCAGTATTCCATCCTCACATTAGACCTATTAGAAAGTGTTGTGATTATCCTATTTTTTTAAGATGAGAAAATTGAAGTTTTCAGACACTGTGACTTTCCCTGGGTCACAAAGCTAGTGTTTGTGGCAGAATTTGAATCCAGCATGGTATAGTAGATAGGAAGTGCCTCCTCTAACATATAATAACTCTGTGGCCACAGAAAAATCTCTTTACTGCTTACTATCCCTAGACAACTTTTTAAGAATATAAATTACAGAAGAGTCTGCATTAGTAGAAGGAGTTTTCTCTCCAGGAATTTTTCATACTAGTAAATCCCAGGTCCAGACCAATTATAGTGATACAAATCTATTATTTTCAAATATATATGTAATGTTATCTAAGTGGGAACTTTGTTCCCTTTTAGAAATACTTACAGAATCTTTTCTAATGAAGCATTAAAAATTATTAGTAATTAATTCTTCGTATACAAAATGAGATATTTTAAATATCTGAGAGTTACTAGATGCCTTGAAACTGTGTTAGCAGAAACTACTTAAGATATCTGCTCTCTGTGTGATACAACTTGGTTATAGACAGATTCCTCCTGGATTAATGATCTTTTTTTTTAAACTTTTGTTCATACTTCAAAAATGCCTTTCTTGCTTAAAAAAAAAAAACAGAACAAAGGAATTCTTGGCTTCTCTTCTCTTGTAGCTGCCTTATTTTATGAGTTTTAGGGTCATTTTTCCCCTTGGAGGCACCCAAATGATAGCAGCAGTGGTAGCTTGATTGTGTGTGTGTGTGTGTGGGGGGGTGTCTGTGTGTGTGTGTGTGTAGGGTGTGCATGCCTGTGTGTGTATGTACTCCCGTTAGTCTATTTTTCAGCAAAATCGTTGAATCCTCATCCATGCTTTTAAAAATCTCTGTGAAAGTCCTAGGGCTTAGAAAATGACCTGTAGAGGTTTATAAAGAAGTAGAAATAGTAAGCCTGGAAAAAATACTTCCTCTGCTTGGTCTAGATAGAGAGAAGCCAGCCAAAGCTCTCTTACCAGAGTTGGCTAAGAAGCAAGTGGTCAGGCAACAGACAGTTTCTCTATACTGCACCCATTTTCAGCTCTTTCTGCTTTTCTTTTCTCCTCTATTCCTTTCATGATCCTTTTTTTCCCTTGACCTTGTGACTAAGATTCCTGCAAGAGATCACTATAAAGGAGGTAGAAATAAAGGTCATGGTGACATGATTATTGTGAGTGGGACCTTCATGTGGAGAGCAATCTATGGACAGGGGGAGAAAAAGTGATCCACAGTTATTGAAAACTGCCAGTTATTCTCAGTCCCATTGGGCAGGCTGATGTTCACAAAGAAGCCACTTTCCCTTTTTAAGTCCATAAGCATGAATGCTATGAGAAGTGAATTTTTCACACACAAACACACCCTCACCATTCTTTCTCTAGGAGGACAGATTTTAATACACACACACACACACACACACACATATACACACACACATGCACATATATATAGATCTTATATATGTATACATTTATATATACATATTAAATAAAAGTATTAATTTTTTAATAAATTATAGATATATGTGTATATTTGTATGTATATACACATATATACCAGAAGAGGGAACTCTTTGGTGACAATGATTTTC
Source organism: Gracilinanus agilis (assembly GCF_016433145.1). Lineage (NCBI taxonomy): Eukaryota > Metazoa > Chordata > Mammalia > Didelphimorphia > Didelphidae > Gracilinanus > Gracilinanus agilis. The sequence continues at coordinate 171,853,194 of NC_058130.1, forward strand.
ATACAGGTGTTTTGGGCCTGGTTTCCCTGTGTAAACTACTTTAAACTATGTGATCATAGCATACTCGCTACATACATGAATACATTGAGAAAGTAACCTTTCTGGAAATCTCCTGTAGGGTGGGAGCTCTGAGCTATGTTGAGATAGCAGATTTCATATTTTGATATTTTCAGCAATATTATGTCATCTTCTTGATTAAATTTTAAAAATAACCATCAAGAAGGTAATTAAGGCAGCTTAGTCATTGGCTAGATGTGCTTCCTCTAGTGGTGCAGGTTGGAAGTGATATTTCATAGTTTTAGAAAGTTTGATAGTCCCTTTTTTTTCTGCCAAAGAGGAATAGAATACCACCTGTTGCCTAATTCAGATATACTCAGCTAATTAATCTTTGTCTTCCTGTGTGTTATAAGAATGTAAATAAAATGTAAATAAATTAATGTATAAATGTATATTTATAAGAATGTACTCCAAACAGAAAGAAAATTCATAAAGTCAAACCCTTTAGGGCTTTCGAATTTCTATAGTAGAATAGGTCAGGCTTGTGAAGGAGAGGAGATCCGAGTTTAGACAGATTTTCTTTGGATGTCAAGAAAAACTTGCCAACAGTTTTTGTTTTTCAGTTGTGTTTGGCTCTTTGTGAGCCTGTTTGTGTTTTTCTTGGCAAAAGTATCAGAATAGTTTACCATTTCCTTCTCCAGCTCATTTTACAGATGAAGAAACTGAGGCAAACAAGGTTAAATGATTTGCCCACGGTTGTACAGCTAATAAGTGTTGAGGCCAGATTTAAACTCATGAAGATATCTTCCTGATTCCAAACCCAGTGCTCTATCCACTGTACCACCCACCTGCTCCATTAGAGCTCTCCAAAAGTGGAATGGATGCGTTAGGAGATTATAAGTTCTTTGACTTGAGATCTTCAAGCAAAGGCTTGATGAGCACAATATTCAAATTACAAAGGGACCCATAAGTCTTACTCTTTAATCTGAATAAGAAATTTGTTATAATGTTTTCTACAAAAAGTAGCGATTTATATTTATTAATATGCTGTAAAGTTTGCAGTATGCCATCCTCACAACAGATCTAGTAGAAAGTATATTATTATTGTTTTAAATCCTTACCATCCATCTTGAAATCAATACTGTGTATTGGTTCCAAGACAGGAGAGCAGTAAGCACTAGGCAATGGGGGTTGAGGGACTTCTCCAGGGTCACACAGCTTGGAACTATCTGAGGTCAGGTTTGAACACAGGACCTCTCATCTCTGGGCCTGGATCTCAAACCACCGAGCCACACAGCTGCCCCTTTGATTTCTATACAGGGTCCTTTTTTAAAATCATTAACTTCTGCTTTAGAATCAATACTAAGTTTCTGTTTCAGGGTCTAGCAATTGGTTTTAAATGATTTGTCCAGGCCCATACCATTAGGAAGTATCTAAAGCCAGATGTGAACTCTAGACCTTTTTTCTCTAGGCTTTGCTTTCTATCCACTCCCTAGGGGGTTTATCTCAAACCCCAGGGGGTAGGGGACAGAGAATTCTTTTGAGGCTTTCTCATTTTATAACATCTGTATGAAACCCTACTCTATTATCCTTACTCAGAACTCATATAACTAAATGGCTAGCTTTTTTTTTCTTTACATAGATACATGCCCATCTTTGGGGCTTTACTTATAATCAAGGTGGAAAAATGTCACCATCATTGACTTTGCTCCCAAGTAGACAAATCAATGCCTTTTTCATAGGATCCGTCCTCTTCTAACATCTCTAGAAGGGTGTTTGGTATGCTTTCCCCACTGGATAAAACCTTAGTTGTCTAGGAGTTGCCAAATGACCCCATTTGTCCCATATTTTGTTCCTATTAGGCACCATGAGTATCTAGGTCTTCTCCTGAGGTCCATGAACTTTAAAAAAAAATCTCAATAACCATATTTCACTATAATTGATTTCCTTTGTAATTCTATGTATTAAATGCATTTACAAACATCATTCTGAGAAGAAGTTCAGAGGTTTCAATACATTGACAAATGGGACCATGACACAAAAGGTTAAGAACCCCCTGGATGCAGGTAGATTGCTTAGGACTATTAGTGGCATGTCATTAGGGGTATTACATTTCCCCACCTTCTGCCCCCTCCAATTTCATTTGGACCTTGGTTCCAAGCACACTCTGAGCTTGCCCTTTGGGCTTCCTGCTTTTTTTCCCCTCTGCTAATTGGAGTTATACTGTTCAAAGATATGTTTGTGACACCACACAGCTACATTTTGGTTGATCATATTGGCAAAACCACTGGATTTGCTACAGTTAATGGAAATTTAAGGCAAATTTTGGTTCCATTAGAGAAATGAAATAGCATACTCATTGTAGAATTGAGGCAGTGATTGACAGACGTTCTATTAAGCCCTCCGGGGATACTGTTAATAAGAGGGAAAGAATTGCATCTTGGGCACCTACCTCTTTTTTTTGTGGACCGAGCCTTTTGCTGATGTGTAAAAGTGGAAGAGTGGAAATCAGAGTACTCTGAAAAGTATCTAGCAAAGAAAAGGGACGGGCTCAGAATGAAACTTGTGTTTTCTATCAGGCAGAGATGTAGTAGGAGCAGACTCAGTGGTTTGATCTGCCGGTGTACAATAACACTATACAACCTGATGTTATTAACAAAAGCCTTTTGATTTGATGTCCTCTGAACTGTGCAGCTCCGTTTCTAAAGGCTTATCACCCCCTTTTTGAGGTGAATTGGTTTTATGAATAAAAAGCCTAGAATAAAGTGCATTTATTGAACGTTCTTGGATCAATATGGCACTTATATGTTGCTGAATTTTGCTGATAGCCATTTGAATTTGAGCTCCAGCATCAGCCTGGGTCTGATTTGCAGCACCATCACACTGGGAAGCCCTGGCTCCCTCTGTCACAGTTCATTTCTTCCTCCTCTCTTGTGGGAAGACTTCCTTATCCCCCCCCGGGGGTTGCCAGAAGCATGATTTTCCTGCTGAAGCACAATACAGTTAATTGATGATGTAGTTGCTGAAGTACTTTTTTTCCCCCATTATAATTCAACCTTAAATTTCCCAGATCTTCATTTGCTTTCTCGAATTTTTTAGTGCACTAAAAAGAAAATACATTTGCAGCCATGATTGCTAGGGTGAGTTATAAATCCTAGATATTAGAATTTTTATGCATTAGAAATAATAAATGAAGGCTCCCCAATTAAAGATAAAAAACTACTCGACTGAGGATAGTAGAATATTTTATCAGGAGTATTAAAATTTAAGGCCAGCTGAAATGCCACAGGAATCTTTGCACAACATTTCAGTTAGAAAAATTGGTCTGGGGAGGAATTACTTTTTTATATGTCAAAAGATAAGCTTATAATATATATCTATATGTATATTTTAAGCCTATATATTTTTAAGAACACACACACATAAACCCTTAATTTTTGTTGACCAGAACCAGATGTGTTGCTTTTTCTCTGATTACATTTATGTTATTTTGACTTTCATATTTGGAAACCACTCTGTGGACACTTGGTTCCTAATAGTTGCAGCTGTGTTTGGTAAAATGCTGTTGATATGAGGCATGAAGTAGAATAACCTCCTGTGAACTATTAGAAGCAATTGCTCCATTTTAAATTTTAGCAATAAAAACAGACAAGAAAAAGTAAGCCAATGCTAACTTTCCAAAATAGTATCTTTAATAGGTGACGTTTACTAACATTTTCCCTCTTTTTTTGTTATTTAGGATATTTACCTGGAGCCAAATGCTTTGTTCTTAGCAGCTCCTCTCTTACTGTTTCTTATTCTCTATAGATAATCACAGCCCCTTTGTAACATCCTCATAATTCTCCATGGTATCCTAAGTAGCTGCTCTGGAAATTGATGATTGCTGGGGAATAAGAAGGGATCTTAAACACTTAGAAATGAGAGGTTGGTTTCTCATAAAGATATCCATATTAGGAAAAAGGGAATTCTATCTGCTGCACAAATACAATTGCTCTCTAAATAACCCGCAGTCTTAAGTCATTTGTGAAATAATGTGGACTTGCAGTTGCAGGATGCTTAAGATGGCTACTGATAGTGCTATTTCTCTAAACAAAACCCCCCTGTTAAGATGAAAAGAACAATTCATGATTAGTAAGAGAGTTCTATCCACCAACAGAGATAGGGCCCAAGTGTGCATAGATACCCTGCTGGGGACTATGGGAGATTCATTTCAGATGATTAAAAAAAAACCTCTTATAAAATATCTACTGTATGCATTGTGGTTAAGTGCTAAGAATGCACTAAACAACACAGAAGTCACTGCCTTCAAAGAGTTTACATTCTACCAACCAAGCAAAGAAACAGTGCCTGCCTTACATCCTGTTAAGACGATGCAACAACCAAAACAACAGTCCCTGCCTTCAAGATCCTTATATTTTAATCTGCATTTGATGGGGGAGAGATATAGCAAGAGAGGGAGGAGTACAAATATGGAAAAATCATAGAATCAAGTTAAGTTACAGTGGTTGGAGGTGTTTTAGAGGCATGAAAGGTAATAAATTGTTTGCTAGACAAATTCAAAGTAATAATGACACATCCCAAAGGAAATACCAACTGGTATTTGGAAATGCAAGACTGGAATCCTTGAGAGGGATCAGATGCTTGTCTTTTTCAATGAGGCAATAATTGAGCCATAAAAGTAGAGACAGATGGGTTAGCATATTGGATAGAGCATGGACCTAGCATCAGGAAGACCTGAATTTTAATCTTGCCTCAGATACCTTTTAACCATGTGATCTTAGGCAAGTCACTGAACTTCTCTGTGTCTTAGCTTTCTTACCTGTGAATGAAGTTTATACTCAATGGCCTGTTAAGTTCCCTTCCAGCTTGCTCTCAGTCTGTGATCCTCTGATATCTCTGAGTGAAAGGGAAAAAAAAGGCAAATCTAAAGTTTGAACTTTGGGTTACAGTCATATTTAAGAAGTGGAAGGAGCCCTAAAGGGGAGAAAGAAAGATTTTCTGTGACCCGATATTCTAGTCATGGTTCTTTTGTGTCTGGTGCCATGGATCACTAAGAGCCAAATAAATGATCCATTTAACAATAGTATAGCTATGTACCCCCAGAGAAAAACAATTCCGAGTTGGATAAAAGTCATTCAGAGTAAGATAAAAGAAAGTAAAAGCCATAAGAAATGTCAATCCAGAATTTCAGAACCTTCTTCATATTGCCCTTGCCCAAAAGGGTCCACAGCTGAATCCCAGATCAACCCACTTGTGGGCAAACTGCTCCAGGTCTACACCATTGCTCCTGCCCATAAAACAGTATTAGCTTGTGTGTTAGAGGTATGGAGTATTAAGTCTCATCATTTCCCCTCCTATTGGGGAACACCTCTTATATTTGTTGACCCACATTCAAGTTATTTTTGTTTTTACCCCATCTCAGAAAGCCAGCTTGGCCATCAACTTATTGATGACACTCTTATTTATCACAGTCTTAAAGCCCATAATTGATATTAGGCTATCTTTCCTGGTTTTAAAAAAAAAGGCTTTTTTCACAAGACTTCAACTAGAAATAAGCATAGTGATGTTTAAATAGGAGAGCCTAAGGTGCATCTAACCCAGTGACTGTTATTCTTAGCCACCCAATCTCTAGGCACCGACTGATTATTTTCTCTTCTTCCTCCCTTACCGCCCCCTTTCCCACCTTTTCTCAACCCCTTAGAAAATGGCTTTTATAGGATGGCGTGATGAATGTAAGGAATAGCTTTTCAATTTCATAGATGGCTTTGCAGTTGGATACCTCTCCTGTGTTCTTGATTCAAAAATAGCCTCCACCTATCCAGCGTGAGAATTGTTCTCCTTGGTGTGACTGGCATGGTAAAGTCGAGGAATGAGAAAATTGCACTTTGTGTATGAGGCAACGTGTTTACCCAGCTTGTTGATTTGGAGGGCTCAGAAGTAAATATTATCAAATAATAGTCTCTGTGGTGAATTGTATATGCCTTTTAACCCCTCATCTCAGGAACTAGTTTCCAGTCCTCATTAATGTTAATGGGATGTAATTGTCACAGTGCTGAGGGAGGGCATGACTGTGTTGCCTTAAGGGAGATCTTAGAGATCCCAGAACAAATCAAACACAAAAACAAAACCCATAATCGGATAGAATTTATACCTTAATGTCTGTCACTAAGGCCTCCTAAAGAGCATGCCCTGAGAAATACACAGTACATCTCTTTAATGAATACATTAATGGCAGTTTTGGAGCTTAAACTGGAAGGCCTCTGTGAGCAAGGATTGCATGACAAGGAAGGATTGGGGAGGAATTAGCATGACAACAAATAAAAACATAGAGACAGACAGACAGACAGATGGACAGAGAGAAAGAAAGGAGAGACAAAGAGAGAAATATATATTACATATATACACATATATACAAAGAATGTGTGTGTGTGTGTGTGAGAGAGGGAGAGAGAGACAGAAAAATTTATTGTTCTATAAAAGAATATAACATTTAATCCAATATGGGTGCTCCTCAGTCTACCCGTAGGTTACAGTACAAAAGTGAATTACTCAGTCTTCTAGAAGTATCTGGAATAACACAGCTGGAGTTTTAATGCCAGAGTTTTTTGTTTTGGTTTTTAACTTTGAGTCTGCAAGGGATCTTTGAACTTGTTTGTGGAAAATAAATGAATATTTTCATTAACTTCTGATTGAAATTTAACATTTCCTTCAATTCTTTAAAATAATTCTGAAAAAGAGTCCTTTGGTATCTTGATTCCTCAGCAGAAGGAGGAGGTGGAGGCACAGTGAAGGTCTTTGGACCAGCTATAGATAATTGCCAGAAGGTGAGTTCCTTAGAGAAACCACTGGTCTCCCCAGTGCCAGATCTGTTTCCAGAGACCTTGAAAATGTGAATCCAGGATGGCAGCAAAGTCTAGAATTTCCTGCACTTTGCCTTGGACTGGCTGGAAAGCGAATCCACTCCACAGAGTGCAGACCATGCCATGGGCAAGCTGTCACCTGTGCAGAGATTCTCATGTACCGACTGCCTGGCCTTCACCAACTCACCAAACTGCACTTTCAGGAGGTAGAGGATGCCTGGGTCCCTGTAGTGCCCGAGGCCTGTCTGGCCCCACTTATTGTACACTGACATGTGCTAGTAAGACCCTCTGGACCCCAATGAGGGTGGCTACCAGCCTCCAGATGCACCTCCTGGTCTGGGACAGCCTTTGCCTTGAACCCTTCCACATACTCCTCAGCCTAAGAGAAGGTTGCTCCCTGTCCTCAAGGCATTGACAAAGATGCAGTGACCCCCTGAGTAGAAAGGGGTCTGAAGCCAATTCCAAGATGCTCCCCAGGAAGATTGCAACAGTACTGAAGTCCCCATCACTGCTTTTTTTTTTAATCTAGTGACTTATTCCCTCTCAAGTCACAAATGGAAATGAACAGACATGTTGGTGACTTCTATGAGGCTCTCTGTGTTTGCTTAATCAAAGAAATTCTCAGCCTTTGCTCCTTCTCCCCCTTTTGAAGAATGTTACCCCCAGTTTTATCAACTTCTTGCCACTATGAAATTCCTTGGACTGGGAATATAAGGTTGGTGTCCCCTGGAACAGAAGTGAATAATTGAGAATAGAAGTTCTATTTATGCCCCCTCACCCCCCAAAAAAGAGTCCATAGAGTTCACCAGTTGACATAATCCACAAAAATTGTTAAGAACTGTTCTGAAGAAAAGGGAAAATTTGGCAAATATCAGCCCAAACTATAATCAAGTAAATTGTCATCAACTATGGACCACCAGCAGTCTTTGCTCTTCCTCTAGTCAGAATGTAATCCCTTTGAGGGCACAAGCTATTTTTCCCCCTGATTTTGGGCCTTCAGTATCTAGTACCTATTTCATAAATGCTTTTAAAATGAAATCATGGCATAACGGAAAGAGTGATTGACTTGAATTAAGGGAAGACTCAGGTTCATTTGTAAATACTAACTAGCTTTATGACCATGGAAAAGTCACTTAACTTCTCCTAGTTCTCAGTTTCTCATTGATGGCAGAATGAAGAGGTTGGATACAATAACCTCTGACATCCCTTAAAATAACTCTAATGTTGTGATCCTATGATTCTGACTGCTTTCCATGTTATATAAGTCCAAATTTGTTCTACTGTCTCCTCGGATGTTGTTTTGTTACCTTATGATGGCATTCACAGCTATGCCAGGTAGACAAAACTATATCACCCCTCTGGACTTGGCGTTTTACTATTTTTTTATTGCACTGGCAAGTCTTTGCTTCTGCTCCTTTGGCTTACTTGTCAGTCATGTGTCCCTTCCCTCAATTCCTTAAATCACCTAGGCAAAGCTAATCCTCCACTATGGACAACAGGTGGGTTTCCCACCAGGTCGGCTAGAATGCAAACATACTTCCTCATAGATGCAATATTTTGCCAAATAATTAGGTTCCTAGACAGACCTATAAAAGACTAATCAAAACCTTATCTCTAAAATACCCTGTAGAACCTATGAAGTATAATAATATTTACAAGAGATTTATTCTATGAGATATTCATTCGTAGTTCCACTTTGGGATACCAAGAACACATCTCCTTTCAACTAGACTTCCAGTAGAGTCATGGAGGATTCACTCTAAGGAACTTTTTTTTTTTTAAATAAACCCTTACCTTCCGTCTTGGAGTCAATACTGTGTATTGGCTCCAAGGCAGAAGAGTGGTAAGGGTAGGCAATGGGGGGTCAAGTGACTTGCCCAGGGTAACACAGCTGGGAATTGTCTAAGGCCAGATTTGAACCTAGGACCTCCTGTCTCTAGACCTGGCTCTCAATCCACTGAGCTACCCAGCTGCCCCTTCTAAGGACTTTTCTAATTCTAAATCTAGTATACTCTGGTCCTATGACCCCTCTTCTCATTCTTCCCACTTACTAAGGAATAGGGGCTTAAAAATCTGAAAGCTGCTAATAATACTTTATATAGTCTGAGAGATGATCTCTTAGAAAGAGGTTAGGGGTGGTTATGGGTTGAAAGTAGTCCTGAAATAATCTGGTGGGGAGCTATCGGAGCCTCCTTATACCATTAAATCCCAGGCCATCTGAGAAGCTAGCTATCTGTCATCCCCTTAACTTTCTTCTCAAAGTCCTGATCAAGTCAGCATTAATTAATTAATTATTTTATTTTATTAATTTTATAAGCACTTAACTATGTACCAAGCACTATGCTAGGGATACAAATACAAATAAAAAGAAACAGTAGCTCCCCTCAAGAGGCTTTCATTCTACTGTAAATTAGGTGGCAAGATGCCACTGTGGATAGAGTACTGAGTGTGAAGTTAGGAAGTCTCAAGTTCAAATTTGGCCTAAGACATTTATTTGTCATGCAACCTTGAGAAAATCATTCATCCTTCTTACCTCAGTTTCTTCATCTATAAAATAGGAATAATAATAGCCAACCCCTTTCCAGGATGATAGGGAGCATCAAATGAGATAATAATTGTAAATCACTTAGTAGAGTGTAGTTATATATATACATTTGGCCATAATAATAATTATTATTAAGGATAGACAACACAAAAGAAAGCTGAAAAGAGGGAGTGGGAAGAAGGTACTCACATGGACAAGGCACATTGGGAAAAGAGGTTTAAAGAGTCAGATAGAAAGTAAGGAATGAAAAAAGGCTGGCCTTAATATTTTCTTAAAATACAGTTTCTGGGAGGGACTGACCAATCAGAAAAAGGGGACTTCTGGGGAAAATGAGTTTCCAGGGTAAGAAGACTGCTGGATTATCGAATCTGGAGAGTTACAACTTAAAGTTTAGGTGGATATGAAGGAATGAACAGGTTTTACCTTAAAATGGAGGTTCTGAGAGAAATTAAATCCCTAAGAATTGAATAATAAACCTCTCTTTCTGAATCATCACTATTTGTTAACAGATGAGATTTCTACTTTTCCATAGACCCTGCAATGAGCAGAAAATTCACACTTTCTGACTTTTCCCTTTGTTTTCTTTTCCTGAAGTAGTACATGACCCACCAAAGTGTTCATTTCCATCACCTCCCCAATGGAAAATTGGACATAAGCCCTGGAATCGCCCTCATTCAGCTCCTCTTTGTGTGTTGCCTTTCCCTTATTTAATATAAGCTCTCTGAGGGCAAACTATCTATCATACTTGCTTTTTCTTTTATTCATGTGCCCCAGTGGCACATCAGAAACACCTGACAAGGGTTCTCTCCTCTCCCCTCCACCTCTTTCCCCTCCCTCTCCTTTTCCTTCTGCCTTTTCCTGGCCCTTCTGAGATTTTCAGTTTTGTTTTTAACTGCTAGTAAATACAGGCAAGCAGATGGCATCAAAGACTCCTTCCTATCCTCCTCTTCACTCCCACCCCCTTTTCCCACTTAGACCTTATAGCAAAAAACAAAGCTGACACAGGTGATGAAGGAGGGTTTTTACCTTCAAAAATGTATCTGCATTTCAGAGAAAAATGCAGACACAAACTGTGTGCTGGGCCTTTTGTCTTGAGTTAGGACAGATTGGGAGTGGCAAGCATTAGTCAGGGTCTCTGTGGTATCCCAGTGGAGGATGGGATGGATGAAGAAAAGATGAAGCTGCTTCTGTGTTAGAAGTAGAAAGAACAGTAGCCTGGGGGAGTTCACCATCTCTTCCTTCTTCTCATTCACTGCCAAAGTGGCCAACAAAATCCTACCATGACCAGGGTGAGATGGGGGACTGGGATAGTGAGATGAGAGGTGGGATGGTCAGCAGCAGGAGTAGAGATTCTGCATCAGTGAGGGGAAAAGGAGGAAATCTCTGTCAGGGGCAACTTCAGGTGAAAGGTAAATGGTCATTCACATGTAAACCACTTAAGTCAGAAATTACCAGTGTTTTGAGTTCAACACAAAGAAGTAAAGGGATTTGCATTTTGTTGTTGTTGTTCAGACCTTTTCAGTTGTCTCTGATTCTCCTTGCCCCTATTTAAAGTTTTCTTGGCAGAGATACTGGAGTGGTTTACCATTTCCTTTTCCTGTTCATTTTTCCAAAAGAGAAACTGAGGCAGACAGAGTTAAGCAACTTGCCCTAGGTCACACAGCTAGTAAATGTCTGAGGCCAGATTTAAACTCAGGAAGATGAGTCTTCCCGATTCCAAGCCCAGTGTTTTACCCACTGTACCACCTAAGCTGTCAGTTATGCCTCAGTAAGTCATTTCTACTGATGGGATTTTCTTTCTTGGTAGCCAAGACTATTCTACATTTACATGGCAACAACATATTTGTGATAGAAAAGCAGATTTATTCTTACAAGTTTTTGAATTAAAGGAAAGATCCTTAAGGACCAGTCCTCCTAGTCAGAAATGATATATTCTGAGAAAATAGCTCAGAAATTTGTTCCTTTGCAGAGGTAGAGGGATCCTAGACATGGACTATCACATATAATGTCATTCTGAAAATGTATTGATTGGTTTCACAGATTTTTTTTTTAAATCTTTCCTCATTCTTTTTAAAAAAAATCTTTGCTATAAAGGATAATTAGGAAGGAAGGAGAGAAAGGGAGAAATTGAGGTTATATAAAAAGAAATAATATTGGTAAAATCTATTAAAAAGAAATAACATTTTCTTTTTCTCATAATTATGTTTATACATTTGGTTGGATTTCTATTTTACTTATTGGAGTCTGTGTCATATCCCTCTTTCTCAGTTTGACTGTGACCTCCATCAAGGTTAAGACTGGGTCTTATTAAATCTCTTCATTTCCTTCCAGGGCATATGACAGTCCTCTTCCCTTAAATGCCTTTATTTTTCTTTTTAACCCTTACCTTCTGTTTCAGTATCAGTTATAATTCAGAAGAGAGGCAAAAGTTAGGCAATTCGAATTAAGTGACTTGTCCAAGGTCACAAAGCTAGGAAGTGTCTGAGGTCAGATTTGAACCCAAGTCATCCCATCTCCAGAACTGGTACTATTACCTACTGTGCTGCCTAGCTGCTCTGGCTTAAATATCTTTTTTAAAAACTATCTGTCCATCTAATCATCTTTGATCCTCATAAGCACCCTATGAGGTAGGTAGTAGTATTATCCCTCATTTTTCAATGAGAAGACTAAGGCTGGTGGATATTGAGTCACTTGCCCGGGATCACATGCCTACTAAGTGTCTAAGCAGGAGTCAATCTTGTTTTCTTAACTCATGGTCCAGTGTTGAATCTATTGTGTCATACTGCTCCTCATAGGGCACTTTTAAGAAATAGCTTTAGCTTTACAAAAACGTATTATCTCTCTCTCCCATACTATCCCCTCTACAATTCACATTTTTAAAAAAGTTTAAAAAAAACCTCTCAACAAGCATGCCTGGTCCAGCAAAGCAAATTCCCACATTCCCACATTGTCCATGTCCAAAAATGCATGTCTCAGCCTGGATTTTAAGTCCATCACCTCATTGGCATGTGATGGGGAGGATGTTTAATTTTCAATTGTCTGGATACCCCATGGGTACTTAATAAATGTTTGCTGACTTGAATTAAATTCATCTTTGTAGTCTGTAAGGCACAAAATATGGTGCCTTCTGCATAATAGGTGCTCAGTTGTTTACTGAATTGAAATAGGACGTGGGTAGGTAGACTTTGCCAAAAGATTTATTTTCATTTTGCTTCCCCTAGTCTCCAAGTCCCCTCAATATTTCATCTCTTGAGTCTTTTGTTTTTGTTTTTGTGTTTTTTCTTCTGAAAGGAAAATGAGGGTATTACCTAACACTCTGATGAGCAAAATTTTTCTAATGAGGAAAGCACAATAGCATAAAGCAACTTTGGGACTAGAAACGTTCAAAGATCAGCGGCTGCGCAGTAATTTCCCTAGTTGAAAAGGGTTAATTACAGGTAGAAATCTTTTTCTTATTAAGAATAGGGAATGATTTCAATGAGCACTCCCAACATGCATCATCAAACTTTGCTGTGGATGCCTGAATAGGAGGAATACAACATTAAGCAGAAAGATGGAATGAGGTCTTCTTCGATATCAGTGGTAGTGAATAAAAATGCAGTTTACAATTAAGTAGAAGGGAAAAGATAAAGCCTGGGAGCCAGAGACCCAAATCAGAAGCATGGAGAATAATTGGAGCAGATTAAAGTTGTGTGGCTATTACAGAGATCTAGGGAGATATTCTGTCAAGATATCTACTGAATACAGCTTGGTTTGTTGGCTAGGGAAAGGAGAGGCAGATGAGAGAAACGAGCTCTAACTCAGAAGTCTTCCATATGTAACTTTCAATCCAGATAGTTTCCTCATTCCCCAAAGATCCTTTTGTACCTGAATTTACATAGTAACTTATAGAAGACCAGATTTTAGGACCCTGATCTACTCAAATTGGCCATTTCTGGTCCTCTAATTCATATTTTCTGGCATACTGTGATATGTGTAATTTCTTAAAGGTATTGGGGTGCTCATAGATAAGCAAGGGGCACTGACCGGACATTCACTTTGGTATTTTTTCTCCAATTTGGCACTCTGTAGGTTTTCTTTATAAAGCAGAATAAGAATTTCTTCTCCCCCCCTCCCCGCCCCTTACTCTCTTCTACCATTCAGCAAATATTTATGGAAAGGATTGTGGTAGAAAAGATGCAGAACTAAAAGCAGAAAGATCTCATTTTAATTTTTATTCTTTGTTATAGGGGATAAACCTCTGGGAGAGAGATAGGTTAAGAATACATTAAGAAACAAAGGTAATGTGAAAACCAAAGATGCCCAAATGCCTGCTATATTACCCTACCTATGTAACCTTCAATCAAGTTAATTTATTTTGGCCTCTGTTTCTTAATCTGTAAAATGGAGGGAATGGACAAGATGTTTTCTGGCTGTAGATTTATGATGCTATGATTAATGTAATTGAAAAATAATAATATCTTTGACAGCACGAGATGGAGCCTGTGCTCTCAAGTTAGAATTCGATTGGTCCTTCTGATTCTCACATAAATTGCATTTTCTACATGATCTCTCTTTTCTCTAAACATTAAGCACCCAGTATATATAATGCACTATGCTAAACGGAGTTACACAGATAATTATTTTGATGAGAGAACAGACAAAGGGATGTTTGTGGTTATTCAGACAAGAACATATCTAATAATAATAAGAGATTCAGAGTAGCCCAAGGGGAAAAATTTGGAATCAGAGAACCCAGGTTCACATCCTATCTCTGATGCTTACTACATGAATGATCTTAGTACATGTATGATCTTAGTACATGCATTATCTTAAGCACTTACACTCTTCGAGGCTTAGTTTTCTTATCTACTACATGAGAAGGTTGAATGAAATGACCTTTATGGCTCCTTCCAAATCTACATCTACAATTCTCTGAATCAGACTCTTTCATTTGCCTTAGCACTGACGGGTAGAAGGGTTCAGTGGAAGCAGAATGAAGGAGCAATTTTAACCAGTTTTCATTTTTATTCCCTTTGAGGGAAACTGGAATGAGTGACACTGAGCATTTTTTGATTTACGGCCCCCATTTCCTCCCTTTCTCCAGTAATCATACTCTTCCTGTGACCTTTATGTTTCTTCAGAATCATCTTTGACTCTTCCTTCTTCCTCACCCCCACACATCCAATCAGTTGCCAAGTCCTGTCAAATCTCCTGAATCTTTTGCATCTGTTCCCTGTTTTCCATTCCCACTCTTACCACTTTAATTCAAGCCCTCATTATTTCTGTCTCTCATGTAGCCTCTTTAAAAAAATTAATGATATATTTTGCTTCTTCATCATCTACTTTTCCCAACATATAGCTTTCTCAACCATATCCCAGTGAACAATCACTTACGAAGATTTCAAAAACAGGGAAAAATCACAAACTGCATACATTGGGGAAAAGTCTGACATTATATGTAGAGTTCTACTCCCAGAGTTCCCATCTTCTGCAATGGGTAGAAGAAATACCTTCTCATATCTATTCTTAAGGGAAAGCCTAAATCATTATAATTTTGAAGGATTCAATTTTTATTATTTTGTTGCTGTGTTCTTTCCATTTTCATTGATGCAATCTTTATATTCATCATAGCCTCTTCATGAAGTTTTTATTTCTGATTTCTGCCCCATCTTCCCCTCTTCCTTCTAGTCACACCCACGTTATCCTTCACAAAAATGCCAGAATAAACTTCCTAATTCAGTTCTGATAATATCACAATCCTGTCAACAAAATTTCAACTGCTTTCCATTATCTACTGAGTTAGGACCAAATAATCCTGCCTGCCATTCAGTGCCCTCCCCTAAACCTTACTGCATTCTGCCATAGCTGCAGCCCATCTTTTATACAAGACATTCTTAAAAAAAATGGACTGATTACTCAGTGCTCCCTTAGCAATTCACTCTTTCCTGCCTATCTTCATTTACTCATTCTCAATGGTCCTATTTGTTCACACCTTTACCTCTGATCTCCACCTGTTAAAATCAACCCATCCTTCAAGAAGCAGCTCAAACATCACTTCTTCCATGAAGTATTCCTTGAGTTATTCTCCCTTTTCCCACCTTAAAAAGTTAATTCCCCCTAAAGCACCACATCTTAACCTCATTTGGTGATGGACCCCTTTAGCAGCATCTTGAAGCCTGTGGGCTTTTCTCAGGCTAATGTTTTCAATAATTGAACAACGTACTAAATTGCAGTTATGGGTTAATGAAAATAAGGATGTAATCCTTTTTTTTCTCATCTGAGTTCATGGACTCTCTGAAATCTCTCCACAGATAACTTGAAGGACCACAGACCCAAGAGTGAATAACCTCTCCTATTGTTAAAGCAATAACTCATTTATGTAGTACTTGCTTTATAAAACTGCCTCCTATTTATTATCTGATTAATTCCTCAAAACCCATTAGCAGTGAAAATATGATCCTTGTTTGATCATTCATAGGATCATCAACCTGGAGCTAGTAATGACCTCAAAAGCCAGATGATCCAATATGCACCATTTACAAATGAAGAAACTAAGGCTTGGGGAAGCTGAGGCAGTACCAACTGCTACAGTGAATACAGTGTTGAATCTAGAATCAAGAAAACAAACCTAGGTTCATATCTGGCCTCAAGCACGAGTTATATGACCTTGGGCAAGTCAGTCATTTTGCCTTGCTTTGCCTCAGTTTTCTCAACTGAAAAATAGAGGTAATAATAGGACCTCTCAAAGTTTTTTAGAGATATAATGAGATATTTGTAACAAATGTAAATTTGTAATAATAATAATAATGTAAATTTGAGATAATATTTATAAAGCTCTTGACACAGTGCCTGGCAAATAATATGTACTATATAAATATTATTATTATTATTATTATTATTATTATTATTATTATTACTCAAGGCCCCAGAAGTAGCAGGCATCAGAAATAGGATTTAAACCAAATCCTTGGTTGCATTACACCAAGAGACTGAATTTCTTAACACTTCTTTGTCCCCATCTCCCTTATGGAAATCACCATATTCTTTCTCTTACAGTGACTTTGATATCAGTCTTATCTCCGCTATTAAATTGTAAGTAACTTGAGATTAGGGATAGATTTGTTTTATTTATTTTATTATCCTGGCAGTCTGACTCAGTGTCTTTCACATTCTTAGTAAATATTCATGAAACAAACAAAAACTATTTTTTTTCCTCTTGCCTTCTTGCCCTGATGGGTTTAGGTTTTTCTCCTCTTCACTGTTTTCACCTTTTGCTCACACAGGTCCATAGTGAAGACACAGACTGATTTTAAGCCATCTCCATGCATTTTCTGTTTGTGGTTGCCAGCCCCGTGTTCTGCTGAGTTGGCTGGCCTTCTGTGCAGCATCCTGTTCCCGTTAGTGATTGACTGACGGTGGTGTTTGTAGTGGTGCTGATTCAGCACTCCAGGGACTGGCTGCCTCTTCCTTCATTTTGAAGGGGGTAACTGTATCTTTTCATATAATAGGATGGGAAAGCCACAAGACCTTTGTCAACCATTCTGCATGATTGCAGAATCATTCCAGCATGTCAAGGAGGATGTGAGTAAAAATATCCCAACTCCTTAAAGTCAAGAAGTGACTCTCGATAAGCTTCAGATCAGGTAGACAAGAACTGGAGTTCCAAGTGAGGTTACAACACCACCACCACACTCTTAAAAGGAAGCCAAGTTTCAGCAAACACACTGATTTTTTTGTCTCCGGTGCCAATCTCAAGAAGATGTGAGCATCAGGTTTGTTTGCAGGGACACCAAATTCTGGCTCAGATGCATACCTGTTCATGCTGGATTGTGGATTAAACACTGTTTTCTCATCTGGAACTCAACATTCTCCTCTATAAAAATGATTGCTGTTATCATTCAATCATTTTTCAGTCATATCCATCTTTCTCCCTCTCTCTCTCTCTTTCTCTCTCTCTCTCTCTCTACCTCTCCCTCTCCCCCCCTCTCTCTTTCTCTTTTAAATCCTTACCTCTGTCTTAGAAGCAATACTCTGTATCGGTTCCAAGGCATAACAGGCAGCCAACTGGGATTAAGTGACTTGTCTCAGATCACATAGCTAGGAAGTATCCGAGGTCAAATTTGAACCCAGAACCTTCTGGTTCTCTATCTACTGAGCCACTGACCTACCCCATATCTAACTCTTCATGACTCCATTTTGGTTTTGTTTGTTTTTTGACAGAGATACTGGAGAGGTTTGCCTCTAGCTCTTTTACAGATGAGGAAACTGAGGCAAACAGAGTTAAGTGACTTTCCAAGTATTACCTAGCTAAGTAAGTGTCTGAGTTCAGATTTGAACTTAGTAAGATGAATCTTCCTGTCTCCAAGCTTCACACTCTATCCACTGTACTACCTAGCTGTTCTTATAAAATGGACCAAATAATAAAGCAGCAGTATGATACGACGCAGTATACAAAGTCACGGACACCATGACCCAAACCTCATCACTAACACTTTCTAGTTCCATTAGGCAAGTCAGTTAACCTCTTGAGCTTTGGACAGTTTGGCAAGGGCTCGCTATTAACATTTTGGAAGAGTTGTTTTTTTGCCTTATTTGAGGGAATTCCTAAGTGGATGAAACCATCCAGTCTTCGTGTCCTGCTTTCTCTATCCGTCTCTCAGTGTTGTGATGAGAAAAGTCCTCTGTAAGACTTCAGGTGCTTTGGAAAGTGTAAGTGTAATAATCATCATTATTACAACAGTAATTTACATTTTTGAACTGCTGTAGTTATTACGGAGAACTTTCACATATATTAATCCATGTGATTCTCTAGATTTTAGAGCCAAAGGGAAAGGGCAGGGATTCTCCCCATCTAATACGTGAGGATATTTGTTCCCAAAGTTGACTTCCCAGAAAAGTTCCCAGAGAAGAGGGCTCACCCCAGGTCACTCAATAATAAGTGATATATCAGGACTAGAACCCAGGACAAGTGATTCCCCTGGCCAGGGTTCTTTAAGTTATTCTAGTCTGCATTTTTTTTTGAGACTGAATCTCCCTATTTTTCCAGGCTAAGGAGAGTGCACTCCACTCATGGCCACTACTAATTGGCAACTTCAACCTTCTCCGTTTCTGACCTGGAACTGCTCATCTCTCTTAGAGAAGCCTGTTGTCCCTGCCCACTCCTCAGAGCCTCAGAGTATTAGTGCCTAACTTAATAGGAAACCGAATTGGCTTTTGCTCTACTTCATTTCAGAGCCCCCAACTCAAGTGAGTTTCTGCATCCCCTTGTAGCAGAGATTCCAGCCATGAGCCACCAACCTCAGCCTAGAAAGCCTTTTATGCTCACTTTGGATAATTGTTGATGCTTCCAAAATGTAAAATGAGCTTGTTGCAGTGCCCCAAAAGCAGGAAACAATGAAGTGGCCCAATGTTGGCTGTCTGCCATATATGGGGAGAGATTGGCTTACTTGTCCCCAAAATAAATTTTCTTTTTAAAGAGCTCATTTGGGTATTTAGTTAAGACTTTTACTTTAAATGATTACATTGTCTCCAGTGTGGTAGCATTCTTGGAGACTTCTTCTTACAGAGACATATAGGGAACTAGTTTTTTAATTAACTAATTAATTATTTTGTTGGTTATATTAAAATTCCCAGGTATCTCTCTCCCTCTCCTTCCCACACTAGAGAAGACCTCATTTGACAAAAAAATACATCTCTACATCTATATGGATATATACACACGTATGTACACATATGTAAAGCTTTGTCTTATGCGTTTCTCTTTTTTAGTTCTTTTCCTGAAGGTGGACATTCACGTTATTCTTCAAACATTATTTCTGTTGCTGTATATACTGTTCTCTTGGTGGAACTAGTTTTTTATTCAGTAATTTCCCGGTGGTTTCAAGGCTGATGTTTAATGCTACTATTTCATTATGGGATAAATGGGAATCGTGGTAAAGGGGAGGGGGACGAGGAGAGAAGTCTTGGAGGACAAGAGCAATCCCTTATAATGAAGAAGAAAGTGCCCACATGTTGTGAGAAAAGGAAGAGTCAGCATGAGCTTCAGGGAGCCCTCTTATCAATCTCTCTGAAAATCAGGAAGCATTCTAAGAGGTGTTAGAGGATACTTCTCTTTGGGCCCAGTATTAGATTGTGCATCTCATTTTGGTTCTCGATCGTGCATTCTAAATTCAGTGTTGAATATTTGTACTTGGAGTATTTTTCTTTTTCTTGGTTTTATACCTCTGTTTAATCAGGGTAGGGCATTCCCACTGAAGAAACACCCTCCACCGATGCAGATAGGCATGCTTCTGTTCTAAGTTTACAGCAATTTATTCTTAGACATCAAGCATTTATTAAAAGCCTACTGTGTACCATGCCCTGGTTTAAGCACAGGAGAGACAAAACCAGAAACAGCCCCTGAGAGGAAGGCGCTTACTAGCTATTGAGGTTCAGAGAATCAGAGACAGATGCTGAGAAGGAAGGTGACTTACTGGGAGTTGTACAACTAGTGTGTGCCTGCAGCAAGATGGCAGCCCAGGTCTTTCTGACCCCAACTTCAGTCCTTTATCCATTATGCCATGTACCGTCATCAGGATCATTTATCCCCGGTGTTTAAGTGATACATAAATATAGAGAATGTGCTCATGGACCGCCTGAAAAAAAATGACCCCAAATCGAGGTGGTACATGAACCTGGAAGGCATATCACATTGGGCAGGGATTAAATTACTTTTTAAAGGACAGGCCAGAAAGCCTACTCAAGAGTTTCTGAGTCCAAGGTTATAAACCAGCAATAGTTGTTCACACCCAGAGCCCGAGATAAGTTCCGTGGCTCTGTAAAATGGATTTACAGTTCTGGTTAATCAGGATTTAGAGGAAAGAGTGTAATACAATTGCCATCCTTAGCTGGCTCTCTGTGGGAAGTGTGCAGAGATTAGTGACAAGAGGTTTGTAGGCTGTTTCCTGCCCCATGGTTTAGTGAGATGCACAAACCTTCCTGCTGACATTGCTGTGCAGAGATCTCTTTGCAGGATTATGTGGCAGCTGTAAAAATCATTCTAAGTTAAATGCCCTTTGATATTAAAATGACAGAGCTGGATGAAAGAGAGAAAAGTTTCTCTAGCCTAATTTCTTCTCTAAGACACAAGTTAGGATAATCTAGTAGAAAATGTGAAATTAGTATTTTTTAAAGTAACAAATGAAGCATATCTTTTGCAGTTCATTGAATTTTTCAGATATTCAACATGGTGTTTACTTGAATCTTCCATTTCTACCAAAACCAAATATTACAAAAAGCCCTTCTTGAATTACTCTGCAAAGGAACTAAAGGTCATGAAGAAATAATGGCAGACGTTTATCTGTTGCCAAACCTTATCTTCTCTAAGAAGCATCAGCTGAGACAGAGACTTTGTGACTATCTCCATCTCCACTTTTCTTACTCATTGCTTATCAATCTTGGTATTAGTGACTTTGTAGAGTTAGTTATTGACCTATTCTCCCAATGTGATACCAAGATACCACTTACAATAACAATTTCCATCAAGGTTCATCTCTAGTAGTGTTTCATTTCACCCAGAAAAATTTTAAACTTATTTTGTATATGTTTTGTAATTGATTTATTTGTAAAGCCATTTAGTATTTATATACCCCTGGGCTTAAGGCAGACTGGCAGATATTTAATAAATCACCTTTCCTTCTTCCCTCCCTTCCCATCTTCTGTTCCTCCCTCCCTCACTTGTTTCTTTCTTTTCTTCCTTCCATCCTCCCTCCTTTCTATTCTTCCCTTCCATCCTCCCTCCTTTCTATTCCTCCCTTCCTCCCTCCCTTCTTTCCTTCCTTTCTTGCTTCCTCCTTCCTTTCTTCCTTTCTTCCTTTCTTCCTTCCTTCCTTCCTTCCTTCCTTCCTTCCCTCCCTCCTTCCCTCTCCGTTCTCTCTTTTTCTGTTCTCTCTTCCTATATCTTGTTGCCATCCACAGCCTTGCTGAGTCCCTCTTATAACCTTCAGGACCAAAGAGTTGGGTATTCCAAGCCTTAGATGTGTGCTGGCCTCAATATCCATAGTGAGCAATGTGACATTGCTGAATTTAGCTACAGTCAGTATGATGTTTAGCTAAAGCAAACTCACAGGGGACCTATCACCGGTCAATGTTAAATCAAACCACACCTTGGTGAGTCCAGACAATGGCAAAGATTCTATTCAAACTTTACATCATACCTTTGGAAATTTAGACTTTAAAAGGTCACATTGACAGGGGTCAAACATGCAGAGAGAGACTGGATGGGAATCTCCAACTCTGGACTATATCTCATTGGCCTTATACCTTAATTAATGTCTTACCTTAGTAGAATGCTTTGCAGTTTATTAAGAATTATTAAATGTATCAATTATCTTATTTGATTTTTATAACACATCTGTGAGGTGGACAGGTAAAGGATTATCATCATTTCCCAGATAAAAATACTTAAGATTTAGGTTTAGGACTTATTAAAAAATTACATTGCTATGATAACATACACAACTAATAAATATCAAATCGCTTACCAGGGAGTGGAGGAGGGGAAGGAAGGATAGAATTTGCCCTTCAAAATGTCAGAAAATGAGTGCCAAACTTGTTTTTACATAGAATTGGAAAAAATAAAACATTACTGAAGGGAAAAAAAATTACATTGCTAGCAAATGGTGGAGCCGTGACTAGAACTCAGATCTTCAGATTCCTAATGTTATGATACCCTAAACCTCAGCTTAGACACTAGTCACACCTTAGGAACACCTCTAATAGACTATTTCTAAAGCATTTTTTATGCAATGAAGATACAATGTTTGAACTGAAAATTTGTATTGTTTCATATTTCTCAACTGGAGGCAATCCAGAGAAATCATTTAGTATACACTACAAACTCCTATCAGGTGTGGGTAGGATTGACCAAAGGTAGGTGAAAGAGATAGCCTTCCAGATAGAGCTAAAATCTTTGGAGTTCAGTTCCATCATTTGAAAAGATGAACATCAGATTATAGAAGTTCTTTTGTCTTCCACTGTTGCATTTAGTTAAATAAATCTTCATTGAATGCTTGCTATGTGCCATGCACGGTGCTGTATAGTAGGGATACAAAGAAATTGGAAACAGTGCCTGCCCTCAAGGAACTTACATTCTACATGTTTAGGAAGGGCGGATGCATGAAGAAGAAAATGCAAAATATATACAAGGCAAATGCAAAGTAATCTGGGCTATGGGGTAAGGGATAGCACTAACCAGGGGAGGGTGCTTAGGAAAAATGTCCTTTCGAGATAGCATTTGGGCTGAATCTTGCAGGAAGTTATGGATTCCAAAAAGGAAGAATTCCAGAGGGAAGGCATTCTGGACATATGGACCAGCTAGTACAAAGGTGCAGAGGAAGGAGATGTTATCTCTTAGATTGGGAGCAAATGAACTAACCATTTTAGCTATAGTGCTGAGTGCATGAGGCTGGGAGGAGGGAGAAAGGGGGATGAACACCGGTCTAGACACATAGATAGGAGGCAAATTGTGAAGGACTTTAGCTATTAATCTGCCTTTACTGCCATGAAGTTCTCCTTCATGTCTAACCTAACTTTTCCCTAATACAATAGAAAACTATTTCCTCTCTGTCACCTTGCTTTGTGGAACAGAGAACCAGTGATCATCATACTCATGTAATCACCCTTCACATGTCTGAAGAGCCTCACATTTCTCAGAATCATCAACACTTTCTCCTGCCTCTGTGGTGTTCTCCGTGGGCGTGCTGCTTGGAGAGGTTAAAGAGGGGGTGAAAAAAAGGCTTTCTGTGCGTGCCTTCCAAATAATGACACTTAAGAAGCTTTACTTAAAACTGATCAGTCCCTGTGATGATTTAGGTTTGCTGTTTAATTAGTTTTTTAGAGTCGTGTATTGTTTTCCATCATCCTTTCCACTAAACTGCCTGGTGGAAGCTTAGCTGTCACAGGAAGACAATGTCTTCTCCCACTGCACCTTGTCAGGTTTCTTGAGTGATGTCTTGAGAGGTGATGATAAGAGCTTATCACATTATCTAGCCATATGGGAGTCACTGCTGTTCTTGAAGTGCTCAGGGGTACATGAAGTCTGGTCAGACTGATCAGACAGGAAGATTTCTCAGGACAATAGGTAGAGTGGAAGGGCATCTTGGTTTGACGCCCTACTTTTTTTTTTTTTTTATAGGATTCAGAGATCCTGGAGGTAATATTCGAACACTGAAATCTAACCATCCTTTAGTGAGTGCTGGATAAATCTCCCAAGTTCTGAGAGTCTTAAGCAGAAACACTATGCTATTTCATTACTGCCTCAGAGGGCAAATACAGAATGCTCTCGAATATCCCAAGTCTCCCAGGGTATACCATAGAGATGGTGTTGAAAGTGTTGGATGAACTTGAAAAATTGTGTTCCTAAAGAAAGAGGTAGGAACACTCCCTCCCTGGGTGCTCTTCCCCAGGGGTCCTTATGCATATGACACTGGACATTGTTGTTAGGAGCAAGAGGACCATACCGTGGTAGTATTATTCAGTATTATTCAGGGAGAAAAAGTAGACATAGAAAACAAACCTGATCACAAAAACCATTGGACGTGTCTTGCTCATTATGAAGTGATGAATATGATAGATTCAGAGAACATAAGACTTATTTAAACTGATATGGAGTGATAAAAGCAGATGCAAGAGAAACATCTGAACTGAGGCCAGTGCTACAAAAGACCGATGATAAAATTTATATCCCTCCTCTGGTTAGTATATACCACAGATGCAGAATGAGGTACATGTCAGAAATTTTTAATATATCAGTATGGAATGTATCACTGTGTTATTGTTGTTGTTTTTATTTTACTTTGCTTACATTTTTAAAACCCTTACTTTCCATCTTAGAATCAATACGCAAGAAGAGTTATAAGGGCTAAGCAATGGGAGTTAAGTGACTTACCCAGGGTCTCCCAGCTAGGAAGTATCTGAGGTCTTCTAATTTGAATTCAAGATGTCCCATCTCTAGGTCTGGTTCTCAATCCACTAAGCCACTTAGCTTCCCTCTGTTGTTTGTAAGAAGGGAGGATTTTATTAGAGGTAGGGTATTTTCTGGGAAATGGTAGGCATTTTTTTTAGAAAGCATAGAGAAAACAACAAAAAAAAGTTATTGAAGATTCAGAAATGGATCCAAATGGTTAATTGTTTGGATCCTGTCTGAATTAGCAAATAGAATATCTTGAAATGCTAATTGAGTGTCCTAAATTAGGAATGTTTTGTCTCCTTTGTACAGTTTTCTTGAATTAGTAATCTCTAGTTTTTATTGTAGTAAATAAGTGAGAAAACCTAAATTCAGAAAAGCCAACAGGTCCTAAAAGTGAACTTTCTTGTGGGAAGGAGTGTATGATTGTTTCCTCCTTATTTTTTAAAATTTAGGTGGTGGAATGAGAGAAATGAGAGTAGAATGCAGAAATAAAATCAGATGAAATTAGATGAACACGATCAGAATTATCAATCTGTACTTGTTCACATTTTTAAGATGTTGGCTTAGAAGTTTAATTGTTTTGAACATGGATCATTCAAAAAACTTGAAGGAAGCTTTTGTGGCTGTCGTTCTTGAATTCATATCCATTTGCCAGGAGAACATTCCCTCAAGCTTGTTACAATGTACATTTATGCATCATTTTTAGATGCTATAGTAATAATATTAGCAATATTATTACAATTAACAATATATTCATATAATATCTTAGTAATTAAATAGATATCAGCAATATACTACTTTCAATTCCAAATGATATTGACATAAATTAAATGAATATTTCCAAATTTAAAATAATGATGTAGAAAACCTCCGTAGGGTCACAAGTTCTAGGAAATCAAGGCGAATTATTATGTCTCTTATTCACAGAGGAATGTTTCTATTCAAAATTCTTATACACATCAAAAAGAAACACCGAAAACATTGTATATTCACAATCCTCCTGGCAGTTTTCCACTGAGAAGACACACATAAGAGCTGTTCTTTTTAATCAAGTAAAGTTATTTTACAGTGAAGTCTTTTGTATAATTTTGAAAAATAGTTGTGTTCCTTGGAAGCTATTTCAGCTTTCTGAAATGATCATTTTTAATCATTTGCCTAGCAAAACAATTTACTAAGCAGTGAAGGATAACGAACCAGAAAGTTTAATTTGCCTTTTTTAATTGAGTTGTTAATTAGCGCCCCTCCACAGTTGGTAGCCCCAACTTGCTTTTTGGTTTGCTTATGATCCAAGACATTTTAAAGGCACTAATCTGTCATATCCCGTCTACCCAGGTACTTCCACAAATCAAATCAACATGTGATTTTTTTTATGTGCTTCAGCAAATGCATACTAATTTTGTTACTGCTTAATAATTAGGGAAGACATATCTGAATTAAAGTGACATGTACAGTAGTAAAAGGAATACCTTGCATTCTCTGAAGAACTCAATGCCACCATCACTCTAGACCTTTAGCAACTTACCAACTGAGAATATTTCTATTAGTCCATTCAGCTGTACTTCAAAAAGGCTATTAGCTCACTAGAGCTAACAGCCCAGCCCACTGGGAATTAATAACTCTGTCTACACTTAAAAGTGGGAGCTCTCAAGCTCTTGATCGAAGGTCAGTACCAGTAGCCTGAAGGAGAGCATCAGTGTTAGGGGTTATATTATTAAAATTCTTCAGCTCTGCTGCCCACTACTTTTATCACTTTGGACAAAGCATTTAACCTTTGAGAGGCTTCATCTTCTTCATTTATAAGATGAAGATGTTGAAGTAAATGACCTTTAATGGCTCTTTCAATTGTGAATCCTGTTGTTTTCTTGAGATTTGAGTATTGAACTAGGGCTTGTAGGCAAGGGAATATTCAGGAGATGGAATGTGATCTCAATATATAAAAATATTTTCTAACAGCCAGAGATATCCAACAGTAGAATGGATGCTTCTTTAGGTAATGATCTCCATAATCACTGGAAATATGCAAGGTTAAGACTTGATGCTCCTTTGTCAGGAATGCTATGAAAAAGTTTGCTGAAATCTGGCTTCAGACACTTCCTAGCTGCGTGCCCCTGGGCAAGTCACTTAACCCCTATTACCTAGCCTTTACTGCTCTTTGGTCTTGGAACCAAAACACAGTATTGATTCTAAGATAGAAGAGGGGTTAAAAAAAGATTTTCAAATTCTTTTACCTGTTAACTTATTTAATTCTCAACAATTACATAGTAGTTGTTAAACAAATACTTATTTCTATCCTCTTCCCTTGCTCACATTTACCTTGGTATGAATTTCTAAATCTGCTTCCATTTCACATTTAGAGGCTGTGATGCTAAGCCATAGGAAAATATTTTGTGCTTGGAGGGCCAATCTGTTTGGGGCACTCCACATAGCTGTGATAAGCCTCTGAGTCAGATCACAGACCTGTCTCCTCATTGACAGCTGCCAGGTGGCACAGTGAGTAGAGCTCAGGACTTGGCATTGGAAGGCATGGGCCTCAGACACTTGAGCAATTATTTAACAAACATCTTTCTGCCTTTGTTTCCTCAACTGTAAACTGGAGAAAATTATAGCACCTATCCATAGGGTTATGATAAAAATTAAATGAGTTATATAAAATGCTTTGCAAACCTTAAAGAGCTGTAAATGCTATTATTATTACTCTTATTGACAGTGGCTTCAGTTATATGATGTAAGCCCTTAGGTACCCTGGTTGAGTGAAGTTCCAGAATAGTTAAAGAGAACACTGTATTTGTTGCTGTTATTCAGTCATTTCAGTCATGTCCAATTCTTCATGACCCCATTTGGAGTTTTCTTGGCAGAGATAGTAGAGTGGTTTGCCATTTCTTTCTCTGGCTCATTTTAGAGATGCAGAAACTGAGGTAAACAGGGGTAAGCCACTTGCCCAAGGTCCCCCATCTAGGAAGTATCTAATCCAGATTTAAACTCAGTCTTCCTGCCTCCGGGGCAGGTGATTTATCTACTAGCTGGCTTTTACATTATTTTAAGAGAAGCAATTTAGAATCCTGGGTAGAAAGCCAAAATCCAAGAAAAAGACATTTATAATCAAGTCTCTCCTCTGATACACATTCTCTATGAGACCCTGGATAGATCACTTAGTGCCTCAGGAAACTTGTAAGGCAATAGTGGCCAGTTGTGTTTCCTAAGGGAGAATATATTTCCTGGGTGGAATTACAGGTGTAGGCAAACAAAGAAACATACTTTAAGTAGCAAGCCTTATGGGGCAGCAAGGTGGCACAGTGGATAGAGAGCCAGATCTGGAGTCAGAAAGACCTGGATTGAAATCTAGTCTCACCCACTTCATAACTATGTGATCCTGAACAAGTTGCTTGGTCTTGTTTACCTCAGTTTCTGCATCTATAAAACAAGCTGGAAAAGGAAATGTCAAACCACTCTAGTATGTCTGCCAAGAAAACCCCAAATGGAATGTAGACTCTAAGCGATCACCCTAATGCAATTATTAATAATATGGAAATAAGTCTTGATCAATGATACATGTAAAACCCAATGGAATTGCTCGTTGGCTATGGGAGGGAAAGAACATGAATCATGTAACCATGAAAAATATTCTAAATTAATTTTTAAAAAAAGAAAAGTTAAGAAAAAGAAGAAAAAGAAAAAAAAAGAAAACCCCAAATGGGATCATGAGGAGTCGAATATAACTGCAAAAAGTGTATAACAACAAATGCAGTGTACTCTTAACTTAACCTCAGTTGTCTAGTCCTTACTTAACATCAACTGATGTTTATTATCAATTCTAAAAGAAAGGATAAGTATTAAAAAGAAAAGTAATAAATCATTTTTCTTATCCCAATTGTTTTTTTTTAATTATCCTCAAATATTTGGTGGGGATGTAATCCTTTTGCTAAGCCTTTAGATGTATCAAAGACTCATCATTATTCCCCCACCCAAACATTGTCAAGTTGCTTTGTAGTTTCAGGTATCTAATAGCTATTAACTAACTGTTTTAGTTCCCTTCACCCTGATATTCCTAATGGCTACTTTGTCTTGACTCGTCTTCATGATCATAACAGCTGACATTTGTAGAGAAGTTCACATTTTTTCAAAGTACTGTTCTCTCCTTTGTTCCTTACAACACTGGAAAGTGGGTACTGTTATTATCCCTTGTTTATATGTAACAAAACTGAGATTGAGAAGAGCTAAATAACTTGCTTAGGATCGTAGAGTTAGTCTGAGGTGGAAAAGTTAAACCCAGATCATTGTAGGATCCTAGCTATAGTATAGAAAAGGATCTTAGAGGACATCTAATCAAAACCTCGGGACCCCTAGGTGGCACAGTGGCTAAGATGCCAGACCTGGAGTCAGGAAGACTCTTCTTTCTGAGTTCAAATCTGACATAAGATACTTACTAGTTATGTGCCCCTGGGAAAATTACTGAACTCTTTTTTTGCCTTAGTTTCTTCATCTGTAAATTAAGCTAGAGAAGGATATAGCAAAGCATTACAGTAACTTTGCCAAGAAAATCCCAAATGGGGTCATGAAGAGTCAGACTTGACTGAAATGACCCGACAGTCAACATCTCTCATTTTATAGATGAGAAAACTGAAGCTCAACGAAATTAAGTTACTTCTTCAGTGTCCAAGAGAAAATAGAGTAGCACTTTGAAGTCAATCCCAGTGTTCTAGAGACTAGTGTTCTTTCCTTTGTACCTTTCAGGCTTCCTAACTCTGTGTCCAACATGCTCTTCATTAGGCTATTGCCAGCAGCATGTCTTTAGGTGCTTTATTGTTGTTCAGTCATTTCATTTGTTTTTGTGGCCCTATTTGGGGTTTCCTTGGCAAAGATAATGGAGGGATTTGTCATTTCCTTCTCAAGCATATTTTACAGGGAAGGAAACTGAGACAAACAGGATTAAGTGACTTGCTCAGGGTCACACAGATAGTAAGTTTCTGAGGCCAGATTTGAACTCAGGAAGATGAGTCTTCCTGACTCCAGGCTTGGTACTCTATCCATTCTGCCACTTAGCTGCCCTTATATTTATGTGTAGATATGTAAAATATTCTCTGTTAGCCAATGTGACTGATAGATATTCCTTTTGGAACAACATAGAAGCAATAAAGGCTCTGTTCCTTCCCCTCCAACTCCTTTCTTTCCAACCTTGACCCTTTTCTATATTGTATCAGTTGTGGGTTAGAGCTTATGAGAATACATAAGATATTTAATTTAAGGTCTAAAAACCACTCAGCCTGGAGGGTTTTTTTGCATTTTTAATTTTATTTACCAATGTCTGAAGAAATAGAGTGTTCATGAGAGAAACTGGCATTGTGTGCATTGAGAAGTTGAACTGTGTGTTGCCATGGATGCAGAGTTGAGTTTACAGTGTAAGAATATTGGAATCAAAACATTTTCTTAGTAGTTAAAGATGGGTTTATATAACAGCAGGGAAGAAGTGCTTTGTACTTAGCATCCATTATGTTTATAAATTAGATTGGGGGGTCTGAAGTATTGTATGGCCAAATCACCATACAGTATGACATTTCCCCAGATGAAGTTCACTGTACTAAATCAGTGAAGGCCGTCCCTCTCTCAGGATGGATTTTTTCCTTTTCCAGGTTCACCTTGCTTCTCCTTTGTGTTTAACAGAGGCCTCATTATTTTAGAGCAAGGATGCTTGTCCTCAGAAGCTAATAATCATCCCAAACTGTCTATGAATCTTATGTGTTCTGTACATTCACAAAAGATTTGCAGGGCACCTTTGTGGTGGAAGAACAAATAAGGTACTTATGGAACTCTTGAGGAGTGTATTTTTTGAGGGGAAACTTCACTGAAAAAACTGTCAACATCCACTCCATTTCGATTTGAACAAGTTGTAAAGCACATTTTTTCTTTAATGTATTTAGAAACCACAAAACATAATAACTAGAATGAAATGGAATGGGATAATGGATAACCCATTTCAGAAACATATTGAAGTCTCTTAGTAGACTTCAGTTGATGAGATAAATATGGAGCATGGAAAAAGCTCTAGCTTGGAAGTCAAAGGAGCCGAGTTCCAATCCCAACTTTGACACTTGTATTCCTTAGATGAGTCATGTATGATTTGTATCTTAGTTTCTTCAACTGCAGAAAGAAAGGTTAAATTAGATGGACTCTAGGGTTTCTTCCAGCTCTGAGTCTATGATTCTGTGACATTTGAGCAGTAATGTCAAGATCCAAAAGAGGTGTTCTGTATGTCTCCTTTGTAGCAAATTTAAGGAAACATTGTTTGCTTCTTGAAGCTCTTTTTTTTTAATACAGAGATTCGACACATTATTCCCCTCAAGGACCTTTTAATAGGAAATAACCCAATAAGCCTATTAAAAGCATAATGAAAAGCTCATTCAGTCTTCTGTCAGTCTTCAGAGCTGTAAGTGGCTTCTAATTTGCACAAGATTGGAATAGCATTGAAGAATTACAGTAACTAAGTGAAACACTCATTGGATTTTCAATTTTCTGATAGCATCCCATGTAATTTCTTGTAATGCATTTGTAGAGAAGTACAATGACATATGTCAAGTCTCATCCTGGTACTTTTGTCCACATCAGCACTATATTGAGAAGTGTGATGTCAACTTTTCTCATGGGTGAAGGTGCCTGTAATTGTTGTGTTCTCAATGATATTCTATTATACATGATATTCAGAGTAAATGTTGCATAATTTAGTGTAGTCTGGCTAGATATTTTTGACTCTGGCCATCCTATATCCAATGTACATAAGCCGAGTTGAGCCAATATAAATTATATTTATTATATGTTTTTTAAAATTTAAAATAAAGATTTTTTAAAATTTTGTATAAAAAGAGTGAACAGCTGACTTCAGCTGGCTTAGGACAGAACTCTGTTAGTGGCTGGGAGGGTCCAGAGTTGGAGGAGGAAACTGGGATGCCAAAACCATGATAGTAGACAGGAACAAGGTAGAGGAGCAAGGACCAGATATGAATGAAGGATGTCAGCAACCAAAAATGCAGAAAGAATGAAGCAGAGATCTTGGACAGGAGGCAGTAGTGGCAGAATACTGGGCAATGGGGAGGGGCTTCAGGTAGTTGGGTTTAAATGTTGAGTTGAGATAGATCAGCTGTATCTGTCCTCTGGCATCTAAAAAAAGATTGTCTTGTTGGAAGAAGAATAGGAAACCACCTTTTAGTATCTACTGAATGTTACCCCAAAGAATGAATGCCATATCTGTAGCCAATTAATTCTCTTTTTAAACCAGTCACTCCCAAAGTGGGCGCTACCTCCCCTTGGTGGATGCTGCAGCGATCCAGCCACACTTTTTTTTGTATTACATTCTATTCTGAGTTCAATAAATAATTTCGTAATTTCCAGGGGGCGCTAAGTAATACTTTTTCTGGAAAGGGGGTGGTAGGCCAAAAAAGTTTGGAACCACTGTTTTAAACAAACAGCTCTGATGGAGCTAAAGGAATCCTGTTGAAATCTTTCTCACTTATTCCAGATTACTTTCTAATAGAGAGATATTGGACAATATGATATAGAGATAGAGTACTAGGCTCAGAGTCAGAAAGACCCATGGGTTCACTTCCTACCTCCAGTTCTTATTCACTATGTACTCTTTGATCAAGATCTGTCCTTCCCCTTGTATTCTCAGGGAATATTATATTATACATTATATTCAGATTAAATATTGCTTAATTTATGACATCCTAAATAGATATTTTTGACCTAGCATCTGGCACTAAATATACAAGTTGAACCCATGATTTTATTACTACAGGGAGGTCTCAGGTAAAAACAATTCTCTACCAATTCAAGTGGATATGCTCTCTGAAATGTGTGCATACATATTGATACACATTATGCATATACATACTATACATATGTAGCTATTTATTATTATATCCATATGTAGCTCTATCTCTATGTATATGATTAATCCATACAAGTTGTTGTTGTTAACATTTTAAAAACTCTCATCTCTCTCTTTTTTTTTTTAAATCTGGCTAAGAAATAGTAGCCAATACAGCTGGATTGAAGACAAGACTGCATTGTTAGCTGAGAGATCTTGAGGTAAGGGAGGCATCTAGGATACCAAAGCAATGGAAGCAGACAGAAACAAGATATAAATCCTTGGAGTATTTGTATACTTTCCCGTGATACCTTTACTCTGGAAATTGAAATGGTACATTCCCATCACATTCTGCCATCTTTATTTGTTTTCTTGATCCTTTCACCATAAAAATGATAATCCCTTTTTTGTGCTATTCCCATTTCCTCAAAATATTTGGGAGTACATGTGGAAAGCTAAAATCATAATTTAAATACAAAATGATAGCACTTGTAGGAAGAGATCTCAGAGCCATGGATTCGACTATCATCTCTCTATGGGTGATTCCCTTATTTATGTCCCCAACCTTGACCTTTCTCCTAAAGTCCAGCCCTATACTTCCAACTACTTACAGATTTCTCCAACTAGGAAGTTCTGCCAGTACCTCAAAATAAACATAGTCCAAACGGAATTCATTTTATTCTTCTACCCCTGCCTCATGGTTTCTGTCCAGTCGTTTTCAGTCCTGTTTGACTCTGTGGTCCCATTTGGGATTTCCTTGGCAAAGATACTGGAGTGGTTTACCATTTCCTTCTACAATTCCTTTTACATATGAGGAAAATGAGACTAACTGGATTAATGACTTGCCCAGGGTCACTCAGCTAGTAAGTGTCCAAAGCTAGATTTAACTCAGGAAGATGAATCTTTCTGATTTTAGGCTTGATACT
The DNA here is from genome assembly GCF_016433145.1 of Gracilinanus agilis. NCBI lineage: Eukaryota > Metazoa > Chordata > Mammalia > Didelphimorphia > Didelphidae > Gracilinanus > Gracilinanus agilis. Next base: position 171,886,309 of record NC_058130.1, read on the forward strand.
CTTTATCCACTATATCACCTACCTGCTTCAATTATTCCTGCACCCTAAGTTAAGTGCTCTTTATGGACAAGTATAACTACATTCTTCTTATTTTTGGTTTTTCTTCTTTCTAAAGTAATTTTCACTCCCCATTCAAAAACTTCCATTGATTCCCCATTGTCTACCAAATAAATACCCAAAGCAAGGCATTCCAGGCCTTCTACAGGCTGTTCTCAAGCCATCTGCCACAAATTTTATCTCCCATTACTATACTATTCTTTCTCTACTATACATATCCTATTCATTCACCTTAAGCCCTGTCCAAACTGGACTACTCACTATTCCCTAAACATTCTTTGTATGTTACCATTGAAACGGGGGAATGGGGAGAAACAGGAATACTTGGTGTGACAGTTAAACACTTAACTTAGCCTGGGTCCTTATTATAGCATCCCTGTATATTTAACCTGCTCTCTGTTTTGAGAATGTCTTTGTGTCCTTTCTCTGAATTCCAAATTACTGTATATCACATAAGATTCAATTTAAATGCCAGTTCCAGAAACTTTTTCCAACATTTTCCAACTTGCCTCCAAGCCAAAAGTATATTCTCCCTTCTTATGTTTTAATGTATTTACCTCTTTTTGCCTCCTCTTATAATTTCCCCACTATGTGTCTTCTTTCCCCAGATATTAATTCATATTTCATAATTTAACATTCACAATTAAGTAATATTTTCCAAATAACATTGGTTGGATGCTTGCAGGAATTATCTGTTGCTCATCTCTATATAGCCTAGAATACCAAACAAAGGACTCATAAATGTTTAAAGTGGATTGATGTCCTTTAAGGCAGCTAGGTAGCTCAGTGAATAGAGCACTTGGGTCTGGATTTGGAAAGACCTGATTTCAAGTCCATCCTCAGTCACTTACTAGCTATACAAGTCTAGGGGAGTCATTTAACTTCTGCCTCAGTTTCTTCGACTATAAAATGAGAATAACTATACCACTCTCCTCAAGGGTTTTTGTAAGGATCAAATGAAATAACTGTAAAGTGCTTAGCACAGTGCTGGCACATGATAGATGTCATATAAATGCTTTTTCCCGTTTCTCTTCCTTTATGTAATAATAATGATGCTGTTACCTTTTGTGTGGGAAGCTAACTTCATCACAAGGATAGTATGTGGAATAGTTTCCCTGATAGTGGTGATGAATTTGCCCTGAGTCATCTATATTTCAGCATATGTTCCCCTTAATGATTAGAGACATTTATTTGTGAGTCAGAAAGCCAATGTTAAGGGCATTATGTGACTGTAAATTCAAGCAAAGCCAACCGAACCCACATGGGGAGCAAGCCCATAGCCTTGACCCTGTGTTCAAATTGTGTAATCTAATCAATCACTCTCATGATTTTGACCCAATTATTTCACCTCTATGGCAGATACTAAGCTCTGTTCATTTTCAAATATATCTATAATGGAAGTATTCAAATTGTTCCATTTGTATTTGGTTAATTACCTATTCTCATGTTGGAAATCAGTCCAGGTATAAGAGAATGATCTGGGTTGACTTCCAAATGAATGTAAATAATAAGGGCACCAAATTTTAGAGTATGCTAATATGCATAAAATAGGCATATATGTGCATACGTATATACATTTTCTCTAGTCAGGCCAGTGTTTTGGAGTTTACAAAATTAATTATTGAACTTTGATTTACATTCTCCAAATTAGGTATAGTAGAGGGAATAGTTTTAAAGGTTGACTTCTTCTGCATACCGGGCATTTACATATGGGCTCTTCGCCCAATTCATTCTTCTCCAAAATGAGTTTAGCATCTTCTTGCCCTCCACCATCTACACTTACCTTCAGTGCCTCCTCTTTTCCCACCTACCCTCAATCCACTGAACAGAGTTCTTTGGACAACTGCTCTCAGAGGTCAAGAAATATACATACATACACACACACACACACACACACACACATATATATATATATTCCAGTATCTTAAAGTAATAACATCTGCTGTACAAAGGAACAGACAGCTAGGTGGCATAGTGGATAGAGTACCAAGCTTAAGTCAGGAAGATTCATATTCTTGAGTTCAAATCTGGCCTCAGATACTTACTACCTATGGAACCCTGGCCAAGTCACTTAACCCAGTTTTCCCCAATTCCTCATCTGGATAATGAGCTAGAGAAGGAAAGGGCAAAAACTACTCCAGTATCTTTGCCAAGAAAACTCCAAATGAAATCAGAAAGATTTGTACAGGACTGAAAAATAATTGAAAAGTAGCAATACAGGGGAAAGGGAAGAGAAGAGAACCATTTATATAGTGATTACTGCTTGCCAGACACTGTGCTAAGTGCTTTATGAATAAAATCTCATTGGATTCATGCAACAAGTCTGGGAGGTATATTGCTATTATCCTTTTTTGTAGTTTAGAAAACCAAGGTAAACAGAGGTTAAATTATAGGGTACTGTTGATGACTAAATGACATAATGCATGTGAACACTTATTAAATGTTTACCGTGAGCTAGCCACTGTGTAAGGAGTTGGAGGAATAGGTGGTATGATACCTGTCTTCAAGGGGATGTGAGAGGAGACAACATATACATGTAAAAGTATATTCAAAATAGATACCAAATACAAAATCGTTTTGGGAATGGGTGCTACCATGTAGGAGGAATAAGAAAGACTTCAAGTAGAAGGTAGTGCTTAAACCAAACTTTGAAGGAAAATAGGGTTTCTGAGAGGCAGAGGTGAGGAGGAGGAGTCTATTCCAAGAAAGGGGAAATAATCTTTGTAAAGGCATAGATATGGAATATGGCATATCATGTGTGAGCAACAGAAAGAAGGCCAGCTGGCTAGGACTAAAGTGAGTATGAAGGGAGATAATGTCAAATAAGGCCAGAAGTGGGGGAGTGAGCTAGATTGTAAAGAGTTTTAACAGGATTTGTAACAGGATTTGTAACAGCAAGAGGGTGACATGGTCACTCTGCTTTATGAAAATCATTTTAGAAGTACAATTCATCAAGTGTTCAGGAGGGTATATTACCCATGAGCCCATGAAATAAGAGGATTCACATCTCCCGGATGTATGTATTTATCTTACCCTTATAAGATAATGGGATTCTTTCTGAACTCCACCCTCAATAAAATTGTGTCTGCTGTCCAGTGGACTGGTTCAGTTTTCAAACATAGCTGGAGCTTTTTTATCCTCCATCTTTTCTGAGTTTTGAGAAGCATCAGCCCTATTAAAAACCAGGAGAAGAGCAGAGACAGTGAAGATTTGTTTTTATTATTGCTCCTCCCAAGCCCTTTCCAGAAATAATTCGAGAGCTGTCCAAAGCCTATACTTCTGTGTGACCTAGATACATGAAGGTGACCATCTCAATAGAACTTGATGGAATAAAGCCCTGGGAAGAGATTTTACCTTGACAGAAATCTGTGGCTGGTGAAGTGAGGGTCCCTGTATCTCTCTCTCTCTCTCTCTCTCTCTCTCTCTCTCTTTTGTTTTGCATTTGGTGTCTGTTTCAACCTTGACCTGGAGCACCTACCTTAGTTGAAATCCTAAATCCATTCATTCCAAGGTTTCTCGTCAGAGCCTGCTGATTCCAGGACCATTAGTGCTATACAGGGTGTATGGGTACACAGATGTCAAATAGACATCTGCCTACTCTAAATTATAGCAAGGCCACAGTCATCTTCTGAATTAGATGTTAAATAGCAAATAAGAATGCAAATCCATTAGTCAGCCAAGATCACTTATTTATTGAGCTCTTTTTGTGGGTAGTATACTCATATGATTAGAGATTTTGAGCTTTCAGGGATCTTAAAAGGTCATCTAGTTTAACTACCTCCTTTTATTATATACATTGGAAACTGAGGATCGTGGAGGGTTACATAGCTCAAGGACAGGAAGATAGTAATCAGTCCAACTGGGATTTGAACCTAAGACTTCTGACTCCATATTTCAGTGTTCTTTGCATTCTACTGATTGTCTTTCATTTGAGATTCTATAGAGAAAGGGTTTATAACCTGTGATCCACAGACCCCTGTAGACAGATTTCAGAGGATCCCTAAATTTGAGTAGGAAAATACACATTTTTCCAATATAATTTTGTAATATTACATATTTTATTTTTTGCGTTTGAAAACTTTATTCTGGAAAGAGGATCCATTGGGATCCATGACACATAAAACATTAAGAATCCCTAAACTAGAAGAATATAAAAGAAAAAATAGCTCTGCCTTTAGATTTAATTAAGTTTTTATATCTCAAAGACAGTAGGTCTTTTCTAACTCCTTATTCCATATAGAAATCCCCTTCTTCGCCAATTCTCATAGATGCTCTTTCTACCTCTGCTTAATTCTCAGGGACAGGGATTATACTTTATGAAGCAGCTGTTGGGTAGCTTTAATTGTTTAGGACTTAGAGTTGGAAAGCATCTAGGTAGTAAAATGTGTAGAACACTAGATACAGAGTCTGGAATACCTGAGTTCACATTTGGCCTCAGAAATTTACTATTTCTGTGACAGTGGACAAGCCACTTAACAAGATTCTTTGCCTCAATTTCCTCAACTGTAAAATGGGAATAATAACATAACCTACTTCTCAGGGACGTCATGTAAATCAAATGTGATACTGGTAAAAGTATACAATATCTAATATATGGTAGGCACTATATCATTACTTATTCCTTTCTCCCTTTTGAAGGAGACACAAGATTCCATCTAATTGGGTCTCCCTCATTTTGCAGATGTGCAGATATGGGGCTTTATATCTGCTACTACTTAATTTCTTATATTCATAATGAGATGAGAAATGGTATGGCCCATAGGACACTAAGCTTAAGTACAGAAAAAGCTAGATTTAAATCTTGTGAGATTATTACTATCTTTGTGACCCTGAGGAAGTCACTTGTCATTTAAAATCCCTAGTGCCTCAGTTTCCTTATCTGAAAATGAGGGAATTGGTCTTCATGGCTTTTAAGACCCCTTCTAGCTCTGAATCTATAATGCTATTAAAATCAACTTTGGAGATTATTTTGAATCTCAGTTATTACATTTAGTGTTTTAGATATTCCTTTTGGTTTTGTGGCATTCACAGATTTGTTAAGCAGGATGATGATGCCTTGTATACAAGTCTTTATCTAAGATCCTTCTATCCAAGTTTTATTAATATAAAAATGTTGAACAAGACAGAGTTGTAAAGGCTAAGCACTAAAATGAGGAAGCTAGGTGATGCAATGGATATAGTACCAAGCCTGGAGACAGGAAGACTCATCTTCCTGACCTCAAATCCAACTTCAGACACTTACTACCTGTTTTACTCTGGGCAAGTCACTTAGATCTGTTTGCCTCAGTTTCCTCATCTGTAAAGTGATCTGGAGAAGGGAATGGGCAAACCACTCCAATATCCTTGCCAACAAAACCCTAAACGAGGTCACAACGAGTTGGACACAACTTAAAAATGACCAAACAACAAAAACACTAAAATGTGTAACGATTTAAAGTCCATAAAACATCATATCCACTAAGGGTGTAAATGCAATTGAGAAACAAAATCAAGGAATTATTAACTTTGAAGTGAGATTAATCAGGAGAGACTCCTTTTAAAAGGGGTGGAGGGAATTTGAGACACATTTTAAAAAAAAAAACCTTTACCTTACTTCTTAGAATCAATATTGTGTATTTGTTCCAAGGCAGAAGAGTGGTAATGAGGGTTAAGTGACTTGCCCAGGGTCACACTGCTAGGAAATATCTGAGCCCAAATTTGAACCTAGGACCTCCCATCTCTAAGCCTGGCCCTCAGAAACATATATATTTTTTACTTTTTAGAAAATTTTACATGGTTACATGATTCATGTTCTTTCTCTTCCCCCCTCCAAACAACCGTCTGCCCTGTAGTCGATGCGTATTTCCACTGGGTTTTACATGTGCCATTGATCAAGACCTATTTCCATATTATTGATAGTTGCACTGGGGTGATTGTTTAGAGTCTACATCCCCAATCATATCCCCATCAACCCATGTGTTCAAGCAGTTGTTTTTCTTCTGTAGAAATACATATTTAATGAAGGTTAGGAATATGGATTGGTAGATAGGATTTAGATTAGTCATTCCAAAGGAAAGAGAAAGATAGTACATGCTTAGGAATAGAGATAAGAATAAACAAGTTAGGAAATGGCAGCATGATTAACTTGGCCATAGTGTATGGTCAGTCTTACAAGGAAATGCAAGCCATTGCTAAATTTTCAGCATAAGCATTTATGCCTTGGAAATTGGTAAACATTACATATCAGGGCTTGAATTATTGTTTTGTTGATTATCTAGACTTAAGAAAGTAATGGGAAATGTTAATAATACTGATTAAACCTAAAAGTGCATTGGGGATATGTATTTTGTTTCCTGGAATGTTGGTTGTTAAACATTTATGAAGATGATAAATGAGAGGTCCTGGATGCAGTTAGAAGGCTTTAAAAATGGAGACGAGGAACTTTCATTGTATAGTAGATCATGGCGAGTCTCTGTGCCCTCCAAAACAGAGGAGACACTGAATGAAATTGTTACCCAAGGATAACTATTCTAGTTTCTTTGGGTTCAATAGGTAGGGATGGAGATAAGGCAGAAACGAGAGCAACTTAGACCATTGCAATTGGACAAAAATAGGATCATAATAATGGTCTGTCTCAGTGCAGCCATAGAAATGGAGAGAAAAGAGCGAATTGGAGATGTTAAAAAAATCATCAGGACTTGATGATTGATAATACCAAGGAGACGATGCTAAAAATGAGCCTAGGGTTATAGGTCTAGGGAGCCAGCCAAGATGGAGATGACATTGATGAGGAAGTCAGGAAAGTACTACAGGCTTGAGGCTGAGGGTAGGGGGAAATGAATTCTGCTTTAAGTGTGTAAAGTTTGTGGAATTGGCAGACCACTGAAGCGAAGATGTCACACATGTCATTGAAGATCTAGGACTAGGGATATCATGGTTGAAAATCGGAGATATGGACAGGAAGAGCCGAGTATGTCCTTTGTCCTCTCCATAAAATAAGCAGTGGACAAGAAAGGTGATTTCCAGTCAATTAAAACTACAAGACTTGTGTTGTGGTGCCATCCCGGGGGTTTTGAGGTAGTTTCATCTAATCTGGTGCAGTTTGAGAATTTGATAATGTAATCAGGCTTTAGTATTTTTCTCTACTTAATGATTCATGTGCCATGAAATTTTTTCATTAAAGATTCCAAGGTTCACAAAGTAGAGAATAGAAAAGGACCTCAGACACTTCATTCATGCAACCTATTCATTGCACATTGGCTGATAGCTGTGCTGATCCGAATGTAGATGGTGGAAATGGAGCCTTAGAATTTTCAATCAAGCTTTGCTTTACAAATTTAATGAAATGCAAACCAATACTTGGCTGAACTAAAGGGCATGAAGTCATTAAGGTTTCTCATTTTGTGAGGAGTTTTGGTGCATGTTATAACTTTTTGGAGTTTGTTTCAATTACATGTGCCCTACATCAAAAAGACGAGGGGAAAAAACAGATTTTAATTTTAGTGCGTCAGTATGTCTCCTCAACTGGGAAAGCTGAAGGACTTTGCCCCTCTGCGTCTAACTTGACTGCCTCAATTCTACACAGGGAAAACTCCAAGAAGAGCTAGAGTCAACTCTACAGAAATTTATTAAGAAACTACTGTGTGTAAAGCATTGTGATGGCAACCAGGACATGGAGACAAAATATAAACCAGACCCTGATTTCAAAGAGCCTGAATTCTGTTGTGGGATCATATTACTATTTTTTTTACCCTTCCCTTCTGTCTTTGAATTGATACTAAGTATGGGTACCAAGGCAGAAGAGCAGTAAGGTATAAGCAATTGGAGTTAAGTGACTTGCCCCACCTCACCCAGGAGGAAGTGTCTGAGTTCAAATTTGAACTCAGGACCTCTGTCTCCAGGCCTAGCTCTCTATCCACCTAACCAGCCTTCTCCCATAATACTTACATATTACTTATAATGATCAAACACTGTCATACTTGTCCCCATCATGATTTAGAACAAAGAAGATTTTGTTTTTGTTTTTTTTAAGATTACTTGTAAAATAATTTTTAACATTTAAATTTTTTGTCTTTAAGTTCAGGAATATTTTATTTTAGTATAGATAATTTTGTACTGACCTGTGATGTATGATTGGAGAGCTTTTCCTTAATGCTTCAGATCAGCCTTTCCTCTGCAAGGTAAAATGGAGCAATGAGTAAATAAAGGGCTGGCTCTGGAGTCAGAGGAGCTCCTTCAAATCTTACCTCATTTTTCTGTTTGGGCAAGTTACTTAATTCCCTTTGTTCTAGTTTCTTTATCTCTAAGTGAAGGGGCTGAACTCAAATCACCTCTAAAGTCCCTTCCAGCTGTAAATGTTATGTTCCTATGATCCCTTGTGAATCAGACTCGATTTCAGCACAGAAAGGCTAAGGGACTTACTCACAGACACACAGCTCCCAGATATTAGAGGTAGAGGCTTGGATCAGATCTTCCTGACTGACTGGTTCAAGATGCCCTACTACTTCTTGCCTCCATGTGTAGTAGGTTCTAAACAAATAATTTTGGCTGATCATGCCTGATTAAGTAAAAGACTTAATAAAGGTGCATGTGCAGAGAGTTATATCAGATCCACATGGCTCATAGGTTTATAGATATAGAGCTGGAAAGAATATTAAAGGCTATGAAATCCAACTCTTCTATTTTATGGGTCATAAAACTGAGGCTGAGAAAGGGTAAGTTGCCTTGCCAGGATAATACATTTTTATTGTCTGGGGCTGGATTTGAACTCAGGTCTTCCTGATTCCAAGTCCAGTGATCTGTTTAGTGTACCACCTAGTTCCCTCTTAGAATATATGAAGGGATTACATTGTATATATGGTTTCTAAATTCCTTCTTATTCATGCTGTCTTTGGCTTTGATGAAACTAGGAGATGGGGAATGAATTAATGAGTTCATTGTATTGGGACCTTCAAATTGACACAGCTTCCTTTTCAACAGCAGATTGGCATTCTTCCTAAAACTCTTAATCTTAGAGTGTCCAGGTACACTGAGAGGTTGTGACTTTCCCCAGGTTTCACAATCAGTGTGTCTTCAAGAAAAGGCTTAAACCTAAGTCTTCAGGCTTTGAGAGTGGTTCTCTGTCCCCAATGCCACCCCACCTCTCACTGAGAATGATCCACTTTACAAAACCACCGCTCACCAAGATCAATATTGCTTCCATCTTTGCTACTGTGTCCTGGCCTCTGACCTTGTTAAATATTACTTGCTTTCATGAGGCATCACAGTAACCTGTCCCCATTTTAAGGGAATTACAAAAGGATTTAGAGTGTACCATGTTGTCATTCCTTCTCTGATTGAATCAGTGGTCTAAGGTGATCCCTGGACTGCTTCCAGTTTTAGACCTGAAGATAACTCTTATATCAAGTGATGATTCCTTTCATGGCTTTCTTCATATTTTACCTTATGTCTTTTCTTTGAAATAAAAAAATCAAGGTCACAAGTATTCAATGAAATCTGATTTTTTGACCTCCTTTCCCCAACTTTTTCTCTCCATCTTCCATCCATATCCTGTAAGACCCAGTAGCATTAGCTTCCTGGCTCTTCCAGGCACAAGATAGTTCATTTCCAGATTGCAAGATTTTTACTCGGTTCCTTATGTTTAGAATATGTTTCTTCCTTATTTTTGTCTCCTAATTTTTCTAGCTTCCTTCAAATGCCAGGAAAATTTCATCTTTTGAGAGAAATCTTTTCTAGTCTCCTTTAATGGTAGTACCTTTCTCTACTGATTAAATCCAATTTATCCTCTATTTGTTTTATTTGTACAAAGTTCTTTTCCCCCCATCAAATTAAGCTTCTTGAGAGAAGGGATTGTCTTTTACCTGATTTTGTATCTCTGGAACTTAGAACAGTTCCTGGATTGTGGTAGACTTTTTTTTTTTTTTTAATATGGCCCTTACTTTCTGTCTTAGAATCAGTACTGGTTCCAAGGCAGAAGAATGGTAAGAACTAGGCAATGTGGGGTGGGGGGTGTTAAGTAATTTTCCCAGAGTCACACAGCTAGGAACTATTTGAACCCAGAACCTACCCCCTCTAGGCCTGGCTCTCTATCCCCTGTGCCACCTAGTTGCCCCACATATAGACTTTATTATTGACTGACCGTTCCTAGAATTGTATTTTTTCCCATAGTGACTATCTCATTCTTATGAGAGCCTCTTCTCTAGTTCAGTTGCCCATATTACATTCATTCCTTGAAATGAGCTACTGATCTTATATCAATTGTCTTTGTTAGTTTGGTGAGCTTTCCATGGTCTCCCTCCTTCTGCTCCTTCACCTTTAGATCTTCCTATAGCCTTTTTTATTTCGTTTCCACCCTAATTCCTTTGAGGATTTCATTCCTCAAGGATGGGATACTTGTTCAGTAATGGAGCCAGCCACATTCCAGCTTCCATAAGTGATGCTTCTTCTCTCTGCCTTCCCTTCTCTTCCTGTGAAGAGGAAAGAAGCACAGGATGATTTCCTGATCCTCTTGCCAAGCCCGTGACCAACATTCCCTTTCCAAGAATCACAATACTATTTTCACTAACATTCAATTAGGCAGAAACTCAGTCCTTTCCTGTCAATAGGTCACAGCCCATCTCTCACATCTTTCTTAGAAACAGAATCATTTGTCTGGAGGCAGAGAGGGAGGATATTGATAAGGTGTTACTAAAAAGATATGGTAGATTAAAAAAAAGAATAGAATAATCCTGTTTTCTGCATCTTCTTTTTTACCTTGGCTCTTTCCGGGAGCAAGAAAACAAATAAACAAAGCTTCTGAACTCAATTTGGTTTTTCATTGACTGCCAGCTTTTCTGTCATGCATCCTAAAGCCCTTGATGTGGAATATAAGGGAAAGAAATGGGAAGCTGCTTAGTTAAAGACTGAGAGCCTTTAATTTAGTTGACTGAGTAGCAGAACATTAATGAACTACTATTGTCAAATGTGAATGGCCATTACTTGGGTGCCTAAATGATTCTCCCTTCCAAGCTTTATTTAAATTTGTAATAACCTTTATGATTTTCCTTTATTGGATGTAAAAGAAAAGATTCCACCCTGAAGACTTCAGTTTCCATCAGAGCTGATAGAACACACTAATAAAATTGTATGTCATATTAAACTGTGAATTATAGGGTAGTGTAATATTGTCTGAGTTGAGCTAATGGAATAACATAATTAATAGAGGCTTTGATAATTAATTTAGAAGTGAGGGAAGGAAGTTGAAGGCAGACTGTGTGTTACTTATTCTCTCTCTATCCCTCTTCCCCCCCCCCCATGCCCCCACCTCCCATTCATTCTTTATTGGCTGCTGTTTTCTTCAGCCAAATATGCATAGAAAAGCCTTAAGTGGCTGTTGAAACTCCCAGAGGCCTGTTTGCTTCAAGGTGAAAGTAGGAAAGCTGCCATAATTCAGGAGGCAGCTTCTGGCATCAGATGAAAGTCAGATCAGCTCAAGTTCAGGTCAGAATTTAGAGGCCCCGCTGGAGTGTTTATGCTTGTATCTGTAGTCCAGATAAGTTAGTGGAAGAAATTGCTCCCCATGGCAGGTCATGAATCTAATTACCCTAAAAACATTACTACAAGAGCTTGATTGAAAATTACTAAGTAATATATGCCATTTGTGGCTTTTTTCTTTCGAATCATGTATAATATACGAATAGCATTATCTGCATGGACCCAAATACTCATAATTCAAAGAGTAGGCCATGTTTTCCTAGCAGAAAATAGGCCCCAGAGAGCTCCAGTTTCTGGCTATCTAGCCAGAAGAGATTGTTCTTATAACAATGTCCTACAGGAGAAAGAAAACAGTACTTCCTCTTCAAAGCTGGAAATGAGTATTAACAAGTCAATAACTGACAAGGAGAAAGAAAGAAGAAAAGGCCCCACAAAATATATGGCTTTAGCAATCGAGTCAGTGGCTCCCTCCTGGCTAATTTTCTCCATATTTACAGTCTTTATTCCTCAAGCTAGCCTTCCTATTTGTGGGTCACAGATTATCCAGTGGTGAAAAAAAACCTGGATTTAGAGTCAAGAGTACCTGGATTCAGATTCTGGCTCTATAACTCAATGCCTTTGTGATCTTAAACAAGCCTTTTAGTTTTAAGAACTTCAGTGTCCTCTTTATAACCAGATTTCCTCTAGGATCACTCCTAACTATTGTCAACTTGAAATCTGGAGACCTCACTTCTGCCCCTGTTCTCTCTGGATGAGTTCTCAAGGGAACAGGTGCAGAATTGGGGTCTCCAGATTTCAAGTTGACATTATAAATCATATGATCCTCTGACTCTTCTGATCAAACTGGCCACCCATATTGACCATGTCTGAAAATATGTCTCATATATTAGATACTAATAATAGCATCTAATCTTTTACTTAATCTAATATGTTTCTGCCTATAGATATGGGAGGCAAGTTTCCTGGGGAGGAGAGAGGGAAGAGAGACAGAGAGAAACAGAAACAGAAAAATAGAGTCAAAAATAGAGAGACAGTCAGATGGGGAGAGTGAGGACTGGAATGAATCATAGGTTCTTGGAATTGGAAAGACCTTTGTGGTCCCTGAATCCAAACTATACTTGAAGCAGCAGTAGGAGCCAATAATGAGGATAAGGACAATCTGTGTAGCTTAATAGTTCTCCTGGAGCATTATCAGTTACTTTTGTGCTCCAATAGGGCATAATTGAAATGGGGAAAGAGCTGCCTGGTTGATGAAAGGTTGTTTTCAACAAAGAAAGGAATACATTGATATGGGAATCAGGAAAAAGAGCAAGTGGGTGGTACCACAAAGAGTAAGTAACTGAAGGGAGGTTGATGAAGGAAAAGATGAGACCCTGTCAAAACTGTGGAGAACCTTGCAGTGCCAACTTTATGCATGTAAATTAATACTGTGAGTTTCCTGTGTAGGTGAATAGCGCCCACACAGATACTATGTGGGGAGTAACCTCCTGATTTGTAGATGGTCAGACTGAGTTAAATAGGATAAACATCTACCAAGAAAAACCACTTGATATACATTTTGGTATTCATTCGGTGGTTTCAGTCTTGTCTGACAATCCATGACCCCTTTTGAGTGATTTGCCAATTCCTTCTCCAGATGAGGAAACTAAGGCAAACAGGGTTAAGTGAGTTGCCCATGGACACACAGTTATTAAGTATCTGCGGTCAGATTTGAACTGAGGAAAACTCACCTTCCTGACCTCAGCTTGGACCACCTAGTTGCCCTGATATATACTATATGATCTGTCAAATATCACCAGGAGGACAATCAGTTGATTCTGGATGGGAATTCATATTTAATGCTGGAGAAGATAGTTTCATTTGGAGACATGATCCCGAAAGAGAATCTTTGTGATAATGAGGATGGAAATGTTTATAATGTTAGTCTGGTTTGAAAATTGAGAGATTGGAAAAGGAAGAAAACACCCATTAATTTACTAGTGAATAATTCAAGGAGCAGCATTTGTTTTATGAGCTGAAATGCATAAACTTGTACTTGGTCCTAGAAACCATCACAAATAACTTGGTAATGGGATAGCGAACTTTGACTTCAAGGTCGCTGGTTAGATCACATCCCAGGTTGGTAGTGACTAAAAGTATTACTGCCTGTCATCTTGTCAGTAGCCTCTGTGAAATGCCTTAGTGATCACTGTGAAGATCACAGCCGACAGATATTCATATCAGAGAAATCATTGTTTTGGGGGGCAAACTCAACTTTGTGGCTTGTAAGTGATTGTAGACAAAATAAACCGTGCACACTGACCTATGTTTATCCTTCAGGTTTTCCCATGAGAGTCTGATTGGAAGCATGGCATGTCGTCCACATGAGGGAAAACAATGCAAGGATAGCAAACAGGGTTTTTGTTGTTGTTGTTGGATCTAATCCATTATTTCTTTTCACTTTTTGTATTTTGAGAACTTATATCTTGAAAATATCTATCCTAAAAGTCTACAGTTCCTTGAAATTGTTATGTAGTAGGTATAAGTTTAACCTTGTAGTTAGGAAAGACTAGGTTCAAATATACTCCCTCTTTGACCCCAGGCAATTTATTTTATTTCCATGTTTTTCAAGGAATAAGCTGGGGCTTAAGCTTGTGTTGGTTTGTACCTATGCTAGTGAATGAAATTCTTTCATTAGGAGTTTTACATATTGACAAAACCACAGGTCTTTTTTTCACTTTTTTTTAACATTTATTAATATTCCTTTTTAACATGGTTACATGATTCATGCTCCTACTTTCCCCTTCACCCCCCACACTCCCCCCCACCCATGCCGACGCACATTTCCACTGGTTTTATCATGTGTCATTGATCAAGACCTATTTCCAAATTGTTGATAGTTGCATTGGTGTGGTAGTTTCGAGTCTACATCCCCAATCATGTACAGGTCTTTTTTAAAAATAAAATTTTCCCTATTACATGTTGATATAATTTTTAATAACTGTTTTCTGACATTTGGTGATCCATTGTTTTCTCCTTTTCTTTCCCCCCCAAGATGGCAGATTATATGATATAGATTGCACATGTATTATCCTAATATGTATATATATATACATATGCACATATATATATATCCATGTTCATTATGTTCTGAAATAAGACACATATTGCTTTAAATAGGGAAAAATGTGAAGAATAGTATATTTCAATCTGCATTCAGACTCTTTCAGTTCCTTCTATAGCAATGGACAGTGTTTGTTTTGTCATGAGTACTTGGAGTTGTCCTGGATCCTTTCATTGCTGATACTACTTAAGTCATTCACAGCTGATCATCGTACATTATTGCCATTACTGTGTACAAGGTTCTCCTGGTTCTGCTCACTTCACTTTGCATCACTTCATATAAGGCTTCCCAGCTTTTTTGTGATCAGCTTGTTCATTTCAGTTATAGGTCATTTGAATTACACCATGCTCCAATAGAAGAATGTATTCTCTCACAGTTTATATGAACCAAATCTAGAATTCTGTATAGCTTCTTTATTTTAAGGTATTCTTATGATTATTATTTCATTTACCTTCTCATTCTTTGATTTTGGGAGGGGCAGAAGTCCTTGTTTTGATTTCATAGATAAAGCAAAGTTCAAAAAGAAGCAATTTATTTAAAGAGTTCGGTGCAATTTAAAGTCTTTAATGTGTCACTGGTGTTTTAGTGCCTATTGTGTGTCAGGTCCTGTACTAGGAGTTAGGTATGGATATAAAAGCAAAAAAAAATTGAGCAATCCCAAATCTCTAGAGGCTTACATTATACATAGATATCTATAATACAAGGCAATTTGAAGATAGAGACAGCAGTAGCAATTCTAAGGAAATCAAAGAAGACTTTATATAATAGGCACCACCTGAGCAGAGCCTTGAAAAGAAATAAGGATGATGAAAGACCAATGAGGAGACAAAATATTCCAGACATGGAGTTTTAGCAGGAGGTTAAGTGACTAAGCCAGATCTAGAACCGAGGATATCTAATTCCCCAGCCCAGTGCCTTATTTCCCTTCCCAGACATTCTGCCTTTTCCTGTATCAAGGAAGGATACTCCAAAGGTGCATTCTTTCTCTACAACAGAACACACTATTATTAAGCAATTAATGAATTCAAGGAACTGAGGATATAAAGAAAAATAGAGAACAATCTCTGCCATCAAATAGCTTATTTTACTGGAGGAGGGTACAATATATAAAGCAACAGGCTTTATCAAATTGGGGATCAAGAGAGCCCTTCTTGGTTTTTTTTTTCCTTTTTAAAAAATTCCTTACCCTCTGTCTTAGAATTTCCTGGTTCCAGGGCAGAAGAATAAGAACTAAGTAATTGGGGTTAAGTGACTTGCCTAAGGTCACACAGCTAGGAAGTATCTGAGGTCAAATTTGAACCCAGGACGTCCAATCTCCAGGCCTGTGTCCCTAAGAAAGGCTTTCAGTACGAGAAGAGACATGATCTGAGTCTTGAAGGAAGCCAAGCATTCTATGAGATAGAAATAAGGAGGGAGAGTATTTAGGCACGAGTCCTATGCAAAGCTAGACAGGTGGGACATTGAAGTACCTAGTCTGGAAAATAGTAAGTAAACCATTTTGACTGGAATGTAGAGTACAACACCCCAAAATAGTGATAGATAAGCATGTTTGCTTTTCCCAAATTTCTCTAAAATGTGCTAGTTTAACAAGGGTTTAGTGTTAACTATTTTTTCTCTTCTCTCTCTCCCTCTTGTAGCTAGGCACAACATCTAGCTATCAAATCAAATATTTTTCTGGTGGACTTGGGCAGATTCCAGTGACAGTTATAAAGTACTATGCCTCTGAATAACCAGACAATTGTGAAACAGTTTAGCACTTAGACTCAGAAGCTCTGACAGGTACAACCTGTCAATCAGTAATAATAGAATAAGTGGTGGACCTAAGGTTCTGTTACAGAGTCTGTTTTGTTTTTAAGGAGTGTTATAGGTGACAAAAATAATAACCTTTACAAAAAATTGAATTCTTTATGATTTTAGCTAATTTTTTATAGCAAGCAGAATAGCCCATTTTCTTCTTCATTTGCTTATGTTCAGCAAACTATGTTTCTATGTGGCTAGGCACTGCTTTGATTATATACCCTATTAAGAAATTTTCTCTCACCCTCCAAGAACATCTCTTCCTCTGAGTATGTGTTTATTTATGGGAGTATAAAAGATGATTCAATTTTTTAGAAAAGATTAGTACAACATGGCATCTACACTGTTCAGCTCTAAAAAGAATTTCGGTTGAATTGAATTTGATTCAATCCAGCAAGCCTTTGCTAGGCATCTACTATGTACCAGCTACTATGCCAAACCCTGAGGATGCAGACAAAAGTGGAGGAGCCCTTGCCTTCTAGGAGCTTACAATCTGCTGAGGAATAGAATATATAAATAGTTAAGCACATGCAAGATTATTTGAGGAGAATGAGGAAAGTTAGTGCTGAATTGTAATAATTTCTATAATATGTCTTTCTTAAACCTCAGTTTTCAAAAGCCAACCAGTTTCCAAGCTAAAGTAATTTATTCCCAGGCTTCAAGGCATCTCATCAGGCTGACTTTTTTTAGAGGCAGAGTGGAGATCTGCTCCTTATTTATCCGTAAAGAACTTTCTTAGGTAAGGGAAATAAGTGAGCTCCAGCAGCCATATTGAACTCAAAATATGGTGGTCATGTCACATTGCTAAACATGTTGGTGTCTTCCAGGTTCTATCAAGGATACTCCACTTTTGTGATTTAAGTAATGAGGGAGGAGTTGAGATCTCCAAGTCTACCTCCTCAATGGCTATTTACCAGGGATGTCTTTGAATGAAAGGTAGAATTGATAAGACTTGGTAATTGGCTGGATATTAGAAGACAATACACCATCCTATTCTGTCCTTATTCTGACGCCACAGAGGTGTTTCTCCAGCTTCATACAGATTGTCATGTTGGGGCAGATAGGTGGCATAGTGGAGAAAGTGCTGGACTTGGTATCAGGAAAACCTGCCTCAGACATTCAGTAGCTATATGATCAGGGACAAGTCACTTAATGTGCTTAAGCTTCATTTTCCTCATTTGAAAATGAAAAGGGGGGACTCTGTGACCTTTAAAATCTTTTTTAGCTTCTTTACGTGTGATGCTCTATTAATGTGAGTGAATGAAGACCAGAAAATATAGTGTTAGCCCCCATTTCAGTTGCCTAGGAAACATTTTTTGAGGTAGCTCTATCCTCATTTCCTTATGATTTTGATGAGAATATTATTGGTTGGTGTGCAAAATAAACAGTCAGAAATCATGACAAAAAGGAAAATAACATGATTTGGCATGAGAGAAGTTTATTAAAATTGTTGTGAAAGGTTATTAAATATTCAGTCAAAAGCCTTCTTTTTATAATATTTTTTGGCATTTCCTGTGCTCCAAAAATTGTTCACGGAGGATATAGAAATACACACAAAAAAGTGTCCCTACCTTCAAAGAGCTTACATTCTTTTTGTAGAGCTAACATCTACATAATAAGCATACATGCAAATATCCAAAATATGTTCTTAGCTAATTATAGGAGGGAAAGCATCTGGGATCAGGAAACACTTCTTGGGAAAGCATTGTATCACATTCTTCATCTGTTTGTTTCTTATATTCTCCCCTACATGTTAGTCACTGAAAACAATGTTAGGGAGCAGGATGAGATGCTCAAAATCACATCTCCCAAGACATTTGAATTTAAGCTTAGATAATACCTTTCTAGAAACTATTCATATTTTCATCAGACTCAACCAGAAAAGCATTCGTCAAACAAATCAACGAGAACAATCATCCCATCAAAAGGAGGCTCTTAATTAAAGAAAAAACCCTAAAGAATGGGTTCTGGAGTGGAGGAAGCAGCAAGGTTCATTCTGCAAAGAAAACCTTGCAGTACCTAGAGTCTGAGCACAAAATATAGCAATCATAGGAAATAGGCGTGGGAAAAAATTGAATGGCCCCTCTCCCATTACAAGGGAACTTTCAAATAGTAAATGCTGAACATCTTTCAGGCAACTAGAACATCATTCAGTGTATTAGAACAGTCGTTTCCTAACAGCTTCCATGGTTCTCAGGAAAGAGTGAATGTTCTAAAAAAAACCTGAATATCTACCTGGGATCTAGCTTATTCTCCTCCCAGAATCATGCTTCTCTCTTTTCCAAAGGTGCAGTTGTAGTACAACAGTGAAATATTTTCTCAGTACTCAGTTTGGTCCAGGTCCTGACTTGTTGGGAACAAACTATGAGTGGGCTGTATCAAATTAGGTGTCAATGTACATGTGTTCTAGCCAAATAAGGTTTTACATGCCATGGGTAGCAACACCGTACTGTTACAGATACTTAATTACATTACTTTTGGAAGCCTGATTTTCCTTAGTTGTTAGGCTAGCATTAGTTGCAGAAACATTTTGAATTTTTCCTTCGATGAGACTGTCAGAGTGAAACAGTGTCAGCTGCAAAGAACAGTTTGTGTTTTATCTAGGAGGCATTGGGCAGAGAAAAAAATATCTATTCCCAAGGCTTGCTCTCAAGACTTAATGATTAAGGGGAGAATGCACCTTTAAATAGTGACAACTGCATTCTGTAAGGAGAAAGAAATGTAAAACAGTGAAAAAAACTAAGAGCTACTGCTCTTAGTTCATAAACGTTCAACCTGTACTAAGAGCTACTGCTCAAAAGAATACTCTTCTAGGTTATTTATCAGACTTTTCCCCCTTTATTTCCTGCCAAGAGCTTTAACTAGCATGAAATCATTGGAGATTTGTCCCAGGTTGTCTTCACTCAGAGGGGACTCATTTCTTTCCTTTGGGGATTATGCTAAACCAGGTGCAGAAAGCATGGAAGATACCAGGAATAATGGAAGGCTGTCATGGAGAGGAAACATGCCTCTTTGCTCCCTCACCCAGCCCAGAGCCGTCACCCTCTAAGAGTACAGCTGCTGTAATGCCTCTGTTCTGGACCTATGTTTCCTCCCCATTGTACATGTACAAGTGACAGAATGCCTGTATACTGCTTAGCCTAGAGACCTCCACCACTTGAGATGTTCTGGATCAGAGGAGATGATGACACGTGCCAGCCTTGGGATACCTAGGGTCTCTTTTTGATCCTCTCCCTTAGCCCAACAACTGAATTTTTACCCTATATGTCAGAATTTCTTTATACATCTTTGATTCCCTTAAGGAATGATGCTCCCAAATAAAAAATGTCATGATTATGAATGGGTATTTCTGGATATATCAAAATACAAAAGTGAAAAGTTGGGAGGTAAATGCATGGAGACACCAAATGTTGGTCAAGGGATGTTAAGTTAAAATGTCTACAAATATGGAATGGACAAAGTTAAACTCTGTATTATTAGCATAATGTTGGGGCTGGGTAATTAATGGGGAAAGTAAGTTCCAGGGAGAATTAATTGCACATTCTTTTTTAAACTACTATCATCCTTCTAGCTGTGCACTGAAAGAAAGGGAAGCTTACATGTAAGGGTCCACAGGATTATGAAAAGGCCATCTGGGAAGATGGGCTGAAAAGGAAAGCATCCTGGAGTATTTGATGATAAACAGGATAGAAAAAATCAAGAAAGATGATAAATCCTAGCAGGTTATGTTAAAAAAGAGAATATCTGTAAACTATTATAGCAGAGGCTAAAGACTATTTATGTTCCATTGTGAAGTGATTAAAGAGAGAAATAAGTTTCGTAAGCAGCATTCTGGACCATGAGTCTTGTTTTCACAATTGATAAGGGAAAAATTGGCTACATTTAAAAAAAAAAGTTTCATTAGGGGTCAGCTAAGAAGATTGAGAGCCAGACCTAGAGACAGGAAGTCCTAGGTTCAAAACTGACCTCAGACACTTCCCAGCAGTGTGACCTTGGACAAGTCACTTAATCCCCTGTTGCCTAGCCCTTACCACTTTTCTGCCTTGGAACCAATACACAGTATTGATTCCAAGATGGAAGGCAAGGGTTTAAAAAAAAGTTTCATTGCTCCCTTTTATTTTTGATACCAAAGCTATTTCCTGATACACCCCTCCAAAAGAGTCTTCCCTTTCACTTACAAAAATAAACAATATGGAAATGTTTTGAATGATTATATATATATAATTGTTTATATATATATATAATTATATATAAATAATTTATGTATATATAAATTATTTATATATATAAAATCCAGATTGAGTTATTTTCCACCTCCAGGAAGGGGGAGAGAAAGAAGGAAGGGAGACAATTTAGATCATATAACTTCGGAAATTTATTACATGTAATTGGTAAAAAAAATAGACAAATTCCGAAGAGTCCTTCCTCATAGATAAGAAAATAGTTAATCAAAAACTGAAATGATTCACTGAATGAATCTAACAAAACTGCAGTTTTCTGCATCTGTAGTTCTCTACTTCCATACCAAGAGGGAATAAAAATGTTCTATTATTTGGTTTCTGGTAACAAGATCATTGCATTTAATCTGAGTTCAATTGCCTTTTACTTTACCTCAATTCATATACATCTCCCCCTATTTCTGTTATTTTCTCCTATTAGCCATTTTTATAGTACAATAATATTTTTCTATATTCATGTCCCATAGTTAGGTTAGCCATTCCACAGCTGATGGGTACCTACTTTGTCTATTCTTTTTTTAATGTTGTAAAAAGTGCCACTAAGGTGATTTGTTGGATTTTTCTTTCTGACTTTGATCCTCTTAGTATATCTGCCCAGTTGTTACATCACTGAATAAAGCGTTTCAGCAGTTCAGGGACTTTTCTTGCATAATTTGAAATGGTTTCCCAGGATTATTGGACCAATCCATAGTTCCACCAATAATATCTTAAAGCCCTCCTAACATTGAACTCTTTAGATCATTATCTTTCCCATTTGATGGGTGTCAGGTAGAGCCTCAGAGTTTTACAAATTTGCAATTCACTGATTAGTAAAAATGTTGTTGTTATTAAATTGTTCATATAGGAGGTCCATTCTGGGACATTAAATGTATAAATTCATATGTTTCATAGCACTTCTTACACCAATTTCCTGACTGGCTTCAGTTTGCTAGGAGTTTTACAAACTTTGGAATCATTTTTAATGTAGCAAATGTTTTAAACTTCCTCTTCACTGAAAATAACACCTTTTCTAGGGTTCATATTTCCTTTGAATTCCTTATTTTGAAATTCAACAACCCTCAGTTATCTTTGGCTTGTCATGCTTCAATGGATCAAATAATTTATTCTGAAAATCCAATCCAATTAACATTTATTGAATACCTACTAGATATAATACCTACCACATTCGATATTGAAGATGCAAAGAAAAAAATGTTTAAAAAGACCCTTGCTATTGAAAAGTTTATAGTCTAATGGGAGGTGATGATGATGATGATGATGATGATGATGATGATGATGATGATAACTAGCATTTATATAACACTTTGAAGTTTCATTTGATCTTCACAACACAACAACACACTTGAAGGTAGTGTTTCATGGAAGGCCAGTAGCTTAGAAGTTGCTATACTTCACATCTAGGTGTAAGATTTCTCAAATATGGGCAGAGTATATTTTGTAACAGGATAGAAGCATAGCCAGTTGTTATCTTTGTTGTATTTTAAGTTCGGTGGCTAAAGGCCCAATGACATGAATCATTTTCCAAGAGCAGTAAACCATAGAAAGGCATTGTTTCTTGGCTCTAATGAAATAGAATTTATAAATTAAAAATCAGATGAATATCAATACTTCTACATCATTGATGCAGGGTTAGTCCAGGTGGTGAATAGATCCCTTTTTCCTTCATAAACCTCCTGTAAGTAAATAATATACGATCAACAAAAGTTCATCTTCAGATTTTCTCTGCTGGACATAATGAAATGTATTACTGTAGCAATGATTACTCTCCATGTGGCCACTAATATTCAAAATATGCAAAAATATATGTCTGAGGTTTGTGAGATTTTAGGATTGTAGATTTAGAGTCATTTAGGTCCAGTTCTACTGTATCATTTTGCAAATTGGGGACAGTAAGGTCCAGAGAAATAAAGTGATTTGCCCAAGGACATTTAAGTATTAAGTTAAAGATTTCAGGATTCCAGTTCACATCTTCTGATTCCAAACCCAGTGTTTTTTTCTACCTTGCCATAAAATGAGGAGATTGATGTAATTTTCTTGGAAGATTTTTTTTCCTCTTTTCACAAAAAGCCTGAACTTTTCATCTTATTAAATATAAGCTCAGTGGGTAAAGTAAATTTCAGAGAAAAAAATCATAATCGTATTTGAGATGAGTCCTAATGGAAAAGAGTATGCTTTTTTAAATAAAAATTGGCTAATCTCCAATGTTAGACATCATCATTAAAATTACAGTGAAGTTTTGAAAAAGAAATAGGGTCACATGTTTTATCATCTGTAGGGGTTCGGGAATGGATTTGTGATTTCATTGGTATAGAGAATTCCCAGGTAAGAAAACGCCCTTTACAGGTCAGCACCTTTTCTGCAATCTATATTCTTAGAGAGTTACCTAGATCCTTGGAAACGTGAATGATTTGCCCAGGGTCATGCATCTAATATGTGCCAGAGGGGGAACTTTAACTCAGTTCTTGTTTTGAAGGTCAGCTCTCTATCTAAAACTCCACACTGCCCTTTTCACATAAAGTTTCAGTCAAATATATGCAGATATTTAGAACTTCCCTTTGGGGCCTAATTCCTTATTCTATTTCACTTTTTGAACTCTTTTAAGGTTGAGCATTTTTAGCTTATTATGCATTTTAAAAAAACCACCTTTTCATGGTGATTCCTTCTGATGTAGCATGAATTCACCATATATGAGAAAGCAGGCATGTAGAATGAGCCATGACATTAAGAAAAATCTGCTTTTTGCCCACCCATCTTCCACTCCTTAAAGTTTTAATTTGAAAGTATTAAATCCAATAAAGAAAACAATTGTGCCCTCTGCTGGATGTTAATTTTAATGAATCTGGCTATTTCTATTTTGCAAAGAAAATTTCATCTCCCTGAAAATACAAAGTTGTATACACTGAATCAATGAAGGTGGCCCTCTTTGCTAATGTTCACCTTCAGTCAAGACTTTTCTCCTTTATTCTCATGACTTCAGGATTGTGAAGTTGCTGAGTATTTTCTACAAGCATCCTGAGCCTTCTGATTACTGAACTGTGTAAGGCAGATGAGAGTTTGGTAGGTGTATGGAAATGGAGAGGTCAATAGTAAAATGCACCAGTGCCCAAGAAAGAGGTAAATGTCAAAATCACCTTATGAACTTTGCCAAGTTTATTACTGCCAACTCTTCAACTTTATAAGAGAAGTCGAGGTTTATTTAGTATGCTCTAGAAAAAAAGCCATCCTGGAATTACACCTTACCAAAGATAGAGAATATTTAAGATGTCCTGGTAGTTCTCTGCATCTGTCTTTATAAATAAAATAAGAAAGAAAGGTAGTTGATGATTTCCTTTCAACTTAACAATCAAGGTCATCCACAATCTGGCTCCCATACTATCTCCATTCTTATATCCAGCCACTTTTTTACATCAAACTTCCATCTATCCTCTTGCCATTTCACTCATTTGGAACATCTTTCTTCTTTCCTAACCAAATTCTATCAATCTTGCAAAACCATATTTAAAGTTTACCTCTTGGGGAAAAAAAAAAACTCTGACAGTTACAGCTTAACGTTATCTCACTTTATTATAAACACTTGCAGGAAATACTTGTATGACTCATTCAGAATTCAATATGGACTTTTTTTTACATCTCTCTGATTATTTTGAATATTTCTCAAATCTTATATTATTTACTCATTAATCACTTATTACCTGCCCATTAAGTGCCTGTCTTACTTCATTAAAGATCTTCAGTGCTTCATCATATCATTGAGGCGATTCTGGGCTCACAAAGCTACCTAAGTGGAGTATAGATACCATCAAGTCTAGAAAGGCTTTGTGTACAATTCCAATGATTAACTGTGTAAGTGAGAACATATTCTAGGGGAAGAAGGGGAAGGAAGCAACAATATTACAAGTGGGATACCAAAGAAAAATATTATAAAACTGTGAAGTTGGGAAGAGAGGGAGACAGAGAGGAACAAGAACTGGAAGAGAGAGAGAGAGAGAGAGAGAGAGAGAGAGAGAGAGAGAGAGAGAGAGAGAGAGAGAGAGAGAAGGAACCATATGAACTTTCTGCTTTCCTGAGCTGATTAAGGGAAGATGGCGAAGCTGAGAGGGAGTATGGAGTAGAAACACACCAAAGTACATGGATAAATGGACAGGGACAGGGAAAGTGAAGAAGGGAGCAAAATAGGGGTTAATATTGGAGGTGGAATAGTCAGCAGATTAGAAAGGAGAAAAAAAGTCTGTATTTAGATGGGATGATGAGGGGTAAAAAGGAAAGGATTGGGATCAAGTCCTTCTAGCTACATTTAATTAGCACTGATTTTATTTACCTTTTCTTCTTTCTTTTGTTTTCTTATAAGGGTTCAAAAGAGGAAATATTGTAGCATAATATTTTGGAGATAAAGACAAAACTGAAAATTACAGTTATGAATGTAAATGGGGTAAAATCACCAAAAAATGGAAAAGGTAACTATTTTATCCAAAAATGTAACAATTGATTGTGTACGAGAGACACATCTAAAACATTGTTTTAAAATGAATGATTAGAATGGAATTTTTTATGCCTAAATTGATTTAAAAAGCCTAGGGGGGATATATTCTTATATAAAAGCAGAAAAATGATAGACTAAGAAAGAAAAGCAGACAAATGACATAATATTTAAAACACCATAGATAACTAAATAATGTATGTATGAAATAGAAATGCATTGAGTGAGATAGTACTTAAATGCTGAAAGGAAAAGCAAACTTAAATAAAAAGAGGAAGAGATAGACAATTATATAGTAATGATTTGGTTCTGGAATGTACCTTATTTGGGCCTAGATATATTTAATACAAAGATGAACAAAAAAGAATTAAATCCTTGAATAAAATATTAAGAAAATTAGTTTTAAATCTTCAGAAACTATATAATTAGACTCTTTAAAAGAGCATATAATTTTTAAGTTTGTATGAAGCCTTATCAAAAAAAAATTAGGTACTAAAACAGGAAAACTTTATAAACAAAAACAGAAAGAATTGAAATAGCAAAGGAAGTTTTTACATACCACTATATGACTAAAGTGATACTGAATATGTGGAATTGAAGGAGTCACAGTTAAGTGGAAATTAATACAATCTTAAAGAATGAATAGACCCAAAAACAAATCATAAAAATTTTATGTAATTATATCAAAGTAAAATATAATGATTAGATAACAACATGAACTAATAAGAAGCAGCTAAAGCATTGTTGGGGAAAATGTATATCTCTATAAAAGGATATCAATTAAAGGGAGATAAATGAATTGAATATATAGAAAATAGTCACATTTTAATTATGCCAACTAACCAAGAACTTAGAAATTCTGAAAATCAAAGAAATAAATATCAATTCTTTCCACTAAAACAACTCACCCATGTATAGATAGATAGAATGAAGAGCCATTCTTTAAAAGTTCATCAAAACAGACTTTTTTAAAAGAAGAAAACTAAATTACAGAAACAAATAGAAATCAGAAAGGAAATCTGCAACAAATCAAGAAGAATTGAAGTCTCATATAATGTTTTTTCCCCAATCATATGCTGAAAAGATTGAAAATTTAAATTAAACATATACATATTTACTTTTAAAAACCCTGAAATCCATATTATAGAATAATAAAGAATCTAAACACCCCAGTCTCAGAAACACAAATTAAACAACCCATAAACAAACTGTCAAAGAAATAAAATCTAGAACCAGATGTATCTACAAATAAAATCTCTCTATCCTTTAAAGAAAAAATAATGTCTATACTACAGATTTTAAAAAAATAAAGTCACTTTTCTAGAATGATTCAGTGAGGCATATATCTCTGAAACCCAAATTAGTGAGAAAAAAGAATGAGAAATCTAACTAACAGTAGGTCAATTTCAAAAGTGCATATTAATGCAAAGTATTTGATAAAATACTTGTAAAGAGGTTTTAGCAATGTATTAAGCTGTTTCCTATGATCAACTTTAATTCATACTATGAATATGAAGATATTTCATTCTTAATACATTATAAATATAATAGATTATGTCATTAATAAATAAAAAATGAGAGCAAGTTATAAAAACACTTGCTAGTTGAAAAATAAAAATAACAAGCTAAAAATCAAACAACTACAAAATCCCTAAAACATATGAAAATTAATTGTCATACTCAAGAATCATATGATCATAATTATAAAGCAGTTCTTATGGAAATAAAAGAAGAAAATTAATTGGAGAGTTGTTCATTGTTTTTGACAAATTAATGAAATGATTCTTGTTCTTCAGTTATTTGACTGGGTTTAATTCTATATGACCCCATAGACATTTTCCAAAGGGTTGTTTTGGCAATGATATTGGGGTAATTTGCCATCTATTTCTCCAGTGGGTCCCCATTTTACAGATGAGGAACTGAGTCAAATAAGAGTTAAGTTATTTTCCCAAGATCACATAACTAGTAAGTGTCTTAGGTCATTTTTAAACTCAAATGTTTTTGATTCCAGAGCCAGTGCTCTATTCTAGTTGCACATTGAAATGATAATGTTACCTAAGTTTGAAGACTTACTGTTAGCAACAAAATATCAAAATTCATATGAAGAAACAATGTCAAGGATTTCAAGGGAAATAATGACAAAAAATCAGAATGAAGAAAGTCTGGCACTATTAGATTTCACCTTTACTGTACAGTAGCACTCTAAACTATTTGGTACTGATTAAAGATTTAAAAATGTAATCCATAGAGAAGACTATGGTAGCTTAGACTCAGGACCTTTAGGAGCTGTGGCATTTTTCTAGCTGTTCCTAGTAAAGAAACATCTATCTCTCAAATCTAAGTTGAAACTTTTCCACAGTACTCCTTATGCTGAGGGCCCCTCTTTACCTCTGACTGGGGAATCTGGTTTGTGTACTCCCAATTCTCCACTTAAGGAGAGAACCCAGGGCAGCTGTCTCAAAATTTGTTATCATTTACTATCATGCTTTAGTGCTTCTTCATGAGTGAGCCATACCCTCACCATTCCCCTGCTGTTCATCTTTTTTTGTGTGTTATTTTCTTCCATTAGAATATGAGTTCCTTTAAGGCAAGGGCTGTCTTTTTCATTTCTTTATTGAACTCCAGCATTAAGACAGTGCCTAGCAAATAATAGGTGCTTAATAAATCTTTATGAACTGACTCTTAATTTCCGTATCTAATGGCCTTTCTCAATCTTCACCCTTCTTGATTTTTCTAACCCCATTGACACTGCCTACCATCCTTTTATTCTGGATATTCTTTTCTGTCTAGGTTTTTATAACACTGTTCCTTCCTTGCTCTCCTGTCTAATGATTCCTTGTCAGTTCCCTGTTTTGGATTTTTTAAGTCATATACACTAACTTTAGGTTTCCTCCAAGGTTCTCCCCTAGAATTTTTCTTTTCATTCTAGTCTATCTCAGTGGAAATGTCATCACTCTTTAAAGTTTCAATTATCCTCTCTATGTAGATAAAACCGAGATTTCTATTTGGAACCCTAACCTCTTTTGTAAGCTCTGGTTTCACATCACCTATTCCCTTCTTTGTATACTCAAACTTGCTGTCTTGTAGGCATTTCAAACTGAATATGTCCAAATCAGAACTCATAATCTTTTCTCCCACTCTCTGACCACTCAAAATATCTTCCCCTCTTCCAGACTTTCTTATTTTAATCAAAGACACCACCATCCTTCCAGTCATCCAGATTTATACCCTCATTCATTGGCATTCTCCTCTGCTCTCTTGAACTCATTCTATCCACTCAGTCTTTCACCAAGTCTTTTCATTTATACATTCTCAGTACCTCTCATATATGTCCTTTCCTCTCCATGCAAACACCACCATCCTGCTCCAGCTCTAATGACTTTAGGTTCTATACCCTTCTAATTATCTACCACAGAGATTTTTCTAATGTGTGAGTCTGACCACATTGCTGCTGTACTCAACAGTCTCTAATGATGTCCGAGTAACTCCAGTATCAAATATAAAATCCTCTGTTTGATGTTGAATGTCCTCCCTAACCTGACCCCTTCTTATCTTTCCAGTCTTCTTACAACTTATTACCTTTCATAAACTCTAAAACATGAACCTCCATCTGTTAACTGTGATTTTCCATTGGCTCTCCCCATGTGAAGAATAACAATTCCTCTTCACCTCCCCTTATTGGTTCCTGGATTTCCTTCATATCCCACTTTATTTGCATTTGTCAATCTCCCCCCTTTAGAACATGAACTCCATAAGGGCCAGGATCATTTTTTCCCTTTCTTTGTGTTTAGCATAACTCCTGGCACATAATAAACACATCATAAATGCTTGTTGCTGAACTGATGCCATCAGACAAGAATAGGATAGTCGTATGGCAGGAATTGTATTTAGTTCGATGGTTTGAACTATGTATTAAAGCTTTATTTGTAAAAGAGATATAAAAGGTTGAATTATAAAAAAAAGGGAAAGGAAAGGACATAGATGCTTTTGAATAGCTATGATTAGGGGAATAATTCTTGGGAAAATAAGAGATAGGTGCTGATTAAAGTTACAAGAGGCAACATTTCAAATCCATACAAATCCCAAATCCAAAGCTTTTGGACAAACAAAATCAGTGTAGCTAGAGTAAGAGAGTTGTAAATTAGAGGAAAAAATTTTGGTAGGAACTATCTTCAGTTATCAAAGATATTCAAGGTATTTATATAAATATATAAACCTATAAGACCTTCCTCTAAAGGCAATTGGCTGAAAACTATGAATGGCAGATTTTATTTATTATTTTAAAAACCTTACCTCCTGTCTTAATATCATTTATAAAACAGAAGACTGGCAAAGGTTAGGCATTTGGGATTAAGTAATTTACCTAATGTAACACAGCTAGGAAGTGTCTGAGGTTACATTTGAACCCAGATCCTCCCAACTTTTGACCTGACTTTCTTTCCATTTGTGTGCTAAATTAGCAGTTTTTAAAAAGAAATTAAGTGCAAGCTCTTTCTAAACAATATGAAAGAATATTCCAAATGACTAATGATAAAAGGAGTTTAGATAAGAACAAATCTGTGGCTTTATCTTGCCTCCATCAGACTGATAAAGATAAAAAGAGAAATACATGGTATTTATTGGAGAGGATATGGGAAGGCAGGCACACTAATGCCCTCTTAGAAAAGCTATGAATTGGTCCAATTATTCTGTAAAATAAATTGAAATTATATCTGATTCAAGGATTAGAGTATGAATTTGCTATTGTTTTTACAACTTTAATAATAAGGGAGAATTTTTAAAACTATGTAAGTGGATTTTCATGAGCACAGTAGTCTAATTTTTTTTTTTATTTGTTGTTGTGACTTGACTGGTATCTCTTGTTGACTACTACTACCTTTCTAAATGCAATTGGCTATTTCTTGCACAGGTCTAAATAGGCAGCTCATTTAATTAGTAAATGAATACTTCTTCCTAATCTACCATTCATTTAGTTCTAGAATAGGTGGATTCAGCCTTTGGCTAATTTAATTTAGTGTTAAGTCAGTCATCAAGAGTGAATAATGCCATTTATGCCTCTAGTTGCAAAAAATATACCAATTTAAGCAATAATATCCTAATTGGCCACAAGATGGCAACGCCAGTTTTTTGGAAATATCCGAATCATTAACGCAGCTACTATTCTCTTTTCTGATCTTGTGTGTTTTCCCTTTTATGTGTGTGGGCCTCTTTTTATTTGTCATTTTTCTGTCTATTCTAGTGTAGTTCTCTTCATATCCATGTCCCTCCTTGACTTTCTTACTTTAGCTTTCTATTTTGCAATTGTCTGTGAAGAAATATGTAATCTTGTTTAGAACCACTTCTCTTAGGGGGTTTTAAAATGTTGAAAAGGAACAGAGAGGAGGCCCCTTAACAAAACATGTTGCAAAATGGAGGAACCTCTTCTTGGGTCTCTGAGTAAATGTGTTTGCAAATTCCACCCGTAAATATCAGTGCTAACATTGTTTAAGAAGCACTCATACCACATAACTGCTAATATGTAGAAGATAGTTGCTTTGAATGGAATACCAAGAGTGATTTTATAGGAGAAATATGTTAGAGTTAATGTTCACTGAATATTAAAGAGATAATTAACACCTTTTGTTTGCTAAGCAGTTGGGGAAAATTTGTGAAAATGCCCTTGAGGTGAAAGATAAGGCCTTCCTTCAGGTATAAAGAAAAAACAAATATTTAAATAAATGGGTTTTCTTACTAGTGAAAAAGTAAAAGGAGTATTTAGTTTATGCTAAGGAGTTGTTTTTTCAGTTTTATATAAATGACCTGTTTTGTGGCATATAGAAGCAATCCATTATTTTCTTCTTATTTTTTTGTAGAAAAAGTGCAAGTAAATTATGTGCTCTGCCCTACATTCTTTAAAGTATCTATGCCTGAAGAAAGCCTGTTCAATGGGCCTACGTTATCCCAAGTAGGTACTTCTGTTCACATGGTGACAACTACCCCTATTACAAATATCATGCCTTGGAGGAGTTAATTGACTTCAATAGGGCTAGTCTTGTACCTCTTAAATTATTTTAGTGATGGAAATGTCAAAGTGAGCATAATACAGAATGCAACCAGAACTCTCATTTCATTGGTCTAGGGAGTACCAATTAGAGAACTCCCTCCACCAAAACAGACTCATACCTACTCAGAAATTTATTATTTTAGGGAATTGCCTGGGGGCATAGAGAGATGGAGTGAATTGCATAGGATCACATACTCAGCACAGAACATGAGAAGAACTTTATCCCAGGTCTCCCTGACTTTGAAGTGGGCTCTCTCTTTCCTACAGCAGCCTGCCCATCGTGAGCAGAACATAGAATTGAAATATATTCCTATAGGTCTTGTTATTATATTTAATAAGTGGTATTTGTGAGGCAGTTGTTAATTTAAAATGAAGAAAACATTTTATTTTCTCTGAAATATAAATAATTCCTACAGCTACTACAAAAAGGAAGAAGTGAAAACATTACTGTACATTGAAAGCACTTTTCAAATATATGGCCCTTAGAAGGATTTCTTGTCCCCATGTCTCCACAGTCACCTGTCACCTGAAACACTGTTGCACACTCCTAAGTTCAGGTATCTTTTTAACATGTCTCTGTTATATTGTCAGGCTTTCAGTGTGAGCTGTTAGAAAACAGGGATTGTGCCTTTTTAACTTGCTGTATACAGTGCCATGTGTAAACAAGTACTTAATAAATGCATTTTGGACTCTTGAACATGTATACTCAGATACACCAGGGAACCTGGATCAAATTTTGTTTCTGCAGCTGATTCAACAATTTGTCCTTGGAAAAGTCAAATCCTATACTATTTCCTCTTTTGTGACCTATCAGTTAAGACCTATGCCCTGTCCAACTCTTCATAGGATGAGATAAATGAAAAAGGATTCTTAAAGTTGCCTGACAGATACTCTTGGATTCAAGGAGTTCTGAAACTCCATTTATTAGTTTTAATGTCATATTGATCTGAATTATGAATTAATATAGAACATATGAATTAGACAAGAAAAGTAACTTTTATTGTTAAAGGAGACCTTCCAGACCCATATGAGGCAAGATTGGCCACAGTAATCATAGAAATATGAAGCATGATTATAACCACCTTCTGGAAGAAGTGAAATATATTTGAGGGAATCCTGACAGAATTCCAGAAAATGAATATCTTTCTCATATTTACCCTGAAGATGGAGCCATTTAACATTTGGAAATGTTGAAGTATTTATTTTTATTTTTCTATCCTTTCTTGTACTTTACTATGGAAGGTTCATATGCTTGGATGGTATTTTAGGGTTCTTAAAATATGGTCCGATAGTCATTGCTTTTCAACCAATGATAATGAAGACTTGATAGGTTCTCATATGAAAAATGTTGATAACATTTGAAGACCTTGCTATCCCTTACTGCTTGCTTAACCATTACTGACTCTCAGACTTAGACTAAGAAAAGTAAATGTGGACTCTTGGAACAAATACACTTGGACTTTGTTCCAAAAACAAAAGCTCCAGACCTGAAATAAAACTTAAAACTAGTAGAAAACAAGACTACGTGAAGTTTGCTTTCAATCTGCTCTCTGATTTTTCACAAAACTGGTCCAAACTCCTGCCTCATTTCTTTCAGAGGAGTTGTGTCCTTTTCTAATTTTTATGATTGATTTAGAGATTTTAATTTGATTTTGTACATAAGTGTGTGATTTGTTGTTTTTTAGGGAGGGGACAGGGAGTGTGAACCTGTGTGAAGACATTCCCTTTATAGAAACTCCCTTGACACATGACACATAAAATAAAATAATTTATTTTAGAAAATTCATATTTCTTCCCTTAAAGCTTCTAGGAATTGTCCTTGCTATGCAGTTAGGAAGTTTCATAATTTGGGCTTGATCAAAACCATTGCTACAGATTCCCTACACTACCATATGTGTACATATATGAAATATACGTTTTTGTTGTTGTTCAATCATTTTGGTCTTGTGCAACTCTGTGACATCATTTGGAATTTCTTGTCAAAGATACTAGAGTGGTTTGTCATTTTTCTCCAGCTCATTTATACATGAGGAAACTGAGGCAAGCAAAGTTAAGTGACTCGCCCAGGGTCACTTAGCTAGAAAGTATTTGAGACCTTATTTGAACCTCAGAAAGATGAGTTTTCCTGAATCCAGGCATTTTGCTATATCTACTGTACCACCTCACACTGCCCTCTGAAGTAGGTAGGGGAGGCTTAAATTAAATTGAAACCACATTTCTAAGGCTAGGTTGAATTAAGATAGGGAGCAGAAAATCATTGGAAAACTACAATTAGAGGAGACAAAGAAGAGAAACAGAAGGGAGAGAAGAAAATATAAAGGAGGGAGTGAAGAAGCAGTAAGTATTAGGAAGATAGTGGTTAGAGGGAAATTAGATTTCTAAGGAGGAATAAGATAAAAAGAAAAGAAAAAACCTGAGAAAAATAGACTGGAAGGAAATTTACAGCTAATAATTTTAACTTTGAACGTGAATGGGATGAATTCTCTCATGAAGTGGAAATAGCAGAATAGATGAAAATCTAAAACCCAAAAACATATTGCTTACAAGAAACACATTTATAAATGAGAGACACACATAGAATAAAAATAAAGGGATGGAATAAAATATCCTTCAGCTGAAAAGAAAAAGCAGGGGTAGTAATGATTATCTCAGTTAAGTTAAAGCTAAAATAGATCTAATTAAGAGAGATGAACAGGGAAACAACATTATGTTAAAATGTACCATAGATAATAAAGCATTATTAATACTAAGCATAGATACATCAAATGCTATAGCATCCAAAATTTTTAAAGGAAAAGTTGAAGGAGTTACAGGTGGAAAGATATAACAAAAATATAATAGTGGATGATTTTAACCTCTGTTAGAATAAATCTAACAAAAAATAAATAAGAAAAAGTCAACAAGAGGAATAAAATTTTAGAGAAGTTAAGTATGAAAGATACCTCCAGAGAATTGTACAGGAATAGAAAGGAATATACCTTATCCTCAGTAGCACATGGTGCCTTTACAACAATGGATCATACATTAAAACACAAACGCTCTTTTGTTAAATTCAGAAAAGCAGCAAATCCTTTTTAGATTATAATGCAATAAAATTATGTTTAATAAGGAACCATAGAAACATAAAATAAAAATTAATTGAAGAGTGGATTAAAAAACAAGTCATAGAAACAATAAATAATGTTATTAAGGAAATGAAACTATATACACAAACTATAGAAAACACAAAAGAAGTAGCAAAAAATTTATATCTCTGAATGCTTCTATCAATAAAATAGAGAAAGAAGAGATCAATGAATTAGGGATACAAAGGGGAAAATCTAGAAAAAAATAAAAATCTCCAATCAAATATCAAATTATAAATCTTAAAAATTAAAGCTGAAATTAACAAAATTGATTATAAGAAAACCATTAAATTAACAAATACAACTAAGAATTGGTTTTATGGGGGAAAACAGTGAAGTAGATAAACCACTGAATAATATAATTTTTGAAAAAGAGAGAAGAAAACCGTATCACTAGCATCAAAAATGAAAAAGAGTAAGTTTGCCATTAATGAAATAGAATGAAAGCAATTATTAGGTGTTATTTTTCCAATTATATGCTAACCAATTTAACAATTAAGTGAAGTGGAAGAATAATTACTAGAATATAAATTGCATGGTCTAATAGAGTATGAGGTAGCATATTTAAGTAAATCTATTTTATACAAAGAAGTTGTATAAATTGTATATAAGCCACCAATGAACTTCCTAAGAAAAAAGCATTAGGATCAGATGGATTTAAAAGTTAATTTTACCAAACATTTAAAGATCATCTAATTCTAATATTAAATAAATTATTTAGAACAATTGATAAAGAAAGATTCCTGCCAAACACCTTTTATGAAACATATATAGCTCTAATACCTAATCCATGAAGAATAAAAACAGAAAAAAATCTCAGTCAATATCTTTAATGAAGATAGAAGCAAAAATCCTAAATAAAATATTAATGAGATTACAATAGTATATAACAAAGATTATGCATTAGAGATTATGACCAAAGAAGAGTTATACCAGATAGACTGGGATGGTTTGGTATGAGGGAAACTTTTGACATAATTGATTACATCAACAAAAAATTATCGAAATGATATGATTATATCAATGGAAGCAGATAAAGCTTCTAACAAGTACAACACTCATTCCTATTAAGACACCTGTTAAAAACACTTAAAAGCATATGTATAAATATATTTTTCTTAGAAAAATAAGTACATATTTAAAATCATTAGCAAACTAAAACAGGAATAAAACGAGAATGCCCATTATCACCAATATTTTATATACATTAGAAATGCTAGCAATATCAATAAGAGAAGAAAAATAAATTGAAGGAATCAAAAAGGGTAGAGAGTATAAAACTATCTCTTTTTCCCAGATGTTATGTTGATATCTATAGAAAATCCTAAATATTCAACTAAAATTATTTGAAACTATCAATAATTTTAGCAAAGTAGCAGGATATAAAATAAACACACATAGATCATCAGCATTTCGCATATCACCAACAGTATCCCAGAAAAAGAATTAGTAAGAGATAACCCATTTAAACTAACTACAGATAGAATAAAATACCTAAGTATATACCTGCCAAATAAACCTAGAAATATATAGATATAATTAAAAAACACTTTTAAGCAAATAAAGTCAAATTTAAATAATTGAAGAAACATTAATTGTTCACATTTGGGAAGAGCTAATATAATTAAAATGACCACTCTGCTTAACCTAATCTACTTATTCAATGGCATCCCAAATAAATTTCTAAAAGTTATTTTATTGAAGTAGAAAAAATAATTAAGAAAATTGTTTGGAAAAATAAAAGATAAAAAAATCAAGGGAACTGATTAAAAGAATTTAAATAAGGAACTATAGCAGTACCGGATTTTGATCCATATTATAAAGCAATAATGATCAAAACTATCTAGTATTAAGAAATAGAAAAATTGCTTAGTGGGACAGAACAGAGATACAACAAACAGCTTACATTATGATATATAAAATGGATAATTTGGAACATATGAAATAGAAAAGTGTTTGTGCAAATAAAATTAATAGAGCCAATGTTGGAAAGCAATAAATTTGGAAGAATTTTATAGACAGTTTGATGGATAGAAGTCTTTATCTAAAATACATAGTGAAAATTTTCAAGTATATAAGAATATGAGCCATCCCTCAATTGTTAAGTGGTCAAAAGAAGAGAGTTTTGGGATGAAAAAAAAATCAAAGCTATACATAACCATACAAAAAATACTCTAAACTATTATTGATTAGAAAAATGCAAATCAAAACAACTCTTTGATATCTCACACCTATTAGGTTGGCTAAAATGAGAAAAGGGCAAAATGATTAATATAGGTTATGTGGGGAAATGGGGACACTAATACACTGTAGAACTGTGAACTGATTCAACCATTTTGGAGAGCAGTCTGGAATTATGCCAAAGAGTTAGAAAGCCATGTATATCTTTTGACCCAGCAGGATCATTATTAGGTTTATTTCCTAAGGTGATCTTGGAAAAGGAAAAGAACCTACATGTTCTAAAACATTTATAGTAGTTCTCTTTGTGATGGCAAAGAACTGGAAATCTAAGGGATACCCATCAATTGGAGTATGGCTAAACAAGCTAAGGCACCTGATTGTGATGAAATACTACTTTGCAATGAGAAATGATGACAAGGTTAATTTTGCAAAAGCATGGAAAGATCTTCGTGAAATTATGGAGAGTAAAATGAGCAGAACCAAGAGAATGTTAAAGACAACAGCAGAAATATTATTTGAAGAAAGATTTGTGTGGATCTGTCTCCAGAGAAAGAACTGATCAAAAGACTTAGTAAGACATCATTTTTTATGTGCATTTTTTTTGTCAAAAGATGCCTTCTTTAATGGGAGAATGGAAGAAAGGGAGTTAGCTGGGTAATTTAACAAGTAAATAAATACATTTTTAAAAAGTGATTGGATACTTCCTGGTTAAGATAGTGGCAGAGTAAAAAGTAGCTGCTTAACCTCTCCTAACCAAAACATATAGGACCCCTCAAGAAGACATAAAAACAAATCCAGAGGAATGAAGGGACCCCACAACAGGGCGCAGCATTGGAGGTATGTGGATTCGGGGCATTTCCATGCTATAAAGGAATGAAACAGCTCTCACTAAAATGCGAGCTGAGCAACCCCCTGCCCCACCCCACACCACCTAAAGTTCCAAAGCCAGCGCACAAGAGTTAGAGCAAGTTTGGGGCACACATACACAGGTTTAAGTAAAGGGCTTGAGCAAAATCCTTTGGGCCTCAAATGAGAAAAAGAAGGCAAGAGAGGCAATTATGATTTCTGACAAAGCCAAAGTAAAAATACTTATGATTAAAAAAGACAGGGAAGGTCATTACATCCTGATTAAAGGCAGTATAGACAATGAGGAAATAACATTGCTCAATATGTATGCACCAAATGCCATAGTAACCAGATTCGTAAAGGAGAAACTGGCAGATCTCAAGAAGGAAATAGTTAGTAAAACCATAATGGTGGGAGATCTAAATATTCCTCTTTCAGATCTAGATAAATCAAACCAAAAAATGAATAAGAAAGAGGCAAGATAGATCAATGAAGTCCTAGAAAAATTAGATTTAATAGATATGTGGAGAAAAATAAATAGGGACAAAAAGGAATTCACCTTCTTTTCAGCTGCACATGGTACATTAACAAAAATTGACCATGTAATAGGGCATAGAAACATTGCAAACAAATGCAAAAGAGAAGAAATAATATATGTAACCTTCTCGGATCATAATGCAATACAAATCATAATTTTTAAGGGCACCTGGACAGGCAAATAAAAAACTAATTGGAAATTTAATAATATGATTCTCTAAAACCAGCTAGTCAAAGAAGAAATCATAGAAACAATCAACAATTTCATTGAAGAGAATGACAATGATGAGACATCCTACCAAACTCTGTGGGATATAGCCAAGGCAGTACTCAGGGGGAAATTTATATCCTTCAGTGCATATATTAACAAATTAGGGAGGGCGGAGGTTAATGAATTGGACATGCAACTTAAAAAACTAAAAAGCGAGCAAATTAAAAATCCCCAGATGAAAACTAAATTAGAAATACTAAAAATCAAGGGAGAAATTAATAAAATCGAAAGTAAAAGAACTACTGAATTAATGAATAAGACTAGAAGCTGGTATTTTGAAAAAAAACAGATAAAATACACAAAGTACTGGTCAATCTAATTAAGAAAAGGAAGGAAGAAAACCAAATTGATAGTATCAAAGATGAAAAAGGAAATGAAGGGGAAATTAAGGCAATCATTAAAAACTATTTTATTATTTTCTAATGAGGGGGAAACTAAGGCAATAATTAAAAACTATTTTGCCCAATTATATGGCAAAAAATATAGCAATCTAGGTGATATGGATGAAAGTTTACAAAAATACAAATTGCCTAGATTAACAGCAGAAGAAATAGAATACCTAAAAAATCCCATATCAGAAAAAGAAATTGAACAAGCCATCAAAGAACTCTCTAAGAAAAAATCTCCAGGGCTTGATGGATTCACAAGTGAATTCTATCAGACATTCAAAGAGCAACTAATCCCAATACTATACAAATTATTTGATATAATAAGCAAAGAAGGAGTCCTACCAAATTCCTTTTATGACACAAATATGGTATTGATTCCAAAGCCAGGTAGATCAAAAACAGAGAAAGAAAACTCCAGACCAATCTCCCTAATGAACATAGATGCAAAAATTTTAAATAGAATACTAGCAAAGAAACTCCAGCAAGGAATCAAGAGGATCATCCACCATGATCAGGTGGGATTTATACCAGGAATGCAAGGATGGTTCAACATTAGGAAAACCATCCACATAATTGACCATATCAACAATCTAACAAACAAAAATCACATGATTATCTCAATAGATGCTGAAAAAGCCTTTGACAAAATATAGCACCCATTCCTATTGAAAACACTGAAAAGTATAGGAATAGAAGGACCTTTCCTAAAAATAATAAACATTATATACCTAAAACCATCAACAAACATCATATGCAATGGGGATAAATTAGAAGCCTTTCCAATAAGATCAGGAGTGAAACAAGGATGCCCATTATCACCTCTATTATTTAACATTGTACTAGAAACACTAGCAGTAGCAATTAGAGAAGAAAAAGAAATTGAAGGTATCAAAATAGGCAATGAGGAGACTAAGCTATCACTCTTTGCAGATGATATGATGGTCTACTTAAAAAATCCTAGAGAATCAACTAAGAAGCTTGTAGAAATAATCAACAACTTTAGTAAAGTTTCAGGATACAAAATAAATGCACATAAACCATCAGCATTTCTATATATTTCCAACACATCACAGCAAGAAGAGGTAGAAAGAGAAACACCATTTAAAATCACCCTATACAATATAAAATACTTAGGAATCTATCTACCAAAACAAACACAGCAATTATATGAAAACAACTACAAAACACTTTCCAAACAATTAAAACTGGATCTAAACAATTGGAAAAACATTGATTGCTCATGGATAGGATGAGCTAACATAATAAAAATGACCATTCTACCCAAATTAATTTACCTGTTTAGTGCCATACCTATCAAACTACCAAAACACTTTTTCACTGAATTAGGAAAAAACTTTAACAAAGTTCATTTGGTATAACAAAAGATCAAGAATATCAAGGGAAATAATGAAAAAAAATGTGAAGGAAGGGGGCCTATCAGTACCAGATATTAAACTGTACTATAAAGCAGTGGTCATCAAAACGGTATGGTACTGGATAAGAGACAGAAGGGACGATCAGTGGAATAGATTTGTCGTAAGTGACATCAGCAAGACAATGTATGATAAACACAAAGATCCCATCTTTTGGGACAAAAATTCATTATTTGACAAAAAATGTTGGAAAATTTGGAAAATAATATGGGAGATTAGGTTTAGATCAACATCTCACACCCTACACCAAGATAAATTCAGAATGGGTGAATGACTTGAATATAAAAAGGGAAACTATAAATAACTTAAGTTAACATAGAATAGTATACTTGTCATATCTCTGGGAAAGGAAAGATTTTAAAACCAAGCAAGATTTAGAGAAAATTTCAAAATGTAAAATAAATGATTTTGATTATATCAAACTAAAAAGCTTCTGCACAAACAAAAACAATGTAGCCAAAATCAGAAGGGAAACAACATATTGGGGAAAAATCTTTATAACAAAAAACTCTGACAGGGGTCTAATTACTCAAATATACAAGGAGTTAAACCAATTGTATAAAAATCAAGCCATTCCCCAATTGA
Source organism: Gracilinanus agilis (assembly GCF_016433145.1). NCBI lineage: Eukaryota > Metazoa > Chordata > Mammalia > Didelphimorphia > Didelphidae > Gracilinanus > Gracilinanus agilis. The sequence continues at coordinate 171,926,842 of NC_058130.1, forward strand.
TAAATGGGCAAGAGACATGAATAGGCAATTTTCCGATAAAGAAATCAAATCTATCAATAAGCACATGAGAAAGTGTTCTAAATCTCTAATAATTAGAGAAATGCAAATCAAAACAACTCTGAGGTATCACCTCGCACCTATCAGATTGGCTAAAATGAAAGAAGGGGAGAGTAATGAATGCTGGAGGGGATGTGGTAAAACTTGGACATTAATGCATTGTTGGTGGAGTTGTGAACTGATCCAACCATTCTGGCTGGCAATTTGGAACTATGCTCAAAAGGCTATAAAAGAATGCCTGCCCTTTGATCCATCCATACCATTGTTGGGTTTGTACCCCAAAGAGATCATAGATAAACAGACTTGTACAAAAATATTTATAGCTGTGCTTTTTGTGGTGGCAAAAAACTGGAAAATGAGGGTATGCCCTTCAATTGGGGAATGGCTGAACAAATTGTGGTATATGCTGGTGATGGAATACTATTGTACTCAAAGGAATAATAAACTGGAGGAATTCCATGTGAACTGGAAAGACCTCCAGGAATTGATGCAGAGGGAAAGGAGCAGAGCCAGAAGAACATTATACACAGAGACCGATACACTGTGGTAAAATGCAATGTAATGGACTTCTGTACTAGCAGCAATGCAATGACCCAGTATAATTCTGAGGGATTTATGGAAAAGAACGCTACCCACATTCAGAGGAAGAACTACAGGAGTGGAAACAGAAGAAAAACAACTGCTTGAACACATGAGTTGAGGTGGATATGATTGGGGATGTTGACTCGAAACTACCACACCAATGCAACTACCAAAGATTTGGAAATAGGTCTTGATCAATGACACATGTTAAAAGCAGTGGAAATACGCATCAGCCATTGTTGGGGGCGAGCTGGGGGGGGGGTGAAGGGGAAAGTAAGAGCATGAATTATGTAACCGTGTTAACTTTTCCAAAAAATAAATATTAATAAATGTTTATAAAAAAAGTGATTGGGATCTAAATCAATATGATAACACAAGGGAACAGATATGAGAGAGGTTGAGAAATGGTGTCTGATAGGTGAAGAGAGAGAGTGAGAACCAAGGATTACACTGAGATAGAAAACTCCAAACCCCATTCTAGAGTCTTTCCTAAGGGAAAGGAATGGATGTATGAAAGCCAGGCTGTTTGCTATCATTTTTTTCCCTTTTCTTTAGAAATTCATATATTTTAGTGCATAAATGGTTAATTCCCCAAGGCATTAGGGTATTTATTTGATAAGTGTTAAGATTTAAAAATAAATGATGGGGGGCAGCTGGGTAGCTCAGTGGAGTGAGAGTCAGGCCTAGAGACAGGAGGTCCTAGGTTCAAACCCGGCCTCAGCCATTTCCCAGCTGTGTGACTCTGGGCAAGTCACTTGACCCCCATTGCCCACCCTTACCAATCTTCCACCTATGAGACAATACACCGAAGTACAAGGGTTTAAAAAAAAATAAATGATGGACAGTAACACAGAGGAATTTCCATTTTCACACATTTCAAAACCCCAAACACACAAATTCCTTGATCCCAGGCTCTTTTTTTTTTTTTAGCAACTTAATGTCCCTCTCTAAATCTTCAATTTTGATAGTTGGAACATAGGTAAGATGGTATTGTTTTCATTAAGCAAACATTTGTTATGTGCTATGCATTGTGCTAAACACTTAGAATATATTTTCAAGAAGAAAGAAAGCTAGTTTCTTCCCTTACTAAGTTTACATTCTAATGAGCAGCATAGAAAAAGAAGCTAAAATGAATCAGAGAAAAAGAAAAAGATAGCTATCTTGTAAAATGACCCCTTAAGGCTTACCAAATATTTTCCCTGCCATTGCAGATCTCCTCATTGTGGATTTAATATGATCATTCTTTTAAAAAATTAATAACCTTTTGCATTTATAATACTTTCATTTTCAAATATATCCCTTCCCTCTTCTACAGAGAAAGCTATTCAATGTAAGAAGAAAAAAGAAAAGCTATTAAGAAAAATTTGACTACTTTTCCTGATTATGTGTGATTTTATTGTTACTGTTGAGAAAAACAGAAAGTTTCTGAAAGTGTAGCAAATTCCATTTTTCAACTCCTGGTTTTTCTTCTGCTTAGTTCCCACATTGAATATAGTTGAGACAATGTGACCCAATTTGGTCAAATACCAAACTTTCTATAAACTTGTTTTTGATTCATTCTTTTTTCTCTGTTTTTTGAGGCTATATTGCTTATAATCTTCTACTATACTCTTCTACAGCATTTTACAAATAAGTTTATATTCTAATGCTAGTCATTGTTGTATGTGGTTACCTTTTCTCTATTTGGTAAGGAAAATGAATGTTCACTAGCTAGGATAGTTTCTGGGCACCTTCTGGCTTCCCTGTTCCTGTGACTATTTTAAAATTGCAGAAAATTGTCATGATCAATGGCAATCTTTATTTTTTTATTTATAGTTTTGTTTTAAACTTTGATCGCTGTATATAGTGTGATCTTCGCTCTAATTAGATGACACCATATCTGATCTGGTTCCTAGATCTGTAACTAGTTCATCAGATTTTAAAATTAGAGGTTATCAATTATAATTCCAGTCTTTTTGAATTTGAAGAAGCCAAGGCCCAAAGTCACTTGCTCAGGGTTGCACAATTGTTAAATATCTAAGGCAAGATTGTAACTGGCCTTTCTGATTCCAACTACCCTAAAACAAAAGTGATGCTTAGCTTTCTCTTCCCTTTTCCATTATGCTTCACCAATACTTGGGAGTAACGGGAATGTATAGGTCTGAGGTTCTTTTTTAAATTTGTTTTCCTTTCACACTTGGCAAGAAATAAAGAATTTGTTAACTAGCAATCAAAGTACTGGTAATGAACCTCTCTATACATTACTGTATTACTCTTCAGATAGAACTCACTCTTCCTTGGCCTGTTCTCTTAAGTCTTTCCAGTGTTCTAAAATCCCTTTGAGTTTATGTTGATTCCATTGCCTTTGAGAACCAAAAATCACCTCCACATGATATTAGCACATGTTATGGGCTTAGAAATGGTGAATAAATCTTTTTTATTAGATTTCACATTTTCTAACTTCTAGTCAGTATAATTAATACCTCACAACTCTGTACTAAAAATATATTTTACAAAATGAAACTATTAAAATCTAACCTTAAGAAAGGAGTAATAGTGATGAGAGACAGAGAAGAAAAAAAGATAGAAAAAAGGAATTGAAATATTTTAAAAATAAATAGATAAGAATAAAAGGCATTTCAGAAAAGATTTATTTAAGTAGGACAGAATGGAAAGTACCATATTGAATTAATTTTGAATTTTTAAAAATAAAAGCTGCAAGTAATAAAGATTACCGTTTCATTTACAAATCTCTTTTTCTATTCTTCTTAGTCTGTAGAAATATTCATGTTGGTTAGTTTCAAGTTTTATATCTATTATTTACTAGCTGTATAACTACACACAATCTCTGTGGCATCTAAATATATACAACTAAATATAAATAACTCTCGAACATTATCTAAACAGTATTATTATACAAATTACTTTCTGTATATTTCTAATCAATATTTCTCTTCTTTCAGTCACTTTTCTTTCTCTTCTGTTCTCCCTCCCTCCCTCCCTTCCTTCCTTCCTTCTTTCCTTTCTTCCTTCCTTCTCTCCTTCCTTTTTTCTCTTTCTTTCCTTCCTTCCTTCTTTCCTCCTTTCCTTCCTTCTTTCCTTCTTTCTTCCCTTCCTTCCTCTTTTCCACTCTTCTGTATAATACTGAAATTGGGACGTATATACATATATATGTATATATATATATATATGGAAGTAGTCTGGTGCATTGTATTTATCACAATCTATTTAGTCAGTTCCTGACCACTGAGAATTTGAGTTATTTTCAGATCTTTGTTGTAATATGACCACAACTATAAATAGTACTTTACAAATAAGTATTTTTTTCTTTGAAATTTTTTTCTTGTGAAACATTCCCAATAGTAGAATTATCAGGTCAAGGGTTATGGCCATTTTTAGACTTTTTATTTAACTTAATTTTATTTCCAGTCTGTACTACTCCTTTGGGTAATTAGTTCCATATGTTTTCTACCTATTATATAAAGCAGTGCTGCCTTTTATTTGTCCTAAAGTAGCCTTCCTAGTCTAGTGTTATCAGGGTCAAAAGATCTGGGCCTGAAGATGGGTAGCTAGGTTGCACAATAGATAAGGTGCTGGACATGGAGTCAGGAAGCCTCCTCTTCCTGATTTCAATTCTGATCTTAGACACTTACTAGCTGTGACCCTGGGGAGGTTGCTTACCCTGTTTGCTTCAGTTTCCCCATCTGTAAAATAAGCTGGAGAAGGAAATGTTAACACTTCAGTATCTTGGTCAGGGAAATTCCACTTAGAGTCAGGAAGAGTCTGACATAACTGAAATGACTGAACAACAACAGAAAATCTAGGTTCAAGTCCTGGATCTACTCCTGATTAGCTGGGTGACTTTGAGTAAGTTACTGTGTAAAACTAGGATGTTACCCTGGATAAATCCATAAGAGTTGAACATAAGTCCCAGTTCAAACTAACTTTTTTTTTCTTTTTTAAACCATTACCTTCCCTCTTGGAGTCAATACTGTGTATTGGTTCCAAGGCAGAAGAATGGTAAGGGCTAGGCAATGGGGGTTAAGTGACTTGCTCAGGGTCACCCAGCTTGGAAGTGTCTGAGGCCAGATTTGAACCCAGGACCTCCCATCTCTAGGCCTGGCTCTCAATCTATTGAACCACCGAGCTGCCCCTAGAGTTTGAATTTTTTTAATACAAGTATCCCTTCAACATTGCAACTTTCTCCATCATACTTTTGCTATATCAAGTCAGCATAAAGATTTAAATTGGGATTTTTTGTGGGAGTCACAAATAACATATAAAGACCAGTAGATGACAGAAAAAGTTTAGAAAATCAGAAATACATAAAATGTATGTGTAGTATTGTATAATTTCAATATATTTTATCTCTTACTACCATAAATAAACACAATTTCTTTTTTAAGGTTAAAATATGTAAAAATTAAAGTTTGTCAAAAAATGCAAAAAGCCAGCAGGTTAGAAATATAGAGATATCTTAACATTAATGTACCTACAGCTCATGACCAAATACTTAACCCAACTTTTACAAGGAGGTACTGTAAACACCCTATAAAAGAAAAATTTAAAAAAAAAATCAGATTTCTTTTCTGGGTTGACGGGTAGGCCAAAAATTTTACATGCATTTTCAAGATCACAGGAGGTGCCAGAACCCTAACCCCCAAGAGGTGGAAGGGATGCCTGTCCTTCTTTCAAACAGCTGAGTGGGTATCCATATTCTGTCATCTATACCCATGTCTTTCATTATTTTCATAGATCTCAGCCCTATCCTCCTTCACTTCTCCGTTTATCAACTTATTTCAAAGAATTCTGTCTCTTTTTTTCCCTAATTTGTCCAGGATAGTCCCTGAAGCCAGTTTCTGATTTTATTTTATCTTCTTTGGCCTTTTTCCATTTCTCCCATGTATTTCTTGAGGTGATAAGATGAGAATTACATGAATTACTCCAGGCCAAACACTCATTACTTTTTATGAGAGGATAGACTAATATTTTTTCTTTGGAATAGCAACATGAGTATTAGAATATTTTTGTTAGTAATCGGAATGAAATATTATATTTAATCAGATTATAGAGACCTTAAGGTCAGTGATAGAGTCTTCTTATCTTTGATAACCCTTAGTACCTCTCATAATGCTTACATATCATAGATATTCAATAAAATTTGTTTGCTTGTTTTTAATGAGTGAATGAATTGAAAGTTTGCAAAACACTTTCATATATATATATATATATATATATATATATATATATCCTCATTTAATTCTCAAAAGAATCTTAAGGTTATGACTATCTGCATATTACCTAAGAGGAAAGAGAAACTCAGAAAGGTCTAGTAGCTGTTTCCAGATCCCATCTCAACCTGGGGAAGATATAGCATTCCTAAATTCAAGGAGTGTGTAATTTAGGTTAAAGAGATGGCACAGAGGGTAAAAGCCCAATAAAACAAACAAAAAAAAACTTATTCAAGGTGAGTAAAATGGGGAGGAAACAAACCTGCCCATTGAATTGAATTGAAACGTGCTTGGGAATATTTATCCTAGAGAAGACCTAGGGTGGGCACAGAGGTAAGGATGGAGTGACAGATATTCTTTCTTTAACTATTTCACTGACAACTGAAAAGAGGTTATCTTGTGGTTGCTGCTGCTGCTGCTGCTGCTACTACTACTACAACTACTACTACTAATAATAATGATAATAATAATAAATATTATTATTATTTTATTTCTACCACTATTACCACCACTACTACCACCACCACCAACACTATGACTACTACTACTATCACCACCATCACTATTACTACTGTTACTACTATCACCATCACTATTACAACTACTTCTCCTACCACCATTACTACTACCACCACTATTTTTATTATTTTACTGTTACCACCACTACCACTGCTACTACTACTACCACCACTACCACCATTATTAGTGCTCCTACTCCTAAATAATGATGAAGATAATGATGATAGCTAGCATCCATATTGCACTTTAAAGTTGATAAAGTACTTTGCTTATGTCACTTGATTATAGAATGTATAGACTATGAGGAAGAGAGCTATCTAAAGAGACTGATAGGAAAGCAATAAGGGATCCTGTTATGAAGGGTTTTAAAAAGCAGATATATATATATATATATATATATATATATATATATATATATATATATGTAAGCAATCATGCCCCTAGCTGAGCAATATAAATAAAATTCTTGTCTGGTACACCCTAGAGAATAGAGTGGCGAGCATCAAAGCCCTTTCTCAAAAAAGCAAAAATGGAAAAGTCCTTACCCTCAAATAGCTTACATTTTATTAGAGGAGGCAACATATAGAAATAAAATCAATACAAGCTGATTGGAAAAGAGAATAAAGCAGTAGAAGTTGGAGGGAATCCGAAAAAGCCTCTTAAATTAGCTAACATTTGAGCTGAGCTTTTGGGGAAAGCTAGGAATTCTAACAGACCAAAGAGAAGGGAATTCCACAGGAATACAGAGAGACGGTGAGAGGAAATATAACATCTCATTGGAGGGCAAAAGAGCTACTTTGGCTGGAGCATTGTCAATGAGTTAGGAGGATGTCTACCTCAAGTATGCGAAGATTTCGCCTACTGGAATGGGTAGATGAGAACAATTTGTTCCAACAACCATGAAAGTGGCTCAAGCAGGCACTGTGGAGTGTTTAATGCTCCCAAGACACCACTTTATTTCTTGTCATCTATAGACATCTTGATTTTTGTCTTGCCATAAGGCCGAGATGTCTTTGCAAGACAGAGTGAAACTGATGCAACCCTACCTTACTTAAATCCAATTTACTTGAAAGTCAAGTCATCATCTGTGATGACCTTGGTCCTCTTTGAAAATGAAGTGTAAACAACAGCTTCTCTCAAGATAAAAATAAGTTTCCTTTGATTAGAAGTGGGCAAAATTCCAAAGAAATCTATCAATACCTTTCCATAAGCCTCATTTAGACAATCTATCTAAATGTAAATAAACTATATATTTATATAAAAATATAAATATATTTATATTTACATGCAAGGTTAAAAAAATTACAAAGATATCCCTTTTTATAGATTGTTCTTGCCATAATCAGGATTTGGATAGAATGAGGCAGGACATGGGATGCAGAAAGCCAATACAATTTGGTTGAATATATGCATTTCTGTACTGGCAAGGGAAGAATATGCAATGATACAGAAGTAGGGAGAGATGGGTCATCAGTAATTATCATGGAGTCCTGGAGATATGGATGGACAGATTAGAGTAGAAGAGCAGTATGTTTTCAAATTCTCAGTCTGGTTCAAAGAGTGCAGGTATTTAGCAAAGAGACAATTCAAATAGTCAAATAGGGACCGATGTATGGAAAAGTAAAATCATGAGAATAAAAGAATTGGGAAATAAATAAATATTAGAGATCCAGGCACTGAGTGATTAGATGAGAGAATCATATGAGTGTAACTGGGCCATGGGAGTCAGAACCCACATGCAGAACACCTGGATATTAATCTAAAAAGGAAGTCAGTGTACAAAATATCATAGAGGAGTAGGATTATCTTCCTTCTAGGCTATTGCCCAGAACCAAATTTGGAACCAAAATAGAAGTAGACCTAAGTCAGTAGGCAAAAGAAATGAAAATGATAATGTGGCTTCTTTAACATGTCAGGAAGTATATCCAGAAGCATTCTAAATCTTTGAGTGGTTAGACTCTCAGTAAGCAAGTATTTTGATCTTGAGTGTGACACTAAACCCTTGCTTTAGTCATAAGACTACACTCTATTATGAACTCTAGTACCTTTGCTACTCAGGGGAATGACACTATCATTGTAGATGCCAATGGGAATGATCCACAAAATGTCTTTTTTGTTTTTGTTTATAAATATAAGTAGATAATACTCTCGATAGTAATAGTGCCTATATGGAAGAGGCAGTATGTTATAATGGAAAAAGAGCTGAACTTGGGGTCAAAAGTCCTGAGTTCAAGTACTACCTCTTTACTTATTTTTACCTCATCCTGAGCAAATTCCTTCATTACTCTGGGCTTTACCTCCATCTTTAAAATGATAAGATTGGATTTGATGATCTCTCAATTGCATTTCAGATCTATATCACCAAGTTTCTCTAAAGACAAGCTGAGTGGAAAATGATTATTTGAGATGTCACTTCAGCAAAATAAAATGCAGCTACTGAAGCTGCAACATTTATTGTTCCTTATTAGGTGAAAATAATGACCAGATCATTCATTCCTTACCATGTAAATATGACAAAATTTCAGTTAACTGAAATGCTCAAGGTTGCATAGATTTTCTGAAAAGCAAAAGTTAATAAAAAGATTTTTTGGTTTTCGCTCTTCTTACTTAATTTTTTTGCTTTTTAAATTTTATTTGTTGTCATGTAAAACACACTTCCATATTGATCAGAGCTGTACACTCATACATAACCAAAATCACAAAATAAAACTAAAGATACACTGATGTGAAAGATGACTCCAACAGTTTTTTTTGGAGGTGGATTTGCAATTACTTTTTTAAAAAGCTTTCTAAAGTGTCTTGGGCCATGGTCTCTCTCTAATCAGTGGAGTGAAATGAATATGCTCTATTATTCCTTTAATGATTAAGAATCTTGAAGTACTTCATGGTCATGACTCTGAACATTAATTATGATTGTACAGAAGGGGAAGAAGGTACTACACATAGAGGAGAGTGCACTAGCCTGAGAACTGAGAGATCCAGAATCTAATGTTAGCTATCAATTATTTGTGTGACCCTTGGTGGAGTCACTTAATCTTAGAGAACACTGGATTTAGAGTAGGAGGACCTACGTGATCAATGAAGATATTTCCCTTTTCTGGGTCTGGGAGGGGACATAGAGAGGAAAAATGACTCTTCAAGCATTTGAAACTGTAATGATAGTGATGATGATGATGAAAAAGACCTAAGCATAGATGATGCCACAATCAAAGAGGTAAAGCATTTGCACCTGGCTAAGCAGAAAAGTATGTAGCTATGACCAATAAATAGCCTGAATGAGGGCACCAGCCTTTTTCCCACTTTTAAGCTACTTTCAGTCAGCAGCTAAAAATAGGGACAGCGCATATCATTTGATATTCCTCAATTAACCCATTTATAGTACTTGTAGAACAACCTTTGACCACAGTAACTTAAGTGGCTGAGAAATAGAACACTAGATATCTGTTGTTCCCAGATGACTTGAGAGTGTGTGTGTGTGTGT